>NW_027307853.1:0-300000 GCF_047496885.1 Scyliorhinus torazame
GAGTGTGTGTTGGGGAGAGGAGAGTGTGTTGGATAGAGGGAGAGTGTGTGTTGGGGAGAGGGAGAGTGTGTGTTGGGAGAGGGAGAGTGTGTGTTGGGGTGAGGGAGAGTGTGTGTTGGGGAGAGGGAGAGTGTGTTGGGAGAGGGAGAGTGTGTGTTGGGGAGAGGGAGAGTGTGTGTTGGGGAGAGGGAGAGTGTGTATTGGGGAGAGGGAGAGTGTGTGTTGGGAGAGGGAGAGTGTGTGTTGGGGAGAGGGAGAGTGTGTGTTGGGGAGAGGGAGAGTGTGTGTTGGGGAGAGGGAGAGTGTGTGTTGGGAGAGGGAGAGTTTGTTGGGGAGAGGGGGAATGTGTTTTGGGGAGGGGGGGAGTGTGTGTTGGGGAGGGGGGGAGTGTGTGTTGGGGAGAGGTGGAGTGTGTTGGGGAGAAGGAGAGTGTGTTGGGGAGAGGGAGAGAGTGAGTGTGTGTTGGCGGGGGAGAGGGAGAGTGTGTGTTGGGGAGAGGGAGAGTGTGTGTTGGGGAGAGGGGGAGTGTGTTGGGGAGAGGGGGAGTGTGTGTTGGGGAGAGGGAGATTGTGTGTTGGGGAGAGGGAGATTGTGTGTTGGGGAGAGGGAGATTGTGTGTTGGGGAGAGGGAGAGTGTGTGTTGGGGAGAGGGAGAGTGAGTGTTGGGGAGAGGGAGAGTGTGTGTTGGGAGAGGGAGAGTGTGTGTTGGGGAGAGGGAGAGTGTGTGTTGGGGAGAGGGAGAGTGTGTGTTGGGGAGAGGGAGAGTGAGTGTTGGGGTGAGGGAGAGTGTGTGTTGGGGTGAGGGAGAGTGTGTGTTGGGGAGAGGGAGAGTGTGTGTTGGGGAGAGGGAGAGTGTGTGTTGGGGAGAGGGAGAGTGTGTGTTGGGGAGAGGGAGAGTGTGTGTTGGGGAGAGGGAGAGTGTGTGTTGGGGAGAGGGAGAGTGTGTTCGGGAGAGGGAGAGAGTGAGTGTGTGTTGGCGGGGGAGAGGGTGTGTGTGTGTTGGGAGAGGGAGAGTTTGTTGGGGAGAGGGAGAGTGTGTGTTGGGGAGAGGGAGAGTGTGTGTTGGGGAGGGGGGGTGTGTGTTGGGGAGAGGTGGAGTGTGGGTTGGGGAGAAGGAAATTGTGTTGGGGATAGGGAGAGAGTGAGTGTGTGTTGGCGGGGGAGAGGGAGTGTGTGTGTTGGGGAGAGGGAGAGTTTGTTGGGGAGAGGGGGAGTGTGTGTTGGGGAGAGGGGGAGTGTGTGTTGGGGAGAGGGGGAGTGTGTGTTGGGGAGAGGGGGAGAGTGTGTTGGGGAGAGGGAGAGTGTGTGTTGGGGAGAGGGTGAGTGTGTTGGGGAGAGGGGGGGAGTGTGTTGGGGAGAGGGGGAGTGTGTGTTGGGGAGAGGGAGATTGTGTGTTGGGGAGAGGGAGAGAGTGAGTGTGTGTTGGCGGGGGAGAGGGAGTGTGTGTGTTGGGGAGAGGGAGAGTTTGTTGGGGAGAGGGGGAGTGTGTGTTGGGGAGAGGGGGAGAGTGTGTTGGGGAGAGGGAGAGTGTGTGTTGGGGAGAGGGAGAGTGTGTGTTGGGGACAGGGAGAGTGTGTTGGGGAGAGGGGGAGTGTGTGTTGGGGAGAGGGGGAGTGTGTGTTGGGGAGAGGGAGATTGTGTGTTGGGGAGAGGGAGATTGTGTGTTGGGGAGAGGGAGAGTGTGTGTTGTGGAGAGGGAGAGTGTGTGTTGGGGAGAGGGAGAGTGTGTGATGGGGAGAGGGAGAGTGTGTGATGGGGAGAGGGAGAGTGTGTGTTGGGGAGAGGGAGAGTGTGTGCTGGGGAGAGGGAGAGTGTGTGCTGGGGAGAGGGAGAGTGTGTGTTGGGGAGAGGGAGAGTGTGTGTTGGGAGAGGGAGAGTGTGTGTTGGGGAGAGGGAGAGTGTGTGTTGGGGAGAGGGAGAGTGTGTGTTGGGGAGAGGGAGAGTGTGTGTTGGGGAGAGGGAGAGTGTGTGTTGGGGAGAGGGAGAGTGTGTGTTGGGGAGAGGGAGAGTGCGTGTTGGGGAGAGGGAGAGTGCGTGTTGGGGAGAGGGAGAGTGCGTGTTGGGTAGACGGAGAGTGCGTGTTGGGGGAGAGGGAGAGTGTGTGTTGGGGAGAGGGAGAGTGTGTGTTGGGGAGAGGGAGAGTGTGTGTTGGGGAGAGGGAGAGTGTGTGTTGGGGAGAGGGAGAGTGTGTGTTGGGGAGAGGGAGAGTGTGTGTTGGGGAGAGGAGAGTGTGTGTTGGGGAGAGGGAGAGTGTGTGTTGGGGAGAGGGAGAGTGTGTGTTGGGGAGAGGGAGAGTGTGTGTTGGGGAGAGGGAGAGTGTGTGTTGGGGAGAGGGAGAGTGTGTGTTGGGGAGAGGAGAGTGTGTGTTGGGGAGAGGGAGAGTGTGTGTTGGGGAGAGGGAGAGTGTGTGTTGGGGAGAGGGAGAGTGTGTGTTGGGGAGAGGGAGAGTGTGTGTTGGGGAGAGGGAGAGTGTGTGTTGGGGAGAGGGAGAGTGTGTGTTGGGGAGAGGGAGAGTGTGTGTTGGGGAGAGGGAGAGTGTGTGTTGGGGAGAGGGAGAGTGTGTGTTGGGGAGAGGGAGAGTGTGTGTTGGGGAGAGGGAGAGTGTGTGTTGGGGAGAGGGAGCGTGTGTGTTGGGGAGAGGGAGAGTGTGTTGGGGAGAGGGAGAGTGTGTTGGGGAGAGGGGGAGTGTGTTGAGGAGAGGGGGAGTGTGTTGGGGAGAGGGGGAGTGTGTGTTGGGGAGAGGGGGAGTGTGTGTTGGGGGAGTGTGTGAGGGGGAGTGTGTGTTGCATACAAAATGATCAGGGGGTTGGATAGGGTGGACAGTGAGAGCCTTCTCCCGCGGATGGATATGGCTGGCACGAGGGGACATAACTTTAAACTGAGGGGTAATAGATATAGGACAGAGGTCAGAGGTAGGTTCTTTACACAAAGAGTAGTGAGGCCGTGGAATGCCCTACCTGCTACAGTAGTGAACTCGCCAACATTGAGGGCATTTAAAAGTTTATTGGATAAACATATGGATGATAATGGCATAGTGTAGGTTAGATGGCTTTTGTTTCGGTGCAACATCGTGGGCCGAAGGGCCTGTACTGCGCTGTATTGTTCTATGTTCTATGTTCTAGAGGGAGATTGTGTGTTGGGGAGAGGGAGATTGTGTGTTGGGGAGAGGGAGAGTGTGTGTTGGGGAGAGGGAGAGTGTGTGTTGGGGAGAGGGAGTGTGTTGGGGAGAGTGTGTGTTGGCGGAGGGAGAGAGTGTGTGTTGGGGAGAGGGAGAGTGTGAGTTGGGGAGAGGGTGAGTGTTTGTTGGGGAGAGGGGGAATGTGTTTTTGGGGAGAGGGGGAGTGTGAGTTGGGAGAGGGAGTGTGTTTGTTGGGGAGAGGGAGAGTGTGTGTTCGGGAGAGGGAGAGTGTGTTGGGGAGAGTGTGTGTTGGCGGAGGGAGAGAGTGTGTGTTGGGGAGAGGGAGAGTTTGAGTTGGGGAGAGGGTGAGTGATTGTTGGGGAGAGGGGGAGTGTGAGTTGGGGAGAGGGAGTGTGTTTGTTGGGGAGAGTGAGAGTGTGAGTTGGGGAGAGGGAATGTGTTTGTTGGGGAGAGGGAGAGTGTGTGTTGGGGAGAGGGAGAGTGGGTGTTGGGGAGAGGAGAGTGTGTGTTGGTGAGAGGGAGAGTGTGTGTTGGGGAGAGGGAGAGTGTGTGTTGGGGAGTGGGAGAGTGTGTGTTGGGGAGAGGGAGAGTGTGTGTTGGGGAGAGGGAGAGTGTGTGTTGGGGAAAGGGAGAGTGTGTTGGGGAGAGTGTGTGTTGGCGGCGGGAGAGTGTGTGTTGGGGAGAGGGAATGTGTGAGTTGGGGAGAGGGTGAGTGTGTGTTGGGGAGAGGGGGAATGTGTTTTGGGGAGAGGCGGAGTGTGTGTTGGGGAGAGGGAGTGTGTTTGTTGGGGAGAGGGAGTGTGTTTGTTGGGGAGAGGGAGTGTGTTTGTTGGGGAGAGGGAGAGTGTGTGTTGGTGAGAGGGAGAGTGTGTGTTGGTGAGAGGGCGAGTGTGTGTTGGGGAGAGGGAGAGTGTGTGTTGAGGAGAGGGAGAGTGTGTTAGGGAGAGGGAGCGTGTATGTTGGGGAGAGGGATAGTGTGTGTTGGGGAGAGGGATAGTGTGTGTTGGGAGAGGGAGAGTGTGTGTTGGGGAGAGGGAGAGTGTGTGTTGGGGAAAGGGAGAGTGTGTGTTGGGGAGTGGGAGAGTGGGTGTTGGGGAGAGGGAGAGTGTGTTGGGGAGAGGGAGAGTGTGTGTTGGGGAGAGGGAGAGTGTGTGTTGGGGAGAGGGAGAGTGTGTGTTGGGGAGAGGGAGAGTGTGTGTTGGGGAGAGGGAGAGTGTGTTGGGAGAGTGTGTGTTGGCGAGGGAGAATGTGTGTTGGGGAGAGGGAGTGTGTGAGTTGGGGAGAGGGTGAGTGTTTGTTGGGGAGAGGGGGAATGTGTTTTGGGGAGAGGCGGAGTGTGTGTTGGGGAGAGGGAGTGTGTTTGTTGGGGAGAGGGAGAGTGTGTTTTGGTGAGAGGGAGAGTATGTGTTGGGGAGAGGGAGAGTGTGTGTTGGGGAGAGGGAGAGTGTGTGTTGAGGAGAGGGAGAGTGTGTTGGGGAGAGGGTGCGTGTATGTTGGGGAGAGGGATAGTGTGTGTTGGGGAGAGGGAGAGTGTGTGTTGGGGAGAGGGAGAGTGTGTGTTGGGGAGAGGGAGAGTGTGTGTTGGGGAGAGGGAGAGTGTGTGTTGGGGAGAGGGAGAGTGTGTGTTGGGGAGAGGGAGAGTGTGTGTTGGGGAGAGGGAGAGTGTGTATTGGGGAGATGGAGAGTGTGTGTTGGGGAGAGGGTGAGTGTGTGTTGGGGAGAGGGAGAGTGTGTGTTCGGGAGAGGGAGAGTGTGTGTTCGGGAGAGGGAGAGTGTGCGTTGGGGAGATGGAGAGTGTGCGTTGGGGAGAGGGAGTGTGTATGTTGGGGAGAGGGATAGTGTGTGTTGGGGAGAGGGAGAGTGTGTGTTGGGGAGTGGGAGAGAGTGTGTTGGGGAGAGGGGAGAGTGTGTGTTGGGGGAGAGGGAGAGTGTGTGTTGGGAGAGGGAGAGTGTGTGTTGGGGAGAGGGAGAGTGTGTGTTGGGGAGATGGAGAGTGTGTGTTGGGGAGATGGAGAGTGTGTGTTGGGGAGAGGGTGAGTGTGTGTTCGGGTGAGGGAGAGTGTGTGTTCGGGAGAGGGAGAGTGTGCGTTGGGAGATGGAGAGTGTGCGTTGGGGAGAGGGAGTGTGTGCGTTGGGGGAGGGAGAGTGTGCGTTGGGGAGAGGAGAGTGTGTGTTGGGAACAGGGAGAGTGTGTGTTGGGGAGTGGGAGAGTGCGTTGGGGAGAGGGAGAGTGTATGTGTTGGGGAGAGGGAGAGTGCATGTGTTAGGGAGAGGGAGAGTGTGTTGGGGGGAAGGAGTGTGTGTGTTGGGGAGAGGGAGAGTGTGTTGGGGAGAGGGAGAGTGTGTGTTGGGAGTGGGAGCGTGTGTGTTGGGGCGAGGGAGTGTGTGTTGGGAGAGGTAGTGTGTGTTGGGGAGAGGGAGTGTGTGTTGGGGAGAGGGAGATTGTGTGTTGGGGAGAGGGAGAGTGTGTGTTGGGGAGAGGGAGAGTGTGTGTTTGGGAGAGGGAGAGTGTGTTCGCGAGTGGGAGAGAGTGAGTGTGTGTTGGCGGGGAGAGGGAGTGTGTGTGTTGGGGAGAGGGAGAGTTTGTTCGGGAGAGGGAGAGTTTGTTGGGGAGAGGGAGAGTGTGTGTTGGGGAGAGGGGGAGTGTGTGTTGGGGAGAGGGGGAGTGTGTGTTGGGGAGAGGGAGAGTGTGTTGGGGAGAGGGAGAGTGTGTGTTGGCGAGAGGGAGAGTGTGTGTTGGGGAGAGGGAGAGTGTGTGTTGGGGAGAGGGAGAGTGTGTGTTGGGGAGAGGGAGAGTGTGTGTTGGGGAGAGGTGGAGTGTGTGTTGGGGAGAAGGAATTGTGTTGGGAGAGGGAGAGAGTGAGTGTGTGTTGGCGGGGGAGAGGGAGTGTGTGTGTTGGGGAGAGGGAGAGTTTGTTGGGGAGAGGGAGAGTGTGTGTTGGGAGAGGGGGAGTGTGTGTTGGGGGAGAGGGGAGTGTGTGTTGGGGAGAGAGGGGAGAGTGTGTTGGGGAGAGGGAGAGTGTGTGTCGGGGAGAGGGAGAGTATGTGTCGGGGAGAGGGAGAGTGTGTGTCGGGGAGAGGGAGAGTGTGTGTTGGGGAGAGGGAGAGTGTGTTGGGGAGAGGGGGAGTGTGTGTTGGGGAGAGGGAGATTGTGTGTTGGGGAGAGGGAGATTGTGTGTTGGGGAGAGGGAGAGTGTGTGTTGGGGAGAGGGGAGAGTGTGTGTTGGGGAGAGGGAGAGTGTGTGTTGGGGAGAGGGAGAGTGTGTGTTGGGGTGAGGGAGAGTGTGTGTTGGGGAGAGGGAGAGTGTGTGTTGGGGGAGAGGGAGAGTGTGTGTTGGGGAGAGGGAGAGTGTGTGTTTGGGAGAGGGAGAGTGTGTGTTGGGGAGAGGGAGAGTGTGTGTTGGGGAGAGGGAGAGTGTGTGTTGGGGAGAGGGAGAGTGTGTGTTGGGAGAGGGAGAGTGTGTGTTGGGAGAGGGAGAGTGTGTGTTGGGGAGAGGGAGAGTGTGTGTTGGGAGAGGAGAGTGGGTGTTGGGAGAGGGAGAGAGTGGGTGTTGGGGAGAGGGAGAGTGTGTGTTGGGGAGAGGGAGAGTGAGTGTTGGGGAGAGGGAGAGTGTGTGTTGGGGAGAGGGAGAGTGTGTGTTGGGGAGAGGAGAGTGTGTGTTGGGGAGAGGGAGAGTGTGTGTTGGGGAGAGGGAGAGTGTGTGTTGGGGAGAGGGAGAGTGTGTGTTGGGAGAGGGAGAGTGTGTGTTTGGGGAGAGGGGTGAGAGTGAGTGTTGGGGAGAGGGAGAGTGTGTGTTGGGGAGAGGGAGAGTGTGTGTTGGGGAGAGGGAGAGTGTGTGTTGGGGAGAGGGAGAGTGTGTTGGGGAGAGGTAGTGTGTGTTGGGAGGGAGTGTGTGTTGGGGAGAGGGAGATGTGTGTTGGGGAGAGGGAGAGTGTGTGTTGGGGAGAGGGAGAGTGTGTGTTTGGGAGAGGGAGAGTGTGGTTCGGGAGAGGGAGAGAGTGAGTGTGTGTTGGCGGGGGAGAGGGAGTGTGTGTGTTGGGGAGAGGGAGAGTTTGTTCGGGAGAGGGAGAGTTTGTTGGGAGAGGAGAGAGTGTGTGTTGGGGAGAGGGGGAGTGTGTGTTGGGGAGAGGGGAGTGTGTGTTGGGGAGAGGGAGAGTGTGTTGGGGAGAGGGAGAGTGTGTGTTGGCGAGAGGGAGAGTGTGTGTTGGGGAGAGGGAGAGTGTGTGTTGGGAGAGGAGAGTGTGGGAGAGGGAGAGTGTGTGTTGGGGAGAGGTGGAGTGTGTGTTGGGGAGAAGGAAATTGTTGAGAGTGAGTGTTGGCGGAGTGTGTGTGTTGGGGAGAGGGAGAGTTTGTTGGGGAGAGGGAGAGTGTGTGTTGGGGAGAGGGGAGTGTGTGTTGGGGAGAGGGGAGTGTGTGTTGGGGAGAGAGGGGAGAGTGTGTTGGGGAGAGGGGAGAGTGTGTGTCGGGGAGAGGGAGAGTATGTGTCGGGGAGAGGGAGAGTGTGTGTCGGGGAGAGGGAGAGTGTGTGTTGGGGAGAGGGAGAGTGTGTGTTGGGAGAGGGGAGAGTGTGTTGGGGAGAGGGAGATTGTGTGTTGGGGAGAGGGAGATTGTGTGTTGGGGAGAGGGAGATTGTGTGTTGGGGAGAGGGAGAGTGTGTGTTGGGAGAGGAGAGTGTGTGTTGGGGAGAGGGAGAGTGTGTGTTGGGGAGAGGGAGAGTGTGTGTTGGGGAGAGGGAGAGTGTGTGTTGGGGAGAGGGAGAGTGTGTGTTGGGGAGAGGAGAGTGTGTGTTTGGGGAGAGGGAGAGTGTGTGTTGGGGAGAGGGAGAGTGTGTGTTGGGAGAGGGAGAGTGTGTGTTGGGGAGAGGGAGAGTGTGTGTTGGGGAGAGGGAGAGTGTGTGTTGGGGAGAGGGAGAGTGGGTGTTGGGGAGAGGGAGAGTGGGTGTTGGGGAGAGGGAGAGTGGGTGTTGGGGAGAGGGAGAGTGTGTTGGGGAGAGGGAGAGTGTGTGTGTGTGGGGAGAGGGAGAGTGAGTGTTGGGGAGAGGGAGAGTGTGTGTTGGGGAGAGGGAGAGTGTGTGTTGGGGAGAGGGAGAGTGTGTGTTGGGGAGAGGGAGAGTGTGTGTTGGGGAGAGGGCGAGTGTGTGTTGGGGAGAGGGAGAGTGGGTGTTGGGGAGAGGGAGAGTGAGTGTTGGGGTGAGGGAGAGTGTGTGTTGGGGAGAGGGAGAGTGTGTGTTGGGGAGAGGGAGAGTGTGTGTTGGGGAGAGGGAGAGTGTGTGTTGGGGAGAGGGAGAGTGTGTGTTGGGGAGAGGGAGAGGTGTGTGTTGGGGAGAGGGAGAGTGTGTGTTGGGGAGAGGGAGAGTGTGTGTTGGGGAGAGGGAGAGTGTGTGTTGGGGAGAGGGAGAGTGTGTGTTGGGGAGAGGGAGAGTGTGTGTTGGGGAGAGGGAGAGTGTGTGTTGGGGAGAGGGAGAGTGTGTGTTGGGGAGAGGGCGAGTGTGTGTTGGGGAGAGGGCGAGTGTGTGTTGGGGAGAGGGAGAGTGGGTGTTGGGGAGAGGGAGAGTGAGTGTTGGGGTGAGGGAGAGTGTGTGTTGGGGAGAGGGAGAGTGTGTGTTGGGGAGAGGGAGAGTGTGTGTTGGGGAGAGGGAGAGTGTGTGTTGGGGAGAGGGAGAGTGTGTGTTGGGGAGAGGGAGAGTGTGTGTTGGGGAGAGGGATAGTGTGTGTTGGGGAGAGGGAGAGTGTGTGTTGGGGAGAGGGAGAGTGTGTTCGGGAGAGGGAGAGAGTGAGTGTGTGTTGGCGGGGGAGAGGGTGTGTGTGTGTTGGGGAGAGGGAGAGTGTGTGTTGGGGAGAGGGGGAGTGTGTGTTGGGGAGAGGAGAGTGTGTGTTGGGGAGAGGGAGAGTGTGTGTTGGGGAGAGGGAGAGTGTGTGTTGGGGAGAGGGAGAGTGTGTGTTCGGGAGAGGGAGAGTGTGTGTTGGGGAGAGGGAGAGTGTGTGTTGGGGAGGGGGGGTGTGTGTTGGGGAGAGGTGGAGTGTGTGTTGGGGAGAAGGAAATTGTGTTGGGGAGAGGGAGAGAGTGAGTGTGTGTTGGCGGGGGAGAGGGAGTGTGTGTGTTGGGGAGAGGGAGAGTTTGTTGGGGAGAGGGGGAGTGTGTGTTGGGGAGAGGGGGGAGTGTGTGTTGGGAGAGGGGGAGTGTGTGTTGGGGAGAGGGAGAGTGTGTGTTGGGGAGAGGGAGAGTGTGTGTTGGGGAGAGGGTGAGTGTGTTGGGGAGAGGGGGAGTGTGTTGGGGAGAGGGGGAGTGTGTGTTGGGGAGAGGGAGATTGTGTGTTGGGGAGAGGGAGAGAGTGAGTGTGTGTTGGCGGGGGAGAGGGAGTGTGTGTGTTGGGGAGAGGGAGAGTTTGTTGGGGAGAGGGAGAGTGTGTGTTGGGGAGAGGGAGAGTGTGTGTTGGGGAGAGGGAGAGTGTGTGTTGGGGAGAGGGAGAGTGTGTGTTGGGGAGAGGGAGAGTGTGTGTTGGGGAGAGGGAGAGTGTGTTGGGGAGAGGGGGAGTGTGTTGGGGAGAGGGGGAGTGTGTGTTGGGGAGAGGGGGAGTGGTGTGTTGGGGAGAGGGAGATTGTGTGTTGGGGAGAGGGAGAGTGTGTGTTGGGGAGAGGGAGAGTGTGTGTTGGGAGAGGGAGAGTGTGTGTTGGGAGAGGGAGAGTGTGTGTTGGGGAGAGGGAGAGTGTGTGTTGGGGAGAGGGAGAGTGTGTGTTGGGAGAGGGAGAGTGTGTGTTGGGGAGAGGGAGAGTGTGTGTTGGGGAGAGGAGAGTGTGTGTTGGGAGAGGGAGAGTGAGTGTTGGGGAGAGGGAGAGTGTGTGTTGGGGAGAGGGAGAGGTGTGTGTTGGGGAGAGGGAGAGTGTGTGTTGGGGAGAGGGAGAGTGTGTGTTGGGGAGAGGGAGAGTGTGTTGGATAGAGGGAGAGTGTGTGTTGGGGAGAGGGAGAGTGTGTGTTGGGAGAGGGAGAGTGTGTGTTGGGGTGAGGGAGAGTGTGTGTTGGGGAGAGGGAGAGTGTGTGTTGGGGGAGAGGGAGAGTGTGTGTTGGGGAGAGGGAGAGTGTGTGTTGGGGAGAGGGAGAGTGTGTATTGGGGAGAGGGAGAGTGTGTGTTGGGGAGAGGGAGAGTGTGTGTTGGGGAGAGGGAGAGTGTGTGTTGGGGAGAGGGAGAGTGTGTGTTGGGGAGAGGGAGAGTGTGTGTTGGGGAGAGGGAGAGTTTGTTGGGGAGAGGGGGAATGTGTTTTGGGGAGGGGGGAGTGTGTGTTGGGGAGGGGGGAGTGTGTGTTGGGGAGAGGTGGAGTGTGTTGGGGAGAAGGAGAGTGTGTTGGGGAGAGGGAGAGAGTGAGTGTGTGTTGGCGGGGGAGAGGGAGAGTGTGTGTTGGGGAGAGGGAGAGTGTGTGTTGGGGAGAGGGGGAGTGTGTTGGGGAGAGGGTGAGTGTGTGTTGGGGAGAGGGAGATTGTGTGTTGGGGAGAGGGAGATTGTGTGTTGGGGAGAGGGAGATTGTGTGTTGGGGAGAGGGAGAGTGTGTGTTGGGGAGAGGGAGAGTGAGTGTTGGGGAGAGGGAGAGTGTGTGTTGGGGAGAGGGAGAGTGTGTGTTGGGGAGAGGGAGAGTGTGTGTTGGGGAGAGGGAGAGTGTGTGTTGGGGAGAGGGAGAGTGAGTGTTGGGGTGAGGGAGTGTGTGTTGGGGTGAGGGAGAGTGTGTGTTGGGGAGAGGGAGAGTGTGTGTTGGGGAGAGGGAGAGTGTGTGTTGGGGAGAGGGAGAGTGTGTGGTTGGGGAGAGGGAGAGTGTGTGTTGGGGAGAGGGAGAGTGTGTGTTGGGGAGAGGGAGAGTGTGTTCGGGAGAGGGAGAGAGTGAGTGTGTGTTGGCGGGGGAGAGGGTGTGTGTGTGTTGGGGAGAGGGAGAGTTTGTTGGGGAGAGGGAGAGTGTGTGTTGGGGAGAGGGAGAGTGTGTGTTGGGGAGGGGGGGTGTGTGTTGGGGAGAGGTGGAGTGTGGGTTGGGGAGAAGGAAATTGTGTTGGGGATAGGGAGAGAGTGAGTGTGTGTTGGCGGGGGAGAGGGAGTGTGTGTGTTGGGGAGAGGGAGAGTTTGTTGGGGAGAGGGGGAGTGTGTGTTGGGGAGAGGGGGAGTGTGTGTTGGGGAGAGGGGGAGTGTGTGTTGGGGAGAGGGGGAGAGTGTGTTGGGGAGAGGAGAGTGTGTGTTGGGGAGAGGGTGAGTGTGTTGGGGAGAGGGGGGAGTGTGTTGGGGAGAGGGGGGAGTGTGTGTTGGGGAGAGGGAGATTGTGTGTTGGGGAGAGGGAGAGAGTGAGTGTGTGTTGGCGGGGGAGAGGGAGTGTGTGTGTTGGGGAGAGGGAGAGTTTGTTGGGGAGAGGGGGAGTGTGTGTTGGGGAGAGGGGGAGAGTGTGTTGGGGGAGAGGGAGAGTGTGTGTTGGGGAGAGGGAGAGTGTGTGTTGGGGACAGGGAGAGTGTGTTGGGGAGAGGGGGAGTGTGTGTTGGGGAGAGGGGGAGTGTGTGTTGGGGAGAGGGAGATTGTGTGTTGGGGAGAGGGAGATTGTGTGTTGGGAGAGGGAGAGTGTGTGTTGTGGAGAGGGAGAGTGTGTGTTGGGGAGAGGGAGAGTGTGTGATGGGGAGAGGGAGAGTGTGTGATGGGGAGAGGGAGAGTGTGTGTTGGGGAGAGGGAGAGTGTGTGCTGGGGAGAGGGAGAGTGTGTGCTGGGGAGAGGGAGAGTGTGTGTTGGGGAGAGGGAGAGTGTGTGTTGGGGAGAGGGAGAGTGTGTGTTGGGAGAGGGAGAGTGTGTGTTGGGGAGAGGGAGAGTGTGTGTTGGGGAGAGGGAGAGTGTGTGTTGGGGAGAGGGAGAGTGTGTGTTGGGGAGAGGGAGAGTGCGTGTTGGGGAGAGGGAGAGTGCGTGTTGGGGAGAGGGAGAGTGCGTGTTGGGTAGACGGAGAGTGCGTGTTGGGGAGAGGGAGAGTGTGTGTTGGGGAGAGGGAGAGTGTGTGTTGGGGAGAGGGAGAGTGTGTGTTGGGGAGAGGGAGAGTGTGTGTTGGGGAGAGGGAGAGTGTGTGTTGGGGAGAGGGAGAGTGTGTGTTGGGGAGAGGGAGAGTGTGTGTTGGGGAGAGGGAGAGTGTGTGTTGGGGAGAGGGAGAGTGTGTGTTGGGGAGAGGGAGAGTGTGTGTTGGGGAGAGGGAGAGTGTGTGTTGGGGAGAGGGAGAGTGTGTGTTGGGGAGAGGGAGAGTGTGTGTTGGGGAGAGGGAGAGTGTGTGTTGGGGAGAGGGAGAGTGTGTGTTGGGGAGAGGGAGAGTGTGTGTTGGGGAGAGGGAGAGTGTGTGTTGGGGAGAGGGAGAGTGTGTGTTGGGGAGAGGGAGAGTGTGTGTTGGGGAGAGGGAGAGTGTGTGTTGGGGAGAGGGAGAGTGTGTGTTGGGGAGAGGGAGAGTGTGTGTTGGGGAGAGGGAGAGTGTGTGTTGGGGAGAGGGAGAGTGTGTGTTGGGGAGAGGGAGAGTGTGTGTTGGGGAGAGGGAGCGTGTGTGTTGGGGAGAGGGAGAGTGTGTTGGGGAGAGGGGGAGTGTGTTGAGGAGAGGGGGAGTGTGTTGGGGAGAGGGGGAGTGTGTGTTGGGGAGAGGGGGAGTGTGTGTTGGGGAGAGAGAGATTGTGTGTTGGGGAGAGGGAGATTGTGTGTTGGGGAGAGGGAGAGTGTGTGTTGGGGAGAGGGAGAGTGTGTGTTGGGGAGAGGGAGTGTGTTGGGGAGAGTGTGTGTTGGCGGAGGGAGAGAGTG
The DNA here is from genome assembly GCF_047496885.1 of Scyliorhinus torazame. Classification (NCBI taxonomy): domain Eukaryota; kingdom Metazoa; phylum Chordata; class Chondrichthyes; order Carcharhiniformes; family Scyliorhinidae; genus Scyliorhinus; species Scyliorhinus torazame. The sequence goes on from NW_027307853.1 coordinate 12,922, forward strand.
TGTGTTGGGGAGAGGGAGAGTGTGAGTTGGGGAGAGGGTGAGTGTTTGTTGGGGAGAGGGGGAATGTGTTTTGGGGAGAGGGGGAGTGTGAGTTGGGGAGAGGGAGTGTGTTTGTTGGGGAGAGGGAGAGTGTGTGTTCGGGAGAGGGAGAGTGTGTTGGGGAGAGTGTGTGTTGGCGGAGGGAGAGAGTGTGTGTTGGGGAGAGGGAGAGTTTGAGTTGGGGAGAGGGTGAGTGATTGTTGGGGAGAGGGGGAGTGTGAGTTGGGGAGAGGGAGTGTGTTTGTTGGGGAGAGTGAGAGTGTGAGTTGGGGAGAGGGAATGTGTTTGTTGGGGAGAGGGAGAGTGTGTGTTGGGGAGAGGGAGAGTGGGTGTTGGGGAGAGGGAGAGTGGGTGTTGGGGAGAGGGAGAGTGTGTGTTGGGGAGAGGGAGAGTGTGTGTTGGGGAGTGGGAGAGTGTGTGTTGGGGAGAGGGAGAGTGTGTGTTGGGGAGAGGGAGAGTGTGTGTTGGGGAAAGGGAGAGTGTGTTGGGGAGAGTGTGTGTTGGCGGCGGGAGAGTGTGTGTTGGGGAGAGGGAATGTGTGAGTTGGGGAGAGGGTGAGTGTGTGTTGGGGAGAGGGGGAATGTGTTTTGGGGAGAGGCGGAGTGTGTGTTGGGGAGAGGGAGTGTGTTTGTTGGGGAGAGGGAGTGTGTTTGTTGGGGAGAGGGAGTGTGTTTGTTGGGGAGAGGGAGAGTGTGTGTTGGTGAGAGGGAGAGTGTGTGTTGGTGAGAGGGCGAGTGTGTGTTGGGGAGAGGGAGAGTGTGTGTTGAGGAGAGGGAGAGTGTGTTAGGGAGAGGGAGCGTGTATGTTGGGGAGAGGGATAGTGTGTGTTGGGGAGAGGGAGAGTGTGTGTTGGGGAGAGGGAGAGTGTGTGTTGGGGAAAGGGAGAGTGTGTGTTGGGGAGTGGGAGAGTGGGTGTTGGGGAGAGGGAGAGTGTGTTGGGGAGAGGGAGAGTGTGTGTTGGGGAGAGGGAGAGTGTGTGTTGGGGAGAGGGAGAGTGTGTGTTGGGGAGAGGGAGAGTGTGTGTTGGGGAGAGGGAGAGTGTGTTGGGGAGAGTGTGTGTTGGCGGAGGGAGAATGTGTGTTGGGGAGAGGGAGAGTGTGTGTTGGGGAGAGGGAGAGTGTGTGTTGGGGAGAGGGAGAGTGTGTGTTGGGGTGAGGGAGAGTGTGTGTTGGGGAGAGGGAGAGTGTGTGTTGGGGAGAGGGAGAGTGTGTGTTGGGGAGAGGGAGAGTGTGTGTTTGGGAGAGGGAGAGTGTGTGTTGGGGAGAGGGAGAGTGTGTGTTGGGGAGAGGGAGAGTGTGTGTTGGGGAGAGGGAGAGTGTGTGTTGGGGAGAGGGAGAGTGTGTGTTGGGGAGAGGGAGAGTGTGTGTTGGGGAGAGGGAGAGTGTGTGTTGGGGAGAGGGAGAGTGGGTGTTGGGGAGAGGGAGAGTGTGTGTTGGGGAGAGGGAGAGTGTGTGTTGGGGAGAGGGAGAGTGAGTGTTGGGGAGAGGGAGAGTGTGTGTTGGGGAGAGGGAGAGTGTGTGTTGGGGAGAGGGAGAGTGTGTGTTGGGGAGAGGGAGAGTGTGTGTTGGGGAGAGGGAGAGTGTGTGTTGGGGAGAGGGCGAGTGTGTGTTGGGGAGAGGGAGAGTGGGTGTTGGGGAGAGGGAGAGTGAGTGTTGGGGTGAGGGAGAGTGTGTGTTGGGGAGAGGGAGAGTGTGTGTTGGGGAGAGGGAGAGTGTGTGTTGGGGAGAGGGAGAGTGTGTGTTGGGGAGAGGGAGAGTGTGTGTTGGGGAGAGGGAGAGTGTGTGTTGGGGAGAGGGAGAGTGTGTGTTGGGGAGAGGGAGAGTGTGTGTTGGGGAGAGGGAGAGTGTGTGTTGGGGAGAGGGAGAGTGAGTGTTGGGGAGAGGGAGAGTGTGTGTTGGGGAGAGGGAGAGTGTGTGTTGGGGAGAGGGAGAGTGTGTGTTGGGGAGAGGGAGAGTGTGTGTTGGGGAGAGGGCGAGTGTGTGTTGGGGAGAGGGAGAGTGGGTGTTGGGGAGAGGGAGAGTGAGTGTTGGGGTGAGGGAGAGTGTGTGTTGGGGAGAGGGAGAGTGTGTGTTGGGGAGAGGGAGAGTGTGTGTTGGGGAGAGGGAGAGTGTGTGTTGGGGAGAGGGAGAGTGTGTGTTGGGGAGAGGGAGAGTGTGTGTTGGGGAGAGGGAGAGTGTGTGTTGGGGAGAGGGAGAGTGTGTGTTGGGGAGAGGGAGAGTGTGTGTTGGGGAGAGGGAGAGTGTGTTCGGGAGAGGGAGAGAGTGAGTGTGTGTTGGCGGGGGAGAGGGTGTGTGTGTGTTGGGGAGAGGGAGAGTGTGTGTTGGGGAGAGGGGGAGTGTGTGTTGGGGAGAGGGAGAGTGTGTGTTGGGGAGAGGGAGAGTGTGTGTTGGGGAGAGGGAGAGTGTGTGTTGGGGAGAGGGAGAGTGTGTGTTCGGGAGAGGGAGAGTGTGTGTTGGGGAGAGGGAGAGTGTGTGTTGGGGAGGGGGGGTGTGTGTTGGGGAGAGGTGGAGTGTGTGTTGGGGAGAAGGAAATTGTGTTGGGGAGAGGGAGAGAGTGAGTGTGTGTTGGCGGGGGAGAGGGAGTGTGTGTGTTGGGGAGAGGGAGAGTTTGTTGGGGAGAGGGGGAGTGTGTGTTGGGGAGAGGGGGAGTGTGTGTTGGGGAGAGGGGGAGTGTGTGTTGGGGAGAGGGAGAGTGTGTGTTGGGGAGAGGGAGAGTGTGTGTTGGGGATAGGGAGAGTGTGTGTTGGGGAGAGGGTGAGTGTGTTGGGGAGAGGGGGAGTGTGTTGGGGAGAGGGGGAGTGTGTGTTGGGGAGAGGGAGATTGTGTGTTGGGGAGAGGGAGAGTGTGTTGGGGAGAGGGGGAGTGTGTTGAGGAGAGGGGGAGTGTGTTGAGGAGAGGGGGAGTGTGTTGGGGAGAGGGGGAGTGTGTGTTGGGGAGAGGGGGAGTGTGTGTTGGGGAGAGGGAGATTGTGTGTTGGGGAGAGGGAGATTGTGTGTTGGGGAGAGGGAGAGTGTGTGTTGGGGAGAGGGAGAGTGTGTGTTGGGGAGAGGGAGTGTGTTGGGGAGAGTGTGTGTTGGCGGAGGGAGAGAGTGTGTGTTGGGGAGAGGGAGAGTGTGAGTTGGGGAGAGGGTGAGTGTTTGTTGGGGAGAGGGGGAATGTGTTTTGGGGAGAGGGGGAGTGTGAGTTGGGGAGAGGGAGTGTGTTTGTTGGGGAGAGGGAGAGTGTGTGTTCGGGAGAGGGAGAGTGTGTTGGGGAGAGTGTGTGTTGGCGGAGGGAGAGAGTGTGTGTTGGGGAGAGGGAGAGTTTGAGTTGGGGAGAGGGTGAGTGATTGTTGGGGAGAGGGGGAGTGTGAGTTGGGGAGAGGGAGTGTGTTTGTTGGGGAGAGTGAGAGTGTGAGTTGGGGAGAGGGAATGTGTTTGTTGGGGAGAGGGAGAGTGTGTGTTGGGGAGAGGGAGAGTGGGTGTTGGGGAGAGGGAGAGTGTGTGTTGGTGAGAGGGAGAGTGTGTGTTGGGGAGAGGGAGAGTGTGTGTTGGGGAGTGGGAGAGTGTGTGTTGGGGAGAGGGAGAGTGTGTGTTGGGGAGAGGGAGAGTGTGTGTTGGGGAAAGGGAGAGTGTGTTGGGGAGAGTGTGTGTTGGCGGCGGGAGAGTGTGTGTTGGGGAGAGGGAATGTGTGAGTTGGGGAGAGGGTGAGTGTGTGTTGGGGAGAGGGGGAATGTGTTTTGGGGAGAGGCGGAGTGTGTGTTGGGGAGAGGGAGTGTGTTTGTTGGGGAGAGGGAGTGTGTTTGTTGGGGAGAGGGAGTGTGTTTGTTGGGGAGAGGGAGAGTGTGTGTTGGTGAGAGGGAGAGTGTGTGTTGGTGAGAGGGCGAGTGTGTGTTGGGGAGAGGGAGAGTGTGTGTTGAGGAGAGGGAGAGTGTGTTAGGGAGAGGGAGCGTGTATGTTGGGGAGAGGGATAGTGTGTGTTGGGGAGAGGGAGAGTGTGTGTTGGGGAGAGGGAGAGTGTGTGTTGGGGAAAGGGAGAGTGTGTGTTGGGGAGTGGGAGAGTGGGTGTTGGGGAGAGGGAGAGTGTGTTGGGGAGAGGGAGAGTGTGTGTTGGGGAGAGGGAGAGTGTGTGTTGGGGAGAGGGAGAGTGTGTATTGGGGAGAGGGAGAGTGTGTGTTGGGGAGAGGGAGAGTGTGTTGGGGAGAGTGTGTGTTGGCGGAGGGAGAATGTGTGTTGGGGAGAGGGAGAGTGTGTGTTGGGGAGAGGGAGAGTGTGTGTTGGGGAGAGGGAGAGTGTGTGTTGGGGTGAGGGAGAGTGTGTGTTGGGGAGAGGGAGAGTGTGTGTTGGGGAGAGGGAGAGTGTGTGTTGGGGAGAGGCAGAGTGTGTGTTGGGGAGAGGGAGAGTGTGTGTTTGGGAGAGGGAGAGTGTGTGTTGGGGAGAGGGAGAGTGTGTGTTGGGGAGAGGGAGAGTGTGTGTTGGGGAGAGGGAGAGTGTGTGTTGGGGAGAGGGAGAGTGTGTGTTGGGGAGAGGGAGAGTGTGTGTTGGGGAGAGGGAGAGTGTGTGTTGGGGAGAGGGAGAGTGGGTGTTGGGGAGAGGGAGAGTGTGTGTTGGGGAGAGGGAGAGTGTGTGTTGGGGAGAGGGAGAGTGAGTGTTGGGGAGAGGGAGAGTGTGTGTTGGGGAGAGGGAGAGTGTGTGTTGGGGAGAGGGAGAGTGTGTGTTGGGGAGAGGGAGAGTGTGTGTTGGGGAGAGGGCGAGTGTGTGTTGGGGAGAGGGAGAGTGGGTGTTGGGGAGAGGGAGAGTGAGTGTTGGGGTGAGGGAGAGTGTGTGTTGGGGAGAGGGAGAGTGTGTGTTGGGGAGAGGGAGAGTGTGTGTTGGGGAGAGGGAGAGTGTGTGTTGGGGAGAGGGAGAGTGTGTGTTGGGGAGAGGGAGAGTGTGTGTTGGGGAGAGGGAGAGTGTGTGTTGGGGAGAGGGAGAGTGTGTGTTGGGGAGAGGGAGAGTGTGTGTTGGGGAGAGGGAGAGTGTGTGTTGGGGAGAGGGAGAGTGAGTGTTGGGGAGAGGGAGAGTGTGTGTTGGGGAGAGGGAGAGTGTGTGTTGGGGAGAGGGAGAGTGTGTGTTGGGGAGAGGGAGAGTGTGTGTTGGGGAGAGGGCGAGTGTGTGTTGGGGAGAGGGAGAGTGGGTGTTGGGGAGAGGGAGAGTGAGTGTTGGGGTGAGGGAGAGTGTGTGTTGGGGAGAGGGAGAGTGTGTGTTGGGGAGAGGGAGAGTGTGTGTTGGGGAGAGGGAGAGTGTGTGTTGGGGAGAGGGAGAGTGTGTGTTGGGGAGAGGGAGAGTGTGTGTTGGGGAGAGGGAGAGTGTGTGTTGGGGAGAGGGAGAGTGTGTGTTGGGGAGAGGGAGAGTGTGTGTTGGGGAGAGGGAGAGTGTGTTCGGGAGAGGGAGAGAGTGAGTGTGTGTTGGCGGGGGAGAGGGTGTGTGTGTGTTGGGGAGAGGGAGAGTGTGTGTTGGGGAGAGGGGGAGTGTGTGTTGGGGAGAGGGAGAGTGTGTGTTGGGGAGAGGGAGAGTGTGTGTTGGGGAGAGGGAGAGTGTGTGTTGGGGAGAGGGAGAGTGTGTGTTCGGGAGAGGGAGAGTGTGTGTTGGGGAGAGGGAGAGTGTGTGTTGGGGAGGGGGGGTGTGTGTTGGGGAGAGGTGGAGTGTGTGTTGGGGAGAAGGAAATTGTGTTGGGGAGAGGGAGAGAGTGAGTGTGTGTTGGCGGGGGAGAGGGAGTGTGTGTGTTGGGGAGAGGGAGAGTTTGTTGGGGAGAGGGGGAGTGTGTGTTGGGGAGAGGGGGAGTGTGTGTTGGGGAGAGGGGGAGTGTGTGTTGGGGAGAGGGAGAGTGTGTGTTGGGGAGAGGGAGAGTGTGTGTTGGGGAGAGGGTGAGTGTGTTGGGGAGAGGGGGAGTGTGTTGGGGAGAGGGGGAGTGTGTGTTGGGGAGAGGGAGATTGTGTGTTGGGGAGAGGGAGAGAGTGAGTGTGTGTTGGCGGGGGAGAGGGAGTGTGTGTGTTGGGGAGAGGGAGAGTTTGTTGGGGAGAGGGAGAGTGTGTGTTGGGGAGAGGGAGAGTGTGTGTTGGGGAGAGGGAGAGTGTGTGTTGGGGAGAGGGAGAGTGTGTGTTGGGGAGAGGGAGAGTGTGTGTTGGGGAGAGGGAGAGTGTGTTGGGGAGAGGGGGAGTGTGTTGGGGAGAGGGGGAGTGTGTGTTGGGGAGAGGGGGAGTGTGTGTTGGGGAGAGGGAGATTGTGTGTTGGGGAGAGGGAGAGTGTGTGTTGGGGAGAGGGAGAGTGTGTGTTGGGGAGAGGGAGAGTGTGTGTTGGGGAGAGGGAGAGTGTGTGTTGGGGAGAGGGAGAGTGTGTGTTGGGGAGAGGGAGAGTGTGTGTTGGGGAGAGGGAGAGTGTGTGTTGGGGAGAGGGAGAGTGTGTGTTGGGGAGAGGGAGAGTGTGTGTTGGGGAGAGGGAGAGTGTGTGTTGGGGAGAGGGAGAGTGAGTGTTGGGGAGAGGGAGAGTGTGTGTTGGGGAGAGGGAGAGTGTGTGTTGGGGAGAGGGAGAGTGTGTGTTGGGGAGAGGGAGAGTGTGTGTTGGGGAGAGGGAGAGTGTGTTGGATAGAGGGAGAGTGTGTGTTGGGGAGAGGGAGAGTGTGTGTTGGGAGAGGGAGAGTGTGTGTTGGGGTGAGGGAGAGTGTGTGTTGGGGAGAGGGAGAGTGTGTGTTGGGGAGAGGGAGAGTGTGTGTTGGGGAGAGGGAGAGTGTGTGTTGGGGAGAGGGAGAGTGTGTATTGGGGAGAGGGAGAGTGTGTGTTGGGGAGAGGGAGAGTGTGTGTTGGGGAGAGGGAGAGTGTGTGTTGGGGAGAGGGAGAGTGTGTGTTGGGGAGAGGGAGAGTGTGTGTTGGGGAGAGGGAGAGTTTGTTGGGGAGAGGGGGAATGTGTTTTGGGGAGGGGGGAGTGTGTGTTGGGGAGGGGGGAGTGTGTGTTGGGGAGAGGTGGAGTGTGTTGGGGAGAAGGAGAGTGTGTTGGGGAGAGGGAGAGAGTGAGTGTGTGTTGGCGGGGGAGAGGGAGAGTGTGTGTTGGGGAGAGGGAGAGTGTGTGTTGGGGAGAGGGGGAGTGTGTTGGGGAGAGGGGGAGTGTGTGTTGGGGAGAGGGAGATTGTGTGTTGGGGAGAGGGAGATTGTGTGTTGGGGAGAGGGAGATTGTGTGTTGGGGAGAGGGAGAGTGTGTGTTGGGGAGAGGGAGAGTGAGTGTTGGGGAGAGGGAGAGTGTGTGTTGGGGAGAGGGAGAGTGTGTGTTGGGGAGAGGGAGAGTGTGTGTTGGGGAGAGGGAGAGTGTGTGTTGGGGAGAGGGAGAGTGAGTGTTGGGGTGAGGGAGAGTGTGTGTTGGGGTGAGGGAGAGTGTGTGTTGGGGAGAGGGAGAGTGTGTGTTGGGGAGAGGGAGAGTGTGTGTTGGGGAGAGGGAGAGTGTGTGTTGGGGAGAGGGAGAGTGTGTGTTGGGGAGAGGGAGAGTGTGTGTTGGGGAGAGGGAGAGTGTGTTCGGGAGAGGGAGAGAGTGAGTGTGTGTTGGCGGGGGAGAGGGTGTGTGTGTGTTGGGGAGAGGGAGAGTTTGTTGGGGAGAGGGAGAGTGTGTGTTGGGGAGAGGGAGAGTGTGTGTTGGGGAGGGGGGGTGTGTGTTGGGGAGAGGTGGAGTGTGGGTTGGGGAGAAGGAAATTGTGTTGGGGATAGGGAGAGAGTGAGTGTGTGTTGGCGGGGGAGAGGGAGTGTGTGTGTTGGGGAGAGGGAGAGTTTGTTGGGGAGAGGGGGAGTGTGTGTTGGGGAGAGGGGGAGTGTGTGTTGGGGAGAGGGGGAGTGTGTGTTGGGGAGAGGGGGAGAGTGTGTTGGGGAGAGGGAGAGTGTGTGTTGGGGAGAGGGTGAGTGTGTTGGGGAGAGGGGGGAGTGTGTTGGGGAGAGGGGGAGTGTGTGTTGGGGAGAGGGAGATTGTGTGTTGGGGAGAGGGAGAGAGTGAGTGTGTGTTGGCGGGGGAGAGGGAGTGTGTGTGTTGGGGAGAGGGAGAGTTTGTTGGGGAGAGGGGGAGTGTGTGTTGGGGAGAGGGGGAGAGTGTGTTGGGGAGAGGGAGAGTGTGTGTTGGGGAGAGGGAGAGTGTGTGTTGGGGACAGGGAGAGTGTGTTGGGGAGAGGGGGAGTGTGTGTTGGGGAGAGGGGGAGTGTGTGTTGGGGAGAGGGAGATTGTGTGTTGGGGAGAGGGAGATTGTGTGTTGGGGAGAGGGAGAGTGTGTGTTGTGGAGAGGGAGAGTGTGTGTTGGGGAGAGGGAGAGTGTGTGATGGGGAGAGGGAGAGTGTGTGATGGGGAGAGGGAGAGTGTGTGTTGGGGAGAGGGAGAGTGTGTGCTGGGGAGAGGGAGAGTGTGTGCTGGGGAGAGGGAGAGTGTGTGTTGGGGAGAGGGAGAGTGTGTGTTGGGGAGAGGGAGAGTGTGTGTTGGGGAGAGGGAGAGTGTGTGTTGGGGAGAGGGAGAGTGTGTGTTGGGGAGAGGGAGAGTGTGTGTTGGGGAGAGGGAGAGTGTGTGTTGGGGAGAGGGAGAGTGTGTGTTGGGGAGAGGGAGAGTGTGTGTTGGGGAGAGGGAGAGTGCGTGTTGGGGAGAGGGAGAGTGCGTGTTGGGGAGAGGGAGAGTGCGTGTTGGGTAGACGGAGAGTGCGTGTTGGGGAGAGGGAGAGTGTGTGTTGGGGAGAGGGAGAGTGTGTGTTGGGGAGAGGGAGAGTGTGTGTTGGGGAGAGGGAGAGTGTGTGTTGGGGAGAGGGAGAGTGTGTGTTGGGGAGAGGGAGAGTGTGTGTTGGGGAGAGGGAGAGTGTGTGTTGGGGAGAGGGAGAGTGTGTGTTGGGGAGAGGGAGAGTGTGTGTTGGGGAGAGGGAGAGTGTGTGTTGGGGAGAGGGAGAGTGTGTGTTGGGGAGAGGGAGAGTGTGTGTTGGGGAGAGGGAGAGTGTGTGTTGGGGAGAGGGAGAGTGTGTGTTGGGGAGAGGGAGAGTGTGTGTTGGGGAGAGGGAGAGTGTGTGTTGGGGAGAGGGAGAGTGTGTGTTGGGGAGAGGGAGAGTGTGTGTTGGGGAGAGGGAGAGTGTGTGTTGGGGAGAGGGAGAGTGTGTGTTGGGGAGAGGGAGAGTGTGTGTTGGGGAGAGGGAGAGTGTGTGTTGGGGAGAGGGAGAGTGTGTGTTGGGGAGAGGGAGAGTGTGTGTTGGGGAGAGGGAGCGTGTGTGTTGGGGAGAGGGAGAGTGTGTTGGGGAGAGGGAGAGTGTGTTGGGGAGAGGGGGAGTGTGTTGAGGAGAGGGGGAGTGTGTTGGGGAGAGGGGGAGTGTGTGTTGGGGAGAGGGGGAGTGTGTGTTGGGGAGAGGGAGATTGTGTGTTGGGGAGAGGGAGAGTGTGTGTTGGGGAGAGGGAGAGTGTGTGTTGGGGAGAGGGAGAGTGTGTGTTGGGGAGAGGGAGTGTGTTGGGGAGAGTGTGTGTTGGCGGAGGGAGAGAGTGTGTGTTGGGGAGAGGGAGAGTGTGAGTTGGGGAGAGGGTGAGTGTTTGTTGGGGAGAGGGGGAATGTGTTTTGGGGAGAGGGGGAGTGTGAGTTGGGGAGAGGGAGTGTGTTTGTTGGGGAGAGGGAGAGTGTGTGTTCGGGAGAGGGAGAGTGTGTTGGGGAGAGTGTGTGTTGGCGGAGGGAGAGAGTGTGTGTTGGGGAGAGGGAGAGTTTGAGTTGGGGAGAGGGTGAGTGATTGTTGGGGAGAGGGGGAGTGTGAGTTGGGGAGAGGGAGTGTGTTTGTTGGGGAGAGTGAGAGTGTGAGTTGGGGAGAGGGAATGTGTTTGTTGGGGAGAGGGAGAGTGTGTGTTGGGGAGAGGGAGAGTGGGTGTTGGGGAGAGGGAGAGTGTGTGTTGGTGAGAGGGAGAGTGTGTGTTGGGGAGAGGGAGAGTGTGTGTTGGGGAGTGGGAGAGTGTGTGTTGGGGAGAGGGAGAGTGTGTGTTGGGGAGAGGGAGAGTGTGTGTTGGGGAAAGGGAGAGTGTGTTGGGGAGAGTGTGTGTTGGCGGCGGGAGAGTGTGTGTTGGGGAGAGGGAATGTGTGAGTTGGGGAGAGGGTGAGTGTGTGTTGGGGAGAGGGGGAATGTGTTTTGGGGAGAGGCGGAGTGTGTGTTGGGGAGAGGGAGTGTGTTTGTTGGGGAGAGGGAGTGTGTTTGTTGGGGAGAGGGAGTGTGTTTGTTGGGGAGAGGGAGAGTGTGTGTTGGTGAGAGGGAGAGTGTGTGTTGGTGAGAGGGCGAGTGTGTGTTGGGGAGAGGGAGAGTGTGTGTTGAGGAGAGGGAGAGTGTGTTAGGGAGAGGGAGCGTGTATGTTGGGGAGAGGGATAGTGTGTGTTGGGGAGAGGGATAGTGTGTGTTGGGGAGAGGGAGAGTGTGTGTTGGGGAGAGGGAGAGTGTGTGTTGGGGAAAGGGAGAGTGTGTGTTGGGGAGTGGGAGAGTGGGTGTTGGGGAGAGGGAGAGTGTGTTGGGGAGAGGGAGAGTGTGTGTTGGGGAGAGGGAGAGTGTGTGTTGGGGAGAGGGAGAGTGTGTGTTGGGGAGAGGGAGAGTGTGTGTTGGGGAGAGGGAGAGTGTGTTGGGGAGAGTGTGTGTTGGCGGAGGGAGAATGTGTGTTGGGGAGAGGGAGTGTGTGAGTTGGGGAGAGGGTGAGTGTTTGTTGGGGAGAGGGGGAATGTGTTTTGGGGAGAGGCGGAGTGTGTGTTGGGGAGAGGGAGTGTGTTTGTTGGGGAGAGGGAGAGTGTGTTTTGGTGAGAGGGAGAGTATGTGTTGGGGAGAGGGAGAGTGTGTGTTGGGGAGAGGGAGAGTGTGTGTTGAGGAGAGGGAGAGTGTGTTGGGGAGAGGGTGCGTGTATGTTGGGGAGAGGGATAGTGTGTGTTGGGGAGAGGGAGAGTGTGTGTTGGGGAGAGGGAGAGTGTGTGTTGGGGAGAGGGAGAGTGTGTGTTGGGGAGAGGGAGAGTGTGTGTTGGGGAGAGGGAGAGTGTGTGTTGGGGAGAGGGAGAGTGTGTGTTGGGGAGAGGGAGAGTGTGTATTGGGGAGATGGAGAGTGTGTGTTGGGGAGAGGGTGAGTGTGTGTTGGGGAGAGGGAGAGTGTGTGTTCGGGAGAGGGAGAGTGTGTGTTCGGGAGAGGGAGAGTGTGCGTTGGGGAGATGGAGAGTGTGCGTTGGGGAGAGGGAGTGTGTATGTTGGGGAGAGGGATAGTGTGTGTTGGGGAGAGGGAGAGTGTGTGTTGGGGAGTGGGAGAGAGTGTGTTGGGGAGAGGGAGAGTGTGTGTTGGGGAGAGGGAGAGTGTGTGTTGGGGAGAGGGAGAGTGTGTGTTGGGGAGAGGGAGAGTGTGTGTTGGGGAGATGGAGAGTGTGTGTTGGGGAGATGGAGAGTGTGTGTTGGGGAGAGGGTGAGTGTGTGTTCGGGTGAGGGAGAGTGTGTGTTCGGGAGAGGGAGAGTGTGCGTTGGGGAGATGGAGAGTGTGCGTTGGGGAGAGGGAGTGTGTGCGTTGGGGGAGGGAGAGTGTGCGTTGGGGAGAGGAGAGTGTGTGTTGGGAACAGGGAGAGTGTGTGTTGGGGAGTGGGAGAGTGCGTTGGGGAGAGGGAGAGTGTATGTGTTGGGGAGAGGGAGAGTGCATGTGTTAGGGAGAGGGAGAGTGTGTTGGGGGGAAGGAGTGTGTGTGTTGGGGAGAGGGAGAGTGTGTTGGGGAGAGGGAGAGTGTGTTGGGGAGAGGGAGAGTGTGTGTTGGGGAGAGGGAGAGTGTGTGTTGGGGAGTGGGAGCGTGTGTGTTGGGGCGAGGGAGTGTGTGTTGGGGAGAGGTAGTGTGTGTTGGGGAGAGGGAGTGTGTGTTGGGGAGAGGGAGATTGTGTGTTGGGGAGAAGGGGAGAGTGTATTGGGGAGAGGGAGTGTGTGTTGGGGAGAGGGAGTTTGTGTTGGGGAGAGGGAGTTTGTGTTGGGGAGAGGGAGAGTTTGTGTTGGGGAGAGGGAGAGTGTGCGTTGGGGGAGGGAGAGTGTGCTTTGGGGAGAGGAGAGTGTGTGTTGGGGAGAGGAGAGTGTGTGTTGGGAAGAGGAGAGTGTGTGTTGGGAAGAGGGAGAGTGTGTGTTGGGGAGAGGGGGCATGTGTGTTGAGGAGAGGGAGAGATCCCTAATTCTTGCCTAATCGCATCATAATTACCCCTCCCCCAATTATAAACGTTGCCCTGCCATATGGCCCTATCCCTCTCCATTGCAATAGTGAAAAACAGCGAATTGTGGTCACTATCTCCAAAGTGCTCTCCCACAAACAAATCTACCACTTGGCCCGGTTCATTACGGAGTACCAAATCCAATGTGGCCCCCCCTCTTGTCAGCCTATCCACATATTGTGTCAGGAAACCCTCCTGCACACACTTTACAAAAACTGCCCCATCCGAACTGTTTGACCTATAGAGGTTCCAATCAATATTTGGAAAGTTAGTCACCCATGACAACTACCCTGAGACCTCCACACCTATCCATAATCTGTTTTGCGATTTCTTCCTCTGCATCTCTATTACTATTTGGTGGTCCATAGAAAACTCCTAACAACATGACCGCTCCTTTCCTATTTCTAACTTCAGCTCATATTACCTCAGTAGGCAGATCCCCTTTGAACTGCCTTCCTGCAGCCGTTAAAATATCCTTGATTAATAATGCTACTCTTCCACCTCTTTTTCCACCTTCCCTACTCTTACTGAAACATCTATACCCCGGAACTTCCAACAACCATTCCTGTCCCTGTTCTAACCATGTCTCCGTAATGGCCACAACATCTTAGTCCCAAGTACAAATCCACGCTCTAAGTTCACCTACCTTATTCCGGATGCTCCTTGCACTGAAGTAGACACAATTCAACCCACCTTTCTGTCTGCCGGTACACTCCTGCGACCTTGATACCCTCCTCAGTACCTCACTGCTCTCAACACTGGCTTCTGGACTACAGCTCGTTTTCCCATCCCTCTGACAAATTAGTTTAAACCGCCCCGAAGAGCCGTAGCAAATTTCCCTCCCAGGATATTGGTGCCCCTCTGGTTCAGGTGCAAACCGCCCTGTCTGTACAGGTCCCACCTTCCGCAGAATGTGCTCCAATTATCCACGTAACTGTAACCCTCCCTCCTACACCATCCCTGCAGCCGCGTGTTTATCTGCACTTCCTCCCTGTTCCTCAACTCGCTAGCACGTCGCACCGGCAACAAACCAGAGATGACAACATGGTTTGTCCTGGCTCTCAGCTTCCACCCTAGCTCCCTAAATTCCTGTTTTAAATCCCCGTCCGTTCTCTTACGTATGTTGTTGGTACTGATGTGTACCACAACTTGTGACTGTTCCCCCTCCCCCTTAAGGATTCTGAAAACACGGTCCGAGACGTCACGGACCCCGGCACCCGGGAGGCAACATACCATCCGTGAGTCTCTTTCGTTGCCACAGAACCGTCTATCTGTGCCTCCAACTATCGAGTCCCCAATAACTATTACTCTCCTGCTCCCCCCCCCTTCCCTTCTGAGCCACAGTGACGGACTCGGTGCTGGAGGTCCTGTCACCGTGGCTTACCACTGGTAGTACGTCCCCTCATCAGTATCCAAAGCGGTATACTTGTTACTGAGGGGAACGACCACAGGGGATCCCTGTATTGACTGCTTCCTCCCAGCCCCTCTCACCGTCTCCCATCTATCTTGATTCTTCGGAGTAACTACATCCCTGAAGCTTCTATCTATGACCACCTCTGCCTCCCGAATGATCCGAAGTTCATCCAACTCCAGCTCCAGTTCCCTAACGTGGTTTCTGAGGAGCTGGAGATGGCTGCACTTCCCACAGATGAAATCAGCAGGGACACTGACGGCGTCCCTCACCTCAAACATTCTGCAAGAAGAACATTGCACTGCGTTGCCTGCCATCCCCTCTAGATAACTTGCGGATAAAAGAAAAGAAAGAAAGAGTTTACCTGATCTTCACTCACCCCATTAGGTTCGAGGAGGTGGAAGGGTGGGGGACACTACAAGTGTAGTGTCTCGGGTTTAACAACCCAAGTGAGTGTGTGTTGGGGGACGGAGAGAGTGAGTGTGTCTTGGGGGAGGGAGAGTGAGTGTGTCTTGGAGGAGGGAGAGTGTGTCTCTTGGGGGAGGGACAGTGAGTGTGTGTTGGGGGGGGGGGAGGGAGAAAGTGACTTTGTCTTGGGGGAGCGAGAGTAAGTTTGTCTTGGGGGGAGGGAGAGAGAGTGTGTTGGAGAGAGAGAGAGAGTGTGTGTGTTGAGGCAGGGAGAGAGTGAGTGTGTGTTGGGGGAGGTATAGAGTGCGTGTGTGTTGGGCGAGGGAGAGAGTGAGTGTGTGTTGGGGGAGGGAGAGAGTGTGTGTGTGTGTTGGGCGAGGGACTGAGTGCGTGTGTGTAGGAGGAGGGAGAGGGCGAGTGTGTGTTGGGGAGGGAGAGTCAGTGTGTGTTCGGGCGGAGGGAGAGAGTGAGTCTGTTGGGGGGAGGGGAGAGTGAGTTTATGTTGGGGAGAGAGAGAGTGAGTGTATGTTGGGAGGGAGAGAGAGAGTGTCTTCGGGGAGGGAGAGAGAGAGAGTGAGTGTGTCTTGGAGGAGGGAGAGTGAGTGCGTCTTGGGGCAGAGTGAGTGAGTGTGTCTTGGAGGAGGGAGAGTGTGTTTTGGGAGAGGGAGAGTGAGTGTGTGTTGGGGGAGGGAGTGAGTGAGTCTGTTGGGGGAGGGCGAGAGTGAGTCTGTGTTGGGGGAGGGAGAGAGTGAGTCTGTGTTGGGGAGGGAGAGGGTGAGTGTGTGTTGGGGAGGGAGAGAGTGAGTGTGTTGGGGAGGGAGAGGGTGAGTGTGAGGGAGAGTGAGTGTGTGTTGGGGCGGAGTGAGAGCGTGCGTGTGTGTTGGGGGGAGGGAGTGAGTGAGTGTCTTAGGGGAGGGAGAGAGTGAGTGTATTGGGGGAGGGAAATAGTGAGTGTGTGTTTTGGAGGGAGAGAGAGAGTAAGTGTGTTGGGGGAGGGAGAGTGTGTTGGGGAGGGAGGGAGAGAGAGAGTGTGTGTGTTGGGGAGAGAGAGTGTGGGCGAGGGAGAGTGAGTGTGTGTTGGGGAGGGAGAGAGTGAGTTTTTGTTGGGGGAGGGAGAGAGTGTGCGTGTATTGGGGAGGGAGAGTGTGTGTGTGTTGGGGAGGGAGAGAGTGAGTTTTTGTTGGGGGAGGGAGAGAGTGTGCGTGTATTGGGGAGGGAGAGTGTGTGTGTGTGTGTTTGGGAGGGAGAGAGAGTGTGTATTGGGGGGAGGGAGAGTGAGTGTATGTTGGGGAGGGAGAGTGTGAGTGTGTCTTGGAGGAGCGAGTGGTCTGTGTCTGGAATGCACTGCCTGGAAGTGTGGTGGAGGCAGGTTCAATTGAGGCAGTCAAGAGGCATGAGATGATTTTTGAATAGAAACAATGTGCTGGGGTACGGGGAAAAGGCAGGGGAATGGCACTAAGTCACAATATTTGTTTGGAGAGCCGGCTCAGACATAATGGACCAAATGGATTCCGTCTGCACTGTAACGATTCTGTGATATCTTCTGAAACCCAAGCAGCTATGACTCCCGCACAAAGCCTTAGCTGCTTTTTAAAGTCGCAACTCCCGCTCTGGGCATTCCACTGCATCCTGCATTCACCCCAGAGGACATGCACAACAGGTTCCACGTATTGTTTCAGTGAGCTGTTCTGTGACTCAGTGTTTCTCTTTGCCTCTCCCAGGTGTTACAATGACTGTACGCATGGCTGGTGCAGTGGGCCCCCCCACTACTCCTGTAGCTGCATGTTGGGTTGGACCTCGGACCAAGAGTCCCTCAATCGGACCGGCGTTGAATGCAACGTCAATTGTGGCTGCCACCTCCACAGCACCTGTCTCACCGGGATTGGGCACTGCGATGAGTGCCAAGGTAAGAGGCTTGATAATTGCCTCAGTTCATGTCCCTTGGTCGTTAATAAATGGTGCAATCTTATCAGGATTCAGGAACCCTGGGAGTACACAAATATTTGGCGGCTCAATTCAAAGGAATATAAGCCGAATCAACTCAACATCTCGTTGGAGAATCCCCCTCATGCCAGGAACCAATCGAGTAAAACCTTGTTACGTTCCCTGTGATGCAAGCATACCCTTCCTTTGGTAAGGAGACATAAACTGCACACTGTATTGTGGTTTGGTCTCACTAACGCCCTGTATCATTGTTGTTGGACTTCTTCAGTCTAACACTCCGAACAAAAGTTAACATATTTTGCTTCCAACCCTACTTGCATGTTAAGTTAGACCATACCTGAAAACAGTGTCCTGTAGACAGCATTACAATGAAGCAGTCTTGGAGAGTGTGCTGCAGTCAGCATGGTAGCACAGTGGTTAGCACCGTGGCTTACAGCGCCAGGGTCGCAGGTTCAATTCCCGGCTGTTTCACTGTCTGTGTGGAGTCTGCACGCTTTCCCGTGTCTGCGTGGGTTTCCTCCGGGTGTCCGGTTTCCTCCCATTCGTCCTGTGCTGTTAGGTCATTTGGACATTTTCAATGCTCCCTCTGTGTCCCCGACCAGGCGTTGGAATGTTGCGACCAGGGTTTTTTCACAATAACTTCATTGCAATGTAAGCCTACTTGTGACAATAAAGATTTTTTTTTTTTTAAATTTAAAAAAGAGTCCTGCAGTCATCATTGCTATGAAGCAAACTGGGAAGACTGTCCTGCAGCCAGCATCGCAGTGAAGCAGTCTGGAAAGACTGTCCTGCAGTCAGCATCACAATGAAGCAGTCTTGAAAGACTGTCCCGCAGTCAGCATCACAATGAAGCAGTCTGGAAAGACTGCCCTGCAGTCAGCATTGCAGTGAAGGAGACTGGGAAGACAGTCCTGCAGTCAACATTGCAGTGAAGCAGTCTGGGAACAGTGTGCTTCAGTCAGCATCGCAGTGAAGCATTCTGGGAACAGTGTACTGCGGTCAACATCGCATTGAAGCAGACTGTAAAGAGTGTCCTGCAGTCAGCATTGCACTGAAGCAGTCTGGGAAGAGTGTCCTGCAGTCAGCATCACAGTGAAGCAGTCTGGGAAGAGTGTCCTGCAGTCAGCATCACAATGAAGCAGTCTGGAAAGACTGCCCTGCAGTCAACATTACAGTGAAGCAGTCTGGGAACAGTGTGCTTCAGTCAGCATCGCAGTGAAGCATTCTGGGAACAGTGTACTGCGGTCAACATCGCATTGAAGCAGACTGTAAAGAGTGTCCTGCAGTCAGCATTGCACTGAAGCAGTCTGGGAAGAGTGTCCTGCAGTCAGCATCACAGTGAAGCAGTCTGGGAAGAGTGTCCTGCAGTCAGCATCACAATGAAGCAGTCTGGAAAGACTGCCCTGCAGTCAACATTACAGTGAAGCAGTCTGGGAACAGTGTCCTTCAGTCAGTATCGCAGTGAAGCAGACTGGGAAGAGCGTCCTGCAGTCAGCATCACAGTGAACCAGTCTGGGAAGACTGTCCTGCAGTCAAGATCACAATGAATCAGACTGGGAAGCAGTCAGCATTGCATTGAAGCAGTCTGGGAAAAGTGTCCTGCAGTCAGCTTCGCAGTGAAGCAGACAGGGAAGAGTGTCCTGCAGTCAGCATCGCAGTGAAGCAGACTGAAAAGTGTCCTCGCAGTCAGCATCGCAGTGAAGCAGTCTGGGAAGACTGTCCTACAGTCAGCATCACAGTGAACCAGACTATGAAGAGTGTCCTGCAGTCAGCAACGCAGTGAAGCAGACAGGGATGACTGTCCTGCAGTCAGCATCGCAATGAATGACTGTGAAGCAGTCAGCATTGCATTGAAGCAGTCTGGGAAAAGTGTCCTGCAGTCAGCTTCGCAGTGAAGCAGACTGGGAAAAGTATCCAGCAGTCAGTATCGCAGTGAAGCAGACTGGGAAAAGTGTCCAGCAGTCAGTATCGCAGTGAAGCAGACAGGGAAGAGTGTCCTGCAGTCAGCATCGCAGTGAAGCAGACTGAAAAGTGTCCTCGCAGTCAGCATCGCAGTGAAGCAGTCTGGGTATACTGTCATGCAGTCAGCAGCGCAGTGAAGCAGAGTGCAAATAGTGTCAACAAAGAACAAAGAAATGTACAGCACAGGAACAGGCCCTTCGGCCCTCCAAGCCCGTACCGACCATGCTGCCCGACTAAACAACAATCTTCTACACTTCATGGGTCCGTGTCCTGCAGTCAGCATTGCAATGAAGCAGACTGGCAAGAGTGTCGAGCAGTCAGCATCATAGTGAAGCAGTCTGAGAAGACTGCCCTGCAGTCAGCATTGCAGTGAAGCTGTCTGGGCATACTGTCCTGCAATCAGCAGCGCAGTGAAGCAGAGTGCAAATAATGTCCTGCAGTCAGCATTGCAATGAAGCAGACTGGCAAGAGTGTCGAGCAGTCAGCATTGCACTGAAGCAGTCTGGGAGCAGTGCCCCGCAGTCTGCATTGCAGTGAAGCAGACTGGGAAAAGAGTCCTGCAGTCAGCATCGCAGTCAAGCAGCCTGGGAAGACTGTCCTGCAGTCAGCATTGCAGTGAAGCAGTCTGAGAAGACTGCCCTGCAGTCAGAATTGCAGTGAAGCAGTCAGGGTATACTGTCCTGCAGTCAGCAGCGCAGTGAAGCAGAGTGAAAATAGTGTCCTGCAGTCAGCATCGCAGTGAAGCAGTCTGGGAGACTGTGCTGCTGTCAGCATCACTGTGAAGCAGTCTGGGAACAGTCTCCTGTAGTCAGCAATGCAGTGAAGCAGTCTGTGAATAGTGTCCTGCAGTCAGCATCACAGTGAAGCAGACTGGGAAAAGTGTCCTGCAGTCAGCGTCACAGTGAAGCAGTCTGGGAAGAGTGTCCTGTAGTCAGCATCACAGTGAGGCAGACCGGGAACAGTGCCGTGCCGTTGGCACGCAGTGAAGCAGGCTAGGAACAGTGTCCTGCAGTCAGCAACGCAGTGAAGTAGACTGCGAAGAGTATCCTGCAGTCAGCATTGCACTGAAGCAGACCGGGAACAGGGTCCTGCTGTCAGCATCGCAGTGAAGCAGACAGGGAACAGTGTCCTGCAGTCAGCATCGCACTTTTGCAGTCTGGGAACAGTGTCCTGCAGTCAGCATTGCAGTGAAGCAGTCTGGGAACAGTGCCCTGCAGTCAGCATCGCAGTGAAGCAGTCTGAGACGACTGCCCTGCAGTCAGCATTGCAGTGAGGCAGTCTGGGTATACTGTCCTGCAATCAGCAGCGCAGTGAAGCAGACTGCAAATAGTGTCGAGCAGTCAGTATCGCAGTGAAGCAGTCTGGGAGACTGTCCTGCTGTCAGCATCACTGTGAAGCAGTCTGGGAACAGTGTCCTGTAGTCAGCATTGCACTGAAGCAGTCTGGGATCAGTGTCCTGCATCAGCATCGCAGTGCAGCAGTCTGGGAACAGTGTCCTGCAGTCAGCATCGCAGTGAAGCGGTCTGGGACCACTGTACTGCAGTCAGCAACGCAGTGAAGCAGACTGGGATGACTCCTGCAGTCAGCATCGCAGTGAAGCAGACCTGGAAGAGTATCCTGCAGTCAGCAATGCACTGAAGCAGTCTGGGAACAGTGTCCTGCAGTCAGCATTGCACTGAAGCAGTCTGGGATCAGTGTCCTGCATCAGCATCGCAGTGCAGCAGTCTGGGAACAGTGTCCTGCAGTCAGCATCGCAGTGAAGCGGTCTGGGAACAGTGTCCCGCAGTCAGCATCGCAGTGAAGCAGTCTGCGAAGCTGTTCTGCAGTCAGCATTGCACTGAAGCAGACTGGCACGACTGTACTGCAGTCAGCATCGCAGTGAAGCAGACTGGGAATAGTTTCCTGCAGTCAGCATTGCAGTGAAGCAGTCTTCGAAGACTGTCCTGCAGTCAGCATTGCAGTGAAGCAGTCTGGGAGACTGTCCTGCTGTCAGCATCCCAGTGAAGCAGTCTCGGAACAGTGTCCTGATGTCATCAACGCAGTGAAACAGTGGGAATAGTGTCCTGCGTTCAGCATTGCACTAAATCAGTCTGGGAACAGTGTTGTACAGTCGGAATCGCAGTGAAGCAGCCTGGAAACAGTGTCCTGCAGTCAGGATTGCAGTGAAGCACACTGGGAAAAGTGACCTGCAGTCAGCATCGCAGTGAAGTAGCCTGGGAAGACATTCCTGCAGTCAGCATTGCAGTGAAGCAGTCTGGGTATACTGTCCTGCAGTAGCGCAGTGAAGCAGAGTGCAAATAGTGCCCTGCAGTCAGCATTGCAATGAAGCAGACTGGGAAGAGTGTCGAGCAGTCAGCATCGCAGTGAAGCAGTTTGGGAGACTGTCATGTAGTCAGCAACACAGTGAAACAGTCTGGGAACTGTGTCCTGCAGTCCGCATTGCAGTGAAGCAGACTGGGCGAAGTGTTCTGCAGTCAGCATCGCAGTGAAGCAGTCTTGGGCCACTGTCCTGCAGTCAGCATCGCAGTGAAGCAGCCTGGGAAGACTGTCCTGCAGTCAGCATTGCAGTGAAACAGACTGGGAGACTGTCCTGCTGTCAGCATCACAGTGAAGCAGCCTGGGACCACTGTTCTGCAGTCAGCAAAGCAGTGAAGCAGATTGGGATGACTCCTGCAGTCAGCATCGCAGTGCAGCAGACTGGGAAGAGTATCCTGCAGTCAGCATTGCACTGAAGCAATCTGGGAACAGTGTCCTGCAGTCAGCATCGCTGTGAAGCAGACTGGGAAGAGTTGCTGCAGTCAGCATTGCACTGAAGCAGTCTGGGAACAGTTTCCTGCAACAGCATCGCAGAGAAGCAGACTGGGAAGAGTGTCCTGCATCAGCATCGCAGTGAAGCAGTCTGGGAAGAGTGTCCTGTATCAGCATCGCACTGAAGCAGACTGGGAACAGTGTCCTGCATCAGCATCGCAGTGAAGCAGTCTGGGAACAGTGTCCTGCAGTCAGCCTTGCCCTGAAGCAGACTGTAAAGAGTGTGCTGCAGTCCGCATTGCACTGAAGCAGTCTGGGACCACTGTCCTGAGTCATCGTCGCAGTGAAGCAGTCTGGGAAGACTGTCCTGCAGTCAACACCGCAGTGAAGCAGTCTGGGATGACTGTTCTGCAGTCAACACCGCAGTGAAGCAGTCTGGGAAGAGTGTCCTACAGTCAGCATCGCATTGAAACAGTCTGGGATGACCATCCTACAGTCAGAATCGAAGAAGCAGACTGGGAAGAGTGTCCTGCAGTCAACATTGCACTGAAGCAGACTGGGATGACTGTCCTGCAGTCAGCACGCGGTGAAGCAGTCTGGGAAGACTGTCCTGCAGTCAGCATTGCAGTGAAACAGACTGGGAGACTGTCCTGCTGTCAGCATCACAGTGAAGCCTTGTGGGAACAGTGTCCTGTAGTCAGCAACGCAGTGAAACAGGCAGCGAAGACTGTCCTGCAGTAGCGCAGTGAAGCAAAGTGCAAATAGTGCCCTGCAGTCAGCATTGCAATGAAGCAGACTGGGAAGAGTGTCGAGCAGTCAGCACCGCAGTGAAGCAGTTTGGGAGACTGTCCTGGAGTAAGCAACGTAGTGAAACAGTCTGGGAAGACTGTCCTGCAGTCAGCATTGCAGTGAAGCAGTCTGGGAAACTGTGCAGCTGTCAGCATCCCAGTGAAGCAGTCTGGGAACAGTGTCCTGTAGTCAGCAACGCAGTGAAACAGTCTGGGAAGAGTGTCCTGCGGTCAGCATTGCACTAAAGCAGTCTGGGAAAAGTGTCCTGCAGTCAGCATCGCAGTGAAGCAGCCTGGTAAGACTGTCCTGCAGTCAGTAGTGCAGTGAAGCAGTCTGGGTATGCTGTCCTGCAGTAGCGCAGTGAAGCAGACTGGGAAGAGTATCCTGCAGTCAGCATTGCACTGAAGCAGTCTGGGAACAGTGTCCTGCATCAGCATCGCAGTGAAGCAGTCTGGGAACAGTGTCCTGCAGTCAGCCTTGCCCTGAAGCAGACTGGAAAGAGTGTGCTGCAGTCATCGTCGTAGTGAAGCAGTCTGGGAAGACTGTCCTGCAGTCAACACCGCAGTGAAGCAGTCTGGGAAGAGTGTCCTACAGTCAGCATCGCAGTGAAACAGTCTGGGATGACCGTCCTACAGTCAGAATCGAAGAAGCAGACTGGGAAGAGTGTCCTGCAGTTAGCATTGCACTGGATCAGACTGGGAAGTCTGTCCTGCAGTCAGCATTCCACTGAAGCAGTCTGGGAGCAGTGTCCTGCAGTCAGAATCGCAGTGAATCAGCGTGGGAACAGTGTCCTGCAGTCAGCATCCCAGTGAAGCTGTCTGGGACCACTGTCCTGCTGTCGGCATCACAGTGAAGCATTCTGGGAACAGTGTCCTGTAGTCAGCAACGCAGTGAAACGGTCTGGGAATAGTGTCCTGCCGTCAGCACGCAGTGTTGCAGTCTGGGAAAAGTGTCCTGCAGTCAGCATCGCAGTGATGCAGACTGGGAAGACTGTCCTGCTGTCAGCATCACAGTGAAGCAGTCTGGGAACAGTGTCCTGCAGTCAGTATTGCAGTGAAGCAGACTGGGAAAAGTGTCCTGCAGTCAGCATCGCAGTGAAGCAGTCTGGGTATACTGTCCTGCAGTCAGAAGCGCAGTGAAGCAGAGTGCAAATAGTGTCCTGCAGTCAGTATTGCAATGAAGCAGACTGGGAAGACTGTCGAGCAGTCAGCATCGCAGTGAAGCAGTTTGCGAGACTGCCCTGCTGTCAGCATCACAGTGAAGCAGACTTGGACCACTGTCCTGCAGTCAGCAACGCAGTGAAACAGTCTGGGAAGAGTGTCCTGCAGTCAGCAGCGCAGTGAAGTAGAGTGCAAATCGTGTCCTAAAGCCATCATTGCAGTGAAACAGTCTGGGAATAGTGTCCTGCAGTCAGCATTCCGCTGAAGCAGTCTGGGAACAGTGTCCTGCAGTCAGAATCACTGTGAATCAGCGTGGGAACAGTGTCCTGCAGTCAGCATTGCAGTGAAGCTGTCTGGGAACAGTGTCCTGTAGTCAGCAACGCAGTGAAACAGTCTGGGAATGGTGTTCTGCTGTCAGCATTGCACTGAAGCAGTCTGGGAACAGTGTCCTGCAGTCAGCATTGCAGTGAAGCTGTCTGGGAACAGTGTCCTGTAGTCAGCAACGCAGTGAAACAGTCTGGGAATGGTGTTCTGCTGTCAGCATTGCACTGAAGCAGTCTGGGAACAGTGTCCTGCAGTCAGCATTGCAGTGAAACAGTCTCGGAGACTGTCCTGCAGTCAGCATTGCACTAAAGGAGTCTGGGAACAGTGTCCTACAGTCGGAATCGCAGTGAAGCAGCCTGGGAACAGTGTCCTGCAGTCAGGATTGCAGTGAAGCATACTGGGAAAAGTGACCATGCAGTCAGCATCGCAGTGAAGCAGCCTGGGAAGACTGTCCTGCAGTCAGCATCGCAGGGAAACAGCCTGGCAAGACTGTCCTGCAGTCAGCATTGCAGTGAAGCAGTCTGGGAAGACTGTCCTGCAGTCAGCATTGCAGTGAAACAGTCTGGGAGACTGACCTGCTGTCAGCATCACAGTGAAGCAGCCTGGGACCACTGTTCTGCAGTCAGCAAAGCAGTGAAGCAGACTGGGATGACTCCTGCAGTCAGCATCGCAGTGAAGCAGTCTGGGAAGAGTATCCTGCAGTCAGCATTGCACTGAAGCAGTCTGGGAACAGTGTCCTGCAGTCAGCATCGCTGTGAAGCAAACGAGGAAAAGTGTCCTGCAGTCAGCATCACTGTGAAGCAGACTGGGAAGAGTTGCTACAGTCATCATCGCAGTGACGCAGACTAGGAAGAGTGTCCTGCAGTCAGCATTGCACTGAAGCAGTCTGGGAACAGTGTCCTGCAACAGCATCGCAGTGAAGCAGTCTGGGAACAGTGTCCTGCAGTCAGCATCGCAGTGAAGCAGTCTGGGAACAGTGTCCTGCAGTCAGCATCGCAGTGAAGGAGTCTGGGACCACTGTCCTGCAGTCAGCTTCGCTGTGAAGCAGTTTCGGAAGAGTGTCCGGCCGTCAGCATCGCAGTGAAGCAGACTGGGAAAAGTGTTCTGCAGTCAGCAACGCAGTGAAGCGCACTGGGATGACTCCTGCAGTCAGCATCGCAGAGAAGCTGACTGGGAACAGTGTCCTTCAGTCAGCATCGCAGTGAAGCAGTCTGGGACCACTGTCCTGCAGTCAGCATCGCTGTGAAGCAGTTTGGGAAGAGTGTCCGGCCGTCAGCAACGCAGTGAAGCAGACTGGGACGACTCTTGCAGTCAGCATCGCAGTGAAGCAGATTGGGAAAAGTGTCCTGCAGTCTGCAACGCAATGAAGCACACTGGGATGACTTCTGCAGTCAGCATCGCAGAGAAGCTGACTGGGAAGAGTGTCCTGCAGTCAGCATTGCACTGAAGCAGTCTGGGATCAGTGTCCTGCATCAGCATCGCAGTGCAGCAGTCTGGGAACAGTGTCCTGCAGTCAGCATCGCAGTGAAGCAGTCTGGGAACAGTGTCCCGCAGTCAGCATCGCAGTGAAGCAGTCTGCGAAACTGTTCTGCAGTCAGCATCGCAGTGAAGCAGACTGGGAATAGTTTCCTGCAGTCAGCATTGCAGTGAAGCAATCTGGGATGACTATCCTGCAGTCAGCATCGCAATGAAGCAGACTGGGAAGAGTGTCCTGCAGTCAGCATTGCACTAGACCAGACTGCGAACAGTGTCCTGCCGTCAGCACGCTGTGAAGCAGTCTGGAAAAAGTGTCCTGCAGTCAGCATCGCAGTGATGCAGACTGGGAAGCGTGTCCGGCAATCAGCAACACTATGAAGCAGACCCGGATAAATGCTGCAGTCAGCATCGCAGAGAAGCAGACTGGGAAGAGTGTCCTGCATCAGCATCGCAGTGAAGCAGTCTGGGAAGAGTGTCCTGCATCAGCATCGCACTGAAGCAGACTGGGAACAGTGTCCTGCATCAGCATCGCAGTGAAGCAGTCTGGGAACAGTGTCCTGCAGTCAGCCTTGCTCTGAAGCAGACTGGAAAGAGTGTGCTGCAGTCAGCATTGCACTGAAGCAGTCTGGGACCACTGTCCTGAGTCATCGTCGCAGTGAAGCAGTCTGGGAAGACTGTCCTGCAGTCAACACCGCAGTGAAGCAGTCTGTGAAGAGTGTCCTACAGTCAGCATCGCATTGAAACAGTCTGGGATGACCGTCCTACAGTCAGAATCGAAGAAGCAGACTGGGAAGACTGTCCTGCAGTTAGCATTGCACTGGAGCAGACTGGGAAGGCTGTCCTGCAGTCAGCATTCCACTGAAGCAGTCTGCAAGCAGTGTCCTGCAGTCAGAATCGTAGTGAATCAGTGTGGGAACAGTGTCCTGCAGTCAGCATTGCAGTGAAGCAGACTGGTATAAGTGTCCTGCAGTCAGCATCACAGTGAAGCTGTCTGGGACGACTCTTGCAGTCAGCAACGCAGTGAAGCACACTGGGATGACTCCTGCAGTCAGCATCGCAGAGAAGCTGACTGGGAAGAGTATCCTGCAGTCAGCATTGCACTGAAGCAGTCTCCGAACAGTGTCCTGCAGTCAGCATTGCAGTGAAGCAGACCAGGAAAAGTGTCCTGCAGTCAGTATCACTGTGAAGCAGACTGGGATGACTCCTGCAGTCAGCATCGCAGTGATGCAGAGTAGGAAGAGTGTCCTGCAGTCATCAACGCAGTGAAACAGTGGGAATAGTGTCCTGCGTTCAGCATTGCACTAAAGCAGCCTGGGAACAGTGTCATGCAGTCAGGATTGCAGTGAAGCACACTGGGAAATGTGACCTGCAGTCAGCATCGCAGTGAAGCAGCCTGGGAAGACAGTCCTGCAGTCAGCATTGCAGTGAAGCAGTTTGCGAGCAGTGTCCTGCAGTCAGAATCGTAGTGAATCAGCGTGGGAACAGTGTCCTGCAGTCAGCATTGCAGTGAAGCAGACTGGTATAAGTGTCCTGCAGTCAGCATCACAGTGAAGCTGTCTGGGACGACTCTTGCAGTCAGCATCGTAGTGAAGCAGATTGGGAAAAGTGTCCTGCAGTCAGCAACGCAGTGAAGCACACTGGGATGACTCCTGCAGTCAGCATCGCAGAGAAGCTGACTGGGAAGAGTATCCTGCAGTCAGCATTGCACTGAAGCAGTCTCCGAGCAGTGTCCTGCAGTCAGCATTGCAGTGAAGCAGACCAGGAAAAGTGTCCTGCAGTCAGCATCACTGTGAAGCAGACTGGGATTACTCCTGCAGTCAGCATCGCAGTGATGCAGAGTAGGAAGAGTGTCCTGCAGTCATCAACGCAGTGAAACAGTGGGAATAGTGTCCTGCGTTCAGCATTGCACTAAAGCAGCCTGGGAACAGTGTCATGCAGTCAGGATTGCAGTGAAGCACACTGGGAAAAGTGACCTGCAGTCAGCATCGCAGTGAAGCAGCCTAGGAAGACAGTCCTGCAGTCAGCATTGCAGTGAAGCAGTCTGGGTATACTGTCCTGCAGTAGCGCAGTGAAGCAGAGTGCAAATAGTGTCCTGCAGTCAGCATTGCAATGAAGCAGACTGGGAAGAGTGTTGAGCAGTCAGCATCGCAGTGAAGCAGTTTGGGAGACTGTCATGTAGTCA
Source organism: Scyliorhinus torazame (assembly GCF_047496885.1). Taxonomy (NCBI): domain Eukaryota; kingdom Metazoa; phylum Chordata; class Chondrichthyes; order Carcharhiniformes; family Scyliorhinidae; genus Scyliorhinus; species Scyliorhinus torazame. Next base: position 39,551 of record NW_027307853.1, read on the forward strand.
GCAATACAGTGAAACAGTCTGGGAACTGTGTCCTGCAGTCCGCATTGCAGTGAAGCAGACTGGGCGAAGTGTCCTGCAGTCAGCATCGCAGTGAAGCAGTCTTGGGCCACTGTCCTGCAGTCAGCATCGCAGTGAAGCAGCCTGGGAAGACTGTCCTGCAGTCAGCATTGCAGTGAAACAGACTGGGAGACTGTCCTGCTGTCAGCATCACAGTGAAGCAGCCTGGGACCACTGTTCTGCAGTCAGCAAAGCAGTGAAGCAGATTGGGATGACTCCTGCAGTCAGCATCGCAGTGAAGCAGACTTGGAAGAGTATCCTGCAGTCAGCATTGCACTGAAACAATCTGGGAACAGTGTCCTGCAGTCAGCATCGCTGTGAAGCAAACTAGGACAAGTGTCCTGCAGTCAGCATCACTGTGAAGCAGACTGGGAAGAGTTGCTGCAGTCAGCATTGCACTGAAGCAGTCTGGGAACAGTGTCCTGCAACAGCATCGCAGTGATGCAGACTGGGAAGAGTGTCCGGCAATCAGCAACACTATGAAGCAGACTCGGATAAATGCTGCAGTCAGCATCGCAGTGAAGCAGTCGGGGAAGAGTGTCCTGCATCAGCATCGCACTGAAGCAGACTGGGAAGAGTGTCCTGCATCAGCATCGCAGTGAAGCAGTCTGGGAAGAGTGTCCTGCATCAGCGTCGCACTGAAGCAGACTGGGAACAGTGTCCTGCATCAGCATCGCAGTGAAGCAGTCTGGGAACAGTGTCCTGCAGTCAGCCTTGCCCTGATGCAGACTGGAAAGAGTGTGCTGCAGTCAGCATTGCACTGAAGCAGTCTGGGACCACTGTCCTGAGTCATCGTCGCAGTGAAGCAGTCTGGGAAGACTGTTCTGCAGTCAACACCGCAGTGAAGCAGTCTGGGAATTGTGTCCTACAGTCAGCATCGCATTGAAACAGTCTGGGATGACCGTCCTACAGTCAGAATCGAAGAAGCAGACTGGGAAGAGTGTCCTGCAGTTAGCATTGCACTGGAGCAGACTGGGAAGGCTGTCCTGCAGTCAGCATTCCACTGAAGCAGTCTGCGAGCAGTGTCCTGCAGTCAGAATCGCAGTGAACCAGCGTGGGAACAGTGTCCTGCAGTCAGCATTGCAGTGAAGCAGACTGGTATAAGTGTCCTGCAGTCAGCATCACAGTGAAGCTGTCTGGGACCACTATCCTGCAGTCAGCATTGCAGTGAAGCAGTCAGGGAAGACTGTCATGCAGTCAGCATTGCAGTGAAACAGTCTGGGAGACTGTCCTGCTGTCAGCATCACAGTGAAGCATTCTGGGAACAGTGTCCTGTAGTCAGCAACGCAGTGAAACAGTCTGGGAACAGTGTCCTGCCGTCAGCACGCAGTGTTGCAGTCTGGGAAAAGTGTCCTGCAGTCAGCATCGCAGTGATGCAGACTGGGAAGAGTGTCCGGCAATCAGCAACACAATGAAGCAGACTGGGATGAATGCTGCAGTCAGCATCGCAGAGAAGCAGACTGGGAAGAGTGTCCTGCAGTCAACATTGCACTGAAGCAGACTGGGATGACTGTCCTGCAGTCAGCACGCGGTGAAGCAGTCTGGGAAGACTGTCCTGCAGTCAGCATTGCAGTGAAACAGTCTGGGAGACTGTCCTGCTGTCAGCATCACAGTGAAGCCTTGTGGGAACAGTGTCCTGTAGTCAGCAACGCAGTGAAACAGGCAGTGAAGACTGTCCTGCAGTAGCGCAGTGAAGCAGAGTGCAAATAGTGTCCTGCAGTCAGCATTGCAATGAAGCAGACTGGGAAGAGTGTCGAGCAGTCAGCACCGCAGTGAAGCAGTTTGGGAGACTGTCCCGGAGTAAGCAACGTAGTGAAACAGTCTGGGAAGACTGTCCTGCAGTCAGCATTGCAGTGAAGCAGTCTGGGAAACTGTGCAGCTGTCAGCATCCCAGTGAAGCAGTCTGGGAACAGTGTCCTGTAGTCAGCAACGCAGTGAAACAGTCTGGGAAGAGTGTCCTGCGGTCAGCATTGCACTAAAGCAGTCTGGGAACAGTGTCCCACAGTCGGAACCGCAGTGAAGCAGGCTGGGAACAGCGTCCTGCCGTCAGCATTGCAGTGAAGCAGACTGGGAAAATTGTCCTGCAGTCAGCATCGCAGTGAAGCAGCCTGGGAAGACTGTCCTGCAGTCAGTATTGCAGTGAAGCCGTCTGGGTATGCTGTCCTGCAGTAGCGCAGTGAAGCAGAGTGCAAATAGTGTCCTGCAGTCAGCAACACAATGAACCGGACTGGGAAGAGTGTCCTGCAGTCAACATTGCACTGAAGCAGTCTGGGAACAGTGTCCTGCATCAGCATAGCACTGAAGCAGACTGGGATGACTGTCCTGCAGTCAGCACGCGATGAAGCAGTCTGGGAAAAGTGCCTGGCAGTCCGCATCGCATTGAAGCAGACTGGGAAGAGTATCTTGCAGTCAGCCTTGCCCTGAAGCAGACTGGAAAGAGTGTGCTGCAGTCATCGTCGCAGTGAAGCAGTCTGGGAAGACTGTCCTGCAGTCAACACCGCAGTGAAGCAGTCTGGGAAGACTGTCCTGCAGTCAACACCGCAGTGAAGCAGTCTGGGAAGAGTGTCCTACAGTCAGCATCGCAGTGAAACAGTCTGGGATGACCGTCCTACAGTCAGAATCGAAGAAGCAGACTGGGAAGAGTGTCCTGCAGTTAGCATTGCACTGGAGCAGACTGGGAAGTCTGTCCTGCAGTCAGCATTCCACTGAAGCAGTCTGGGAGCAGTGTCCTGCAGTCAGAATCGCAGTGAATCAGCATGGGAACAGTGTCCTGCAGTCAGCATTGCAGTGAAGCAGACTGGTATAAGTGTCCTGCAGTCAGCATCCCAGTGAAGCTGTCTGGGACGACTATCCTGCAGTCAGCATTGCAGTGAAGCAGTCTGGGACCACTGTCCTGCTGTCAGAATCACAGTGAAGCATTCTGGGAACAGTGTCCTGTAGTCAGCAACGCAGTGAAACAGTCTGGGAAAAGTGTCCTGCAGTCAGCATCGCAGTGATGCAGACTGGGAAGAGTGTCCTGCAGTCAGCATCGCTGTGAAGCAAACTAGGAAAAGTGTCCTGCAGTCAGCATCACTGTGAAGCAGACTGGTAAGAGTCGCTGCAGTCAGCATCGCAGTGACGCAGAGTAGGAAGAGTGTCCTGCAGTCAGCATTGCACTGAAGCAGTCTGGGAACAGTGTCCTGCAACAGCATCGCAGTGAAGCAGTCTGGGAACAGTGTCCTGCAGTCAGCATCGCAGTGAAGCAGTCTGGGAACAGTGTCCTGCAGTCAGCATCGCAGTGAAGCAGTCTGGGACCACTGTCCTGCAGTCAGCATCGCTGTGAAGCAGTATGGGAAGAGTGTCCTGCAGTCAGCAACGCAGTGAAGCACACTAGGATGACTCTTGCAGTCAGCATCGCAGTGAAGCAGATTGGGAAAAGTGTCCTGCAGTCAGCAACGCACTGAAGCACACTCGGATGACTCCTGCAGTCAGCATCGCAGAGAAGCTGACTGGGAACAGTGTCCTGCAGTCAGCATCGCAGTGAAGCAGTCTGGGACCACTGTCGTCCCCCCCCCCCCCCCCCCCCCGCCCCCCCAACAGTATCCAAAACGGTATACCTGTTATTGAGGGGAACAACCGCAGGGGATCCCTGCACTGACTGCTTCTCCCCCTCCTTTTAAACGTCACCCAGCTACCTTCATTCTTAGAAGTAACTACATCCCTGTAAATTCTATCTATAACCGACTCTGCCTCCCGAATGATCCTCAGTTCATCGAGCTCCAGCTCTAGTTCCCTAACACTGTCTTTGAGGAGCTGGAGATGGGTGCACTCAGCAGGGCCACTGACGGTGTCCCTCACCTCGAGCATCCTGCAGGAGGAACACTGCACTGTCCTCTCTGCCATCCCTTCCATTTATCCACTTGACAATTACAGAGAAAAAAAAGCTTACCTGATTTTCTCACTCCCCAACAGCAACTTTCAACTTGCCCCCGCAGTTTATCCTCACTGAGAGCTCCTTCTAGTCGCAGTGATTGCACCTGAGGCAAATCACTCCCCGCAACAGCCAATCTGCGTCGCCACTCTGTCGCCCTCTGCAGGAGACTGTGAAAAGTGTCCTGCAGTCAGCATCGCAGTGAAGCAGACAGAGGATACAGTCACAGGATACAGGGTAGGCCATTTAGGACTGAGATGATGAAAAAATTCTTCACTCAGGGTAGTGAACCTGTGGAATTCTCTCCCACAGAAGGCTGTGGAGGTCAAGTCACTGAATGTATGTATTCAGGAAAGAGATAATGTGTTGGATGTTAATGGCATCAAGGGTTGTGGGGAGAAAGTGGGAACGTGGCATTGAGACCGAGGATTAGCCATGATTGTAATCAATGGCGGAGCAGGCTCATATTGCCGAATGGCCTACTGCTCAGTTTTTACATTGCTATACCTGGAATACTGTGAATAGTTTTGGTCCCCTTGTCTGAGGAAAGATACACTGGTATTGGAGGCACTCCAGAGATGGTTCACTAGGTTGATCCGGGATATGGAAGGATTTTCTTATGAGGAGAAGTTGAGTAGGTTGGGCCTGTACTCATTGGAGTTTAGAAGAATGAGAGGTGACCTTATTGAGACACATAGAATTCTCAGGGGGCTTGACAGGGTTGATGCTAAGTGGATGTTTACCCTTGTGGGAGAGTCGAGAACCAGAGGAGGAATCTCAAAGTAACACAGAGATGAGGAGGAATTTCTTCTCTCAGAGGGTAATGAATCTGTGCATTTCTTTATTGCAGTGAGTTGTAGAGGCTCGATCGTTAAGTATGTTCAAGATTAGCTAGACATTTTTAACCGGTATGGGAATCTGTGGAACTCTGCTGTGGAGGCCAAATCACCGAGTGTCTTTAAGACAGAGATAGCTAGGTTCTTGATTAATAAGGGGATCAGGGGTTATGGGGAGAAGGCAGGAGAATGAGGATGAGAAAAATATCAGCCATGATTGAATGGCGGAGCAGACTCGATGGGCCGAGTGGCCTAATTCTGCTCCTGTGTCTTATGGTTTAATAAGGCAAGAAAGTGGGAGTTGAGGATTAGTATAATCAGATTAGTCATGATCTCACTGAATGGTGGAGCAACCCTGATGGGCCTACTTATGCTGTGACGTCTTCTGATTAATCATAGAATTCCTACAGTGCAGAATGAGACCATTTGGCCCATAGAGTCTGCACCAACCCTTGAAAAGAGCACCCTACCTAGGCCCACACCCCCATTCTATCCCCGTAACCCCACCTAACCTTTTGGATACTAAGGGGCAATTTTAACATGGCCAATCCACCTAACCTGCACATTTATGGACTATGGGAAGAAACCGGAGAACCCGGAGGAAACCCACACAGACACGGGGAGAAACTGCAAACTCCACAGTCACCCGAAGCCGGAATTTAACCCGGGACCCTGGAGCTGTGAAACAGCAGTGCTAACCACTGTGCCACCATCCAGCCATCTCTGATTTGTGTATAAAGGCACCCAGATCCTTCTGAACTTCCCAGTCTCCCTGTTGCTTTTCTGTTCCTTCCAAAGTGGATTTTTCTCCCCATTAGATTCCATCAGCAATGTCCCTCAGCCACATCTTATGCAATTGCTTCTTCCCCGCTGTTAACGGACTCCTAAATGACCCTCTTATAACCTGACCTCAAAGAACAAAGAACAAAGAAATGTACAGCACAGGAACAGGCCCTTCGGCCCTCCAAGCCCGTGCCGACCATACTGCCCGACTAAACTACAATCTTCTACACTTCCTGGGTCCGTATCCTTCTATTCCCATCCTATTCATATATTTGTCAAGATGCCCCTTAAATGTCCCTATCGTCCCTGCTTCCACTACCTCCTCCGGTAGCGAGTTCCAGGCACCCACTACCCTCTGCGTAAAAAACTTGCCTCGTACATCTACTCTAAACCTTGCCCCTCTCACCTTAAACCTATGCCCCCTAGTAATTGACCCCTCTACCCTGGGGAAAAGCCTCTGACTATCCACTCTGTCTATGCCCCTCATAATTTTGTATACCTCTATCAGGTCGCCCCTCAACCTCCTTCGTTCCAGTGAGAACAAACCGAGTTTATTCAACCGCTCCTCATAGCTTATGCCCTCCATACCAGGCAACATTCTGGTAAATCTCTTCTGCACCCTCTCTAAAGCCTCCACATCCTTCTGGTAGTGTGGCGACCAGAATTGAACACTATACTCCAAGTGTGGCCTAACTAAGGTTCTATACAGCTGCAACATGACTTGCCAATTCTTATACTCAATGCCCCGGCCAATGAAGGTAAGCATGCCGTATGCCTTCTTGACTACCTTCTCCACCTGTGTTGCCCCTTTCAATGACCTGTGGATCTGTACTCCTAGATCTCTTTGACTTTCAATACTCTTGAGGGTTCTATCATTCACTGTATATTCCCTACCTGCATTAGACCTTCCAAAACGCATTACCTCACATTTGTCCGGATTAAACTCCATCTGCCATCTCTCCGCCCAAGTCTCCAGACAATCTCAATCCTGCTGTATCCTCAGACAGTCCTAATCGCTATCCGCAATTCCACCAACCTTTGTGTCGTCTGCAAACTTACTAATCAGACCAGTTACATTTTCCTCCAAATCATTTATATATACTACAAAGAGCAAAGGTCCCAGCACTGATCCCTGTGGAACACCACTGGTCACAGCCCTCCAATTAGAAAAGCATCCCTCCATTGCTACCCTCTGCCTTCTATGGCCTAGCCAGTTCTGTATCCACCTTGCCAGTTCACCCCTGATCCCGTGTGACTTCACCTTTTGTACTAGTCTACCATGAGGGACCTTGTCAAAGGCCTTACTGAAGTCCATATAGACAACATCTACTGCCCTACCTGCATCAATCATCTTAGTGACCTCCTCGAAAAACTCTATCAAGTTAGTGAGACACGACCTCCCCTTCACAAAACCGTGCTGCCTCTCACTAATACGTCCATTTGCTTCCAAATGGGAGTAGATCCTGTCTCTTAAGAATTCTCTCCAGTAATTTCCCTACCACTGACGTAAGGCTCACCGGCCTGTAGTTCCCTGGATTATCCTTGCTACCCTTCTTAAACAGAGGAACAACATTGGCTATTCTCCAGTCCTCCGGGACATCCCCTGAAGACAGCGAGGATCCAAAGATTTCTGTCAAGGCCTCAGCAATTTCCTCTCCAGCCTCCTTCAGTATTCTGGGGTAGATCCCATCAGGCCCTGGGGACTTATCTACCTTAATATTTTTTAAGACACCCACCACCTCATCTTTTTGGATCACAATGTGACCCAGGCTATCTACACCCCCTTCTCCAGACTCAACATCTACCAATTCCTTCTCTTTGGTGAATACTGATGCAAAGTATTCATTTCGTACCTCGCCCATTTCCTCTGGCTCCACACATAGATTCCCTTGCCTATCCTTCAGTGGGCCAACCCTTTCCCTGGCTACCCTCTTGCTTTTTATGTACGTGTAAAAAACCTTGGGATTTTCCTTAACCCTATTTGCTAATGACTTTTCGTGACCCCTTCTAGCCCTCCTGACTCCTTGCTTAAGTTCCTTCCTACTTTCCTTATATGCCACACAGGCTTCGTCTGTTCCCAGCCTTTTAGCCCTGACAAATGCCTCCTTTTTCTTTTTGACGAGGCCTACAATATCACTCGTCATCCAAGGTTCCCGAAAATTGCAGTATTTATCTTTCTTCCTCACAGGAACATGCCGGTCCTGTATTCCTTTCAACTGACACTTGAAAGCCTCCCACATGTCAGATGTTGATTTGCCCTCAAACATCCGCCCCCAATCTATGTTCTTCAGTTCCCGCCTAATATTGTTATAATTAGCCTTCCCCCAATTTAGCACATTCATCCTCGGACCACTCTTATCCTTGTCCACCAGTACTTTAAAACTTACTGAATTGTGGTCACTGTTACCGAAATGCTCCCCTACTGAAACATCTACCACCTGGCCGGGCTCATTCCCCAATACCAGGTCCAGTACCGCCCCTTCCCTAGTTGGACTGTTTACATATTGTTTTAAGAAGCCCTCCTGGATGCTCCTTACAAACTCCGCCCCGTCGAAGCCCCTGGCACTAAGTGAGTCCCAGTCAATATTGGGGAAGTTGAAGTCTCCCATCACCACAACCCTGTTGTTTTTACTCTTTTCCAAAATCTGTCTACCTATCTGCTCCTCTATCTCCCGCTGGCTGTTGGGAGGCCTGTAGTATACCCCCAACATTGTGACTGCACCCTTCTTATTCCTGATCTCTACCCATATAGCCTTACTGCCCTCTGAGGTGTCCTCTCGCAGTATAGCTGTGATATTCTCCCGAACAAGTAGCGCAACTCCACCTCCCCTTTTACATCCCCCTCTATCCCGCCTGAAACATCTAAATCCTGGAACGTTTAGCTGCCAAACCTGCCCTTCCCTCAACCAGGTCTCTGTAATGGCAACAACATCATAGTTCCAAGTAGTAATCCAAGCTCTAAGTTCATCTGCCTTACCCGTAATGCTCCTTGCATTAAAACATATGCACTTCAGGCCACCAGACCCGCTGTGTTCAGCAACTTCTCCCAGTCTGCTCTGCCTCAGAGCCACACTGTCCCTATTCCCTAGTTCTCCCTCAATGCTCTCACCTTCTGACCTATTGCTCCCGTGCCCACCCCCCTGCCATAAACCCTCCCGTGTGACACTAGCAAACCTCGCGGCCAGGATATTTATGCCTCTCCGGTTTAGATGCAACCCGTCCTTCTTATACAGGTCACACCTGCCCCGGAAGAGCTCCCAGTGGTCCAGATAATGGAAACCCTCCCTCCTACACCAGCTGTTTAGCCACGTGTTTATCTGCTCTATCTTCCTATTTCTAGCCTCACTGGCACGTGGCACAGGGAGTAATCCCGAGATTACAACCCTCGAGGTCCTGTCTTTTAACTTTCTGCCCAGCTCCTTGAACTCCTGCTGCAGGACCTCATGCCCCTTCCTGCCTTTGTCGTTAGTACCAATATGTACAACGACCTCTGCCTGTTTGCCCTCCCCCTTGAGGATTCCCTCTACCCGTTCGGAGACATCCTGGACCCTGGCACCAGGGACGCAACATACCATCCTGGAGTCTCTTTCACGTCCACAGAAGCGCCTATCTGTGCCCCTGACTATAGAGTCCCCTATTACTATTACTCTTCTGCGCTTTGACCCTCCCTTCTGAACATCAGAGCCAGCCGTGGTGCCACTGCTCTGGCTGCTGCTGTTTTCCCCTGATAGGCTATCCCCCCCGACAGTATCCAAAGGGGTATATCTGTTCGAGAGGGGGACAACCACAGGGGATTCCTGCACTGACTGCCTGCCCTTTCTGGTGGTCACCCATTTCTCTGCCTGCACCTTGGGTGTGACCACATTTACATAACTGCGACCTATGACGCTTTCCGCCACCTGCATGCTCCTAAGTGCATCCAATTGCTGCTCCAACCGAACCATGCGGTCTGTGAGGAGCTCCAGTTGGGTGCACTTTATTAACACTACACCCCTGCATGCTTCACCCGATGCTGGTGTTATGTAGTTACATTGTGTATCTTGTGTTGTCCTATTATGTATTTTCTATTCACTTGCTTAATGATCTGAATAGCTGCTCGCAGAAAAATACTTTTCACTGTACCTCGGTACACGTGACAATAAACCAAATCCAATCCAATTGCAGAATCAGTTATGGCACAGCAGAAGGCCATTCGGCCCATCGTGTCTGTGCTGGCTGTCCTAGGAAGCAGTTCTGCCGCTTGCTGTTGCCTCCTAAATCCATCCCCTGGGATCCCCTCCAATCAGGTTTACCTAACCAGCTCTTATCGAACTCACTGGCGCCTCTTGGGGAAAAGGGAGATGTTCCCTTCTCGGCCTCCCTGCTGCCTCTTGACCACACCATGCTCCATTCAGCCCTTTTCCATTGACGGTGGGTGTGATCTGAACTCTCCTTCAATTATTCATCCAACCACCTGTGATGGCTTCTCCCTCAGCGTTCCCGCTTGTCTCCTGTTTGCTTCCCCACCCACCCTTCCGAAGGATCTATTCGTGGATGCTCCTCCCTCCTATTTCTCTTCTACATGCTGGCCCTCCATAAGTTCATGCTGTGTTAGATTTCACATCCAGGTTGCCCACACTCAGCTCTTGCCATTACCATTGTTTTTGGTTCCTGCTGCATGCCCCATTCTCTGGCTACCGGCACCTTCCCCAGCTACTGGCGTCTTTCCCGGCTACTGATTCCAGCCTTCTCTCTGGCAGCAGTCTGCAATTAAGCCAGCACGTTCACAGTCTTACTGTCATGGGAGTCCCGAAATGAACCACCTACCAAAGTTTCAAGCCATTGTCCGAGACCTGACTGGAACATTCGCCTTTGTCTCTGATCCTCTGCTTTTGAAACCACTGTTTAACACCTTTTGTTATGTTAATATCCCTTACGAGAATCACAACAATTTGCAATTTTTAAGGCTGTAACGGAAGACTGCTAAACCACGGGAGTGTTGACTCTAACCAATAGGTATCTTCTCTGTGAAAACAACCTTTAATTTAAACACAGAATTAACCATGTTAGCAACACCATAATGGCTTTATAATTAACAGTTAAAACAGTTCTTAAACTGAGGAAAAACAAAACTTTAACTCATTATCTACACTTGCCACTGTCTCTTCCAATTAGCAACCCAATACAGTTCAGATGTTGCTTATAAATAAAGTCAACAATCTGGATTACTTGCTTCTCTGTGTAGACCTTTGGAGAGAGACCCTCCCAGGAACAACCTGAACATCCTTCTGTCTTGTCAGACACTTCTCTTCAACTTAAAATACTATAACAGACTGCGAAACTGGCTCCTCCCATTAAGGATATAATCCGTAACCCATACACAAGGCAATCTCCAGCCTCCTCCCACTAAGATGCCCTGCTGAGATAGAACTGAACGCAATCCCTCATAAATTATCACCATCCGAGGGATCTTCCAAAATCAAAACAATGTACCATTAGCCATCTCTCCGTAAAAGCGTAAATGGTTAAAACCAATAATGACTTCACCTTTATAACCCCTTAATCAATAACATTACTGCAATAAATATAAAATATATATTTTTAATGTTTCCAATTAAGGGGCAATTTAGCGTGACCAATCCACCTACACATCTTTGGGTTCTGGGGGTGAGATCCACACAGACACTGGGAGAATGTGCAAACTTCACACCGACAGTGACCTGGGCCGAATCGAACGTTGGGTCCTCCGCGCCGTGAGTCAGCACTGCGCCACCGTGCTGCCCAACAAATATAAAATATAATATAGAACAATTTCTACATTCATCAGTTACCTCCAGTCGTGACTGTTCCGACGAACTCTTGGCTCCTCTTCCACATTCTTCCTGTCCGTAGACTTGAGATCACCCAAAACTCTGCTGTCCCTTCCCTAACTCTCACCAAGCCCTGGCCACCCATCACTCCCACACTATGTTCACTGATCAAAATACTGGCTGCTGGCCAAGAAACCATGTGATTTTCAAATTCTCTTATCTATAGTAGTCAAGGTTGTCAGTGCAGTGCAGCACTAAGGGGGTGCAGCAATATCAGATGAGACATGAAACCAAGCCCTATCTGCCCTGCTCCAACGGATATAAAGTGACCCTCCCTCAGTCAACTTCACATCTGGGCACATTGCTCTTTGTGGGGGCTTGCTGTGCCCAAATTGACCGTCGGGTTTCCTGTGCTACAACTGATCGTACACTTCAATAAGCACGACATTGTATGTCAACCACTTTTAAGGCTTTGAAATTTTCTTCCTCAGAAGGCAGAGTCCTTGAAAACCTTTAAGACATAGGTCGATACATTTTTGATAAACACTGGTTGAGGTTAAAATCAGATTGTCCATGACCTTATTGATTGGCGGGGCAGCCTAGAGGGGCCAAGTGGCTTCCTCCTACTCTTAATTTGTTTGTTTGTGTCCAGATGGAAGGGATCATCAACAGTGCTATCAAATGGCACTTAACAATAACCATCTCAATGACTCTCAGTTTGGGTTCCGCCAGGGTCAGTCAGCTCCTGGCCTCATTTCAGCCTTGGTTCAAACATGGACAAAAGAACTCAATGCCAGAGGTGAGGTCAGAGTGTCTGCTCTGGACAACAAGGCAGCATTTGGCAGCGTTTGGCATCAAGGAGCCCTAGCAAAACTGGAGTCAATGGGAATCAGGGGGGAAACTCTCTGCCAGTTGGAGTCATGCCAGGCAGAAAGGAAGATAGTTGTCATTGTTGGAGGTCAGTCATCTCAGTCCCGGGGCATCACTGCAGGAGTTCCTCAGAGTAGTGTCCTACGCCCAGCCATCTTCAGCCGCTTCATGACCTTTCTTCCAACTTCAGGTCAGAAGTGGGGATGTTTGCGGATGACTGCACAATATTTAGCACCATTCGTGATTCCTCAGATAATGAAGCAGTCCATGTTCAAATGCAGTAAGACTTGGACAATATTCAGGCTTGGGCTGACAAGCGGCAAGTAACAGTCCATCCATCACCTTCAGCACTCCATCTCCAATGCACAATAGTAGCCGTGTGTACCATCTACAAGATGCACTGCAGTAACATACCAAGGCTCCTTAGGCAGCACCTTCCAAACCCACAACCACTGCCATCTAGAAGGACAAGAGCAGCAGATACCTGGGATCTGCATCACCTGGAGATTTCCCTCCAAGTCACCTACCATTCTGACTTGGAAATATATTGGCCATTCTTCACTATCACTGGGTCAAAATACTGTAGCTCCCTCCCTAACAGCACAGTGGGGTATACCTACACCTCAGATACTGCAGCGGTTCAAGAAGGTGGCTCACCACCACCTTCTCGTGGGGCAATTAGGAATGGACATAAATGCTGAGCCTAGCCAGCGATACCCAGATTTGTGAAATCATTTTTCAAAAAACACATTTCTTGACAAATAACAGTAACATTCCCAAGTTGCTCATTTTTGCTATTGACTCTTGGTTCAGCAATCTTTCCGGAAGGTTCTGTGGGGAGACTGAAGAAGTTAATGCTGACCTCATAGCACAGAAGGGGTGATGTGGAAAAGCTGTTCCCCATGTTGGTGGAGTTGTTGGGGAGAGAGGGGGTATTGGTGCTGGTGTTGGGGTATTGTTATGGGCTTGGGTTTAAAGAACCCTAAAGTGTATCATGAAGTTCACCTGACTCACAACTTTTAATAGATTGTGGTTATGGGGAACACACGGGCCTACTCTAAAGGTGTAGTGCAACTGAGATCTACAGTACTTTTAAATTCAAACAATATTTATTTATGAAACCAGTTACACTTTATAAACGCACAGTAAACACCTTAACAACTATCAACACCAATAAGTCCCCCCAAAGAATACAGTACTCCATAAGTAACTCCTTGCAACTTCCACAAGACAAAAAAGAACCCTTTTTACAGAAAGACATCCGGTTTAACTTCTCTACTGAGAGCAGTTACCACTTTGAAATCACCAAATGAAGAATCTTTCCTTGCAACATCAATAAGACAAAAAATAACCCTTTTTACAGAAAGACATCAGGTTTAACTTCTCTTCTGAGAGCAGTTACCACTTTGAAATCACCAAATGAACATTCTTTAGCTTGCAGAGATTCATACACATCTTGCTGTGACTGAAGCTTCTCCAAATTTAAAACAAAACTAAACACACCCTGTAGCAGACAGCCCAAAGCGAAAGTAAAAGCAGACAGACAGCCCATCTCCACCCACACTCTGATAAAGACCCATTTCTTAAAGGTACATCCACTACAGCTATTTTATAAACACCCATTTCTTAAAGTTACTCTAACATGAGATCTCCCCCAAGAAAAAAAATAAACCATCAACTTCAAGATGGTTTCATTTTTCACCTTTTCACTTTCCTTTAAGAAATATAGACAGTGAATATACATTTCTTTTTTTAACAAAACAAAACTCTCAAACATTTAATAACATATTCCATTTTAGTTTTTCTTCCTCCACCGAGCTTGCTTCTGTTCATCACATTTGTGACAAAGCATCGGCTATCACATTTTCTCATCATGCCACATGTACTATTTTAAAATGAAATGGCTGTAACAATAAACTCCAGCGAAACAGTCTTGCATTGTTATTCCGGAATTGCTCCAGAAACATCAATGAATTATGATCAGTATATATAACAGTGTCAGACGGATTGCTGGTCACATAAATGTGAAAATGTTGCAAAGCCAGTACCAAACTTAAAGTCTCCTTCTCAATCGTTGAATACTTTTTCTGGTGAGAATTCAATTGCTTTGAAAAATAACCAATAGGCCGCTCTCGTCCTTCATCGTCGTCTTGAAGAAGCGCTGCACCACATCACTCACATCAACAGCCACTTGAATGGTTTGGCATAATTTGGGATGGTTAACACAGGAGCAGTGGTCAACACAGCCTTCAGGCAGTCAAATACCTGTTGACACTCCTCTGTCCACTGGAATTTGTTACGCTTCTTTAGCAAGTCCGTCAGTGGAGCAACCACACTGCTAAAATTTGGCACAAATTTCCGGTAGAATCCACTCGTGCCAAGAAATCATGTCGAGGGTATTGGAAACTCCCCAATAACTTTTGTTTTCACATCCCATTCGACCCTGTCCAAGGAATATATGGCCAAGGAAAGGGACTTGGGCTTTTCCAAATTCACTTTTGGCCAGGTTGAAAGTCCGGAAGTCGATCGAATAGCTCCAATGTTTTAAATGTTCTTTCCATGTCTGGCTGAAAATTACCAGATCGTTGATGTATACCGCACAATTGGGCAATCCTGAAACAACTTTGTTAGTTAACTGTTGAAATGTGGCTGGGGCGTTTTCATGCCAAATGGCATAACTTTGAATTGGTATTTACCATCTGGAGTCACAAAAGATGAAATCTCCTTCGCCCTTTCGGATAACGGTACCTGCCTGTAACCTTTAAGTAAATCCAGTTTGGAAATAAAAGCTAATTGTCCCACTTTCTCAATGTAATCCTCCAAACGTGGGATAGGATAAGAGTCCATTCTTGTAACTGCATTAACCTTTCTATAGTCCACACACAACCGTTGGGTACCCGTCCGGTTTTGGTACCATCACTATGGGTGAGCTCCATTGGCTGCAACCCACTTCAATTATGCCATTTTTAAGCATATTTCAATCTCTTTGTTAACCTGTGTCAATTTTAAAGGGTTAAGTCTATATGGATGTTGTTTGATTGGAACAGCATTTCCAAAATCTATATCATGTATAGCCATTTTAGTACTTCCCAATTTATCTCCACAAACGTGCCCACGTGATATCAATAACTCTTTCAGGTCAATTCATTTTTCCTCTGGAAGGTAACTCAACAAATTATCCCAATTTTTAAGAACATCCTCGTTTTCCAATTTAATTTGAGGTATGTCAAATTCACAGTCATCTGGATTTGGGTCGTCACTTTGAGTTATAATCATTAAAACCTCCTCTGTTTTCTCTCCTTCCCTTTCAAAGTACCTTTTAAGCATATTCACATGACACACACGGTGAGTTTTCCTTCCATCCGGCATTCATACTACATAATTCACCTCACTTAATTTCCTTTCAATCTGATAAGGTCCACAAAACCTTGCTTTTAAAGGTTCACCTACCACTGGTAACAATACTAAAACTTTATCTCCACTGGGAAAACTACGAACTTTGGATTTCTTGCCCGCCATACGTTTCATCACATTTTGTGAAACTTTTAAATGTTGTCTAAGCAATTCACCTGCTCTATTTAATCGTTCGCTAAAATTTGACATTTAATCCAATAGTGTAAGTTCCGATTTCTCATTCACCAATTTTTCCTTAACAATTTAAGTGGTCCCCTTACCTCATGACCAAAAATTAGTTCAAAAGTATTGAATTTGGCTGACTCATTAGGTGCATCCCTAATTGCAAACAGTACAAATGGAATTCCTTTATCCCAATCCTTTGGATAATCTTGACAATAAGCCCTAACGTTGTCTTTCTGACGCTCCCTGCAATTCTGGATGGTACGGAGTTGATTTAAATTGTTTTATTCCTAAGCTATCCATAACTTCTTTGAATAACCTCAAGGTAAAATTTGATCCTTGATCCGATTGTATTTCTGTGGGTAGTCCATATCTAGTAAAGAATTTAAGTAACTCCTCCAAAATCTTTTTAGCTGTAATATTACATACTGGAATGGCCTCTGGAAACCTAGTAGACACATCTATTATAGTCAGAAGATATTGATTCCCACTTTGTTTTAAGAAGCGGTCCTACACAATCAATTAAGACCTTTGTAAAATGTTCCTCAAATGCGGGAATGGGTATTCAGGGCGCTGGTTTTATCCCTGCTTGAGGTTTCCCATCACTTGACATGTGTGATATGATCGACAAAATTTAACTACATCTTTATGTAGTCCAGGCCAATAAAAATGTTTCTGGATTTTAGCTTGAGTTTTCCTTACTCCCAAATGACCTCCCACTGGTACCTCGTGTGCTACTCGCAACACCTCCTTTCTATTCCCTACCGGCAATACCACTTGATGAGCTTCTGCCCACTTTTCATCTACCTGTATATGTAAAGGTCTCCATTTCCTCATCAAGACATCATTTTTACAGTAATAACACTCAGGTATACACTCAGATGTTAGATGTTTAGCTGCTGTTGTATAAAGAGTCAAAGTTTCTGCTCCTTTTCACAAACACCTTTATTTTACTTGAACAGACTCTGCACAGAACTTTATCATCACATCACCTGACACACAGGCTACCTGAAGCCTCTTTACATATCAGTGTCAATTATTGGAGACTTGACATAAATGAGACAACTAATTGGAATGTCTCTTGACCCATTACTTAACAGTCTCCCCTTCCTTGGAGAAAAAAAAAATTAGGTGAAAACAAAATTTTTTGAAAACTCAAATTCCCTCCTTTTTTGCAAGAAAAAAAAGTCACCGAAACAGGCGCCCTTCATTAACAGTATCCAAAAGCTTCTGTGAACTAGCCCCTCTTTTTGTAAAACAGTCTGACAATTGATAACTACTGTCGACCCATTTTTACTGTCCAACATCTGCTTCAAACTTGCGATGTCTGTCCTGAACCTTTCTTCGTTGACACTTTTTGTAGAGTGCACATTTTCCCACAGGGATTTATTGTCAATGTGACAGTCAATAGGTAAATTACCCAAATCCCCTAATCCCAAAATTTCTGTCAATATCTGAGATATATAAAAGGCCATATCCACCACCTCTACAAGGCTTAACGTCTCAGCAGTCAAAGTGCTTTTGACCACTCTCCTTATTTTCTTTGTTTCCCACACAAGGGAGCAACATTTACCATTGTTCCCCAAAAGGAAAATTATAAAACCTCCTGCGCTTGAAACCCCATCACATAAATTTGCATAGGACACATCACTATAAACTATGAGTTTCAAGTGCCGAAGGTCACCTAATACCGGGAACCTCAAAACACACTCCTGAACTTTTAGTTTGACCAACGCTTTATTTGCTCTTATTATGTCTTCCACTTTGGGATCATTCATTTTTGTACTCAACTCTAAGACATCAAAACTCACGTCCGGTCTAGTCTGTCTACCTAACCCAATTAAACTTCGCAGCTGCTCTTTTTCCATCTTTGAAACCATTGCGTCTTTTTGTGAAACCCGGCCACAACTAATTGCTATTGAGCTGATACTTTCCAAATAAGATTGCTGACGTAACCTTTAGTCTGTCTGATTTCCAGTCCAATATATTTAAATGCACCGGAAGCCTGACTTCCAACCCTGGATTCTTTCTGCAAACCAGAGATTAAAATAGCTTCAAAATCACTAGTCCCACCCCACAAAAAATCATCGACATGCATCATTAATTATAATTTAGAGGGGTATCTAAGCCAGAGATCGGAGAGTACTATATTTAGCTTTTGCATTTCTATTAGAAATCTAGTGCTAGGAAACAGATAGTTAACAGTAACTTTGAAATTTAAAAAAATATATATTTTTAAAAATAGATTTTTTTTAAAATTTAAATTTTAATTAATTGACGCAATGTCAGTTAGAGGGGTGCAGTGCTCTGACTGTGAGATGTGGCAGGTCCGCGAGGCTTCCAGCATCCCGGATGGCTTCATCTGCAGAAAGTGCACCCAACTGGAGCTCCTCACAGACCGCATGGTTCGGTTAGAGTAGCAATTGGATGCACTTAGGAGCATGCAGGTGGCGGAAAGCGTCATAGATCGCAGTTATGTAAATGTGGTCACACCCAAGGTGCAGGCAGAGAAATGGGTGACCACCAGAAAGGGCAGGCAGTCAGTGCAGGAATCCCCTGTGGTTGTCCCCCTCTCGAACAGATATACCCCTTTGGATACTGTCGGGGGGGATAGCCTATCAGGGGAAAACAGCAGCAGCCAGAGCAGTGGCACCACGGCTGGCTCTGATGTTCAAAAGGGAGGGTCAAAGCGCAGAAGAGCAATAGTAATAGGGGACTCTATAGTCAGGGGCACAGATAGGCGCTTCTGTGGACGTGAAAGAGACTCCAGGATGGTATGTTGCGTCCCTGGTGCCAGGGTCCAGGATGTCTCCGAACGGGTAGAGGGCATCCTGAAGGGGGAGGGCAAACGGGCAGAGGTCATTGTACATATTGGTACTAACGACATAGGCAGGAAGGGGCATGAGGTCCTGCAGCAGGAGTTCAGGGAGCTAGGCAGAAAGTTAAAAGACAGGACCTCTAGGGTTGTAATCTCGGGATTACTCCCTGTGCCACGTGCCAGTGAGGCTAGAAATAGGAAGATAGAGCAGCTAAACACGTGGCTAAACAGCTGGTGTAGGAGGGAGGGTTTCCGTTATCTGGACCACTGGGAGCTCTTCCGGGGCAGGTGTGACCTATATAAGAAGAACGGGTTGCATCGAAACCGGAGAGGCATAAATATCCTGGCCGCGAGGTTTGCTAGTGTCACACGGGAGGGTTTAAACTCGTATGGCAGGGGGGTGGGCACGGGAGCAATAGGTCAGAAGGTGAGAGCATTGAGGGAGAACTAGGGACTCTGAGGCAGAGCAGACAGGGAGAAGTTGCTGAACACAGCGGGTCTGGTGGCCTGAAGTGCATATGTTTTAATGCAAGAAGTATTACGGGTAAGGCAGATGAACGTAGAGCTTGGATTAGTACTTGGAACTATGATGTTGTTGCCATTACAGAGACCTGGTTGAGGGAAGGGCAGGATTGGCAGCTAAACATTCCAGGATTTAGATGTTTCAGGCGGGATAGAGGGGGATGTAAAAGGGGAGGCGGAGTTGCGCTACTGGTT
Organism: Scyliorhinus torazame; assembly: GCF_047496885.1. Classification (NCBI taxonomy): domain Eukaryota; kingdom Metazoa; phylum Chordata; class Chondrichthyes; order Carcharhiniformes; family Scyliorhinidae; genus Scyliorhinus; species Scyliorhinus torazame. The sequence goes on from NW_027307853.1 coordinate 58,907, forward strand.
CGGGAGAATATCACAGCTGTACTGCGGGAGGACACCTCAGAGGGCAGTGAGGCTATATGGGTAGAGATCAGGAATAAGAAGGGTGCAGTCACAATGTTGGGGGTTTACTACAGGCCTCCCAACAGCCAGCGGGAGATAGAGGAGCAGATAGGTAGACAGATTTTGGAAAAGAGTAAAAACAACAGGGTTGTGGTGATGGGAGACTTCAACTTCCCCAATATTGACTGGGACTCACTTAGTGCCAGGGGCTTAGACGGGGCGGAGTTTGTAAGGAGCATCCAGGAGGGCTTCTTAAAACAATATGTAGACAGTCCAACTAGGGAAGGGGCGGCACTGGACCTGGTATTGGGGAATGAGCCCGGCCAGGTGGTAAATGTTTCAGTAGGGGAGCATTTCGGTAACAGTGACCACAATTCAGTAAGTTTTAAAGTACTGGTGGACAAGGATAAGAGTGGTCCTAGGGTGAATGTGCTAAATTGGGGGAAGAATAATTCTAACAATATTAGGCGGGAACTGAACTGAAGAACATAGATTGGGGGCGGATGTTTGAGGGCAAATCTACATCTGACATGTGGGAGGCTTTCAAGTGTCAGTTGAAAGGAATTCAGGACTGGCATGTTCCTGTGAGGAAGAAGGATAAATACGGCAATTTTCGGGAACCTTGGATTACGAGAGATATTGTAGGCCTCGTCAAAAAGAAAAAGGAGGCATTTGTCAGGGCTAAAAGGCTGGGAACAGACGAAGCCTGCGTGGAATATAAGGAAAGTAGGAAGGAACTTAAGCAAGGAGTCAGGAGGGCTAGAAGGGGTCACGAAAAGTCATTGGCAAATAGGGTTAAGGAAAATCCCAAGGCTTTTTACACGTACATAAAAGCAAGAGGGTAGCCAGGGAAAGGGTTGGCCCACTGAAGGATAGGCAAGGGAATCTATGTGTGGAGCCAGAGGAAATGGGCGAGGTACTAAAATGAATACTTTGCATCAGTATTCACCAAGGAGAAGAAATTGGTAGATGTTGAGTCTGGAGAAGGGTGTGTAGATAGCCTGGGTCACATTGAGATGCAAAAAGACGAGGTGGTGGGTGTCTTAAAATATATTACGGTAGATAAGTCCCCAGGGCCTGATGGGATCTACCCCAGAATACTGAAGGAGGCTGGAGAGGAAATTGCTGAGGCCTTAACAGAAATCTTTGGATCCTCACTGTCTTCAGGGGATGTCCCGGAGGACTGGAGAATAGCCAATGTTGTTCCTCTGTTTAAGAAGGGTAGCAAGGATAATCCAGGGAACTACAGGCCGGTGAGCCTTACTTCAGTGGTAGGGAAATTACTGGAGAGAATTCTTCGAGACAGGATCTACTCCCATTTGGAAGCAAATGGACATATTAGTGAGAGGCAGCATGGTTTTGTGAAGGGGAGGTCGTGTCTCACTAACTTGATAGAGTTTTGATAGAGGTCATAAGATGATTGATGCAGGTAGGGCAGTGGATGTTGTCTATATGGACTTCAGTAAGGCCTTTGACAAGGTCCCTCAGGGTAGACTAGTACAAAAGGTGAAGTCACACGGGATCAGGGGTGAACTGGCAAGGTAAATACAGAACTGGCTAGGTCATAGAAGGCAGAGAGTAGCAATGGAAGGATGCTTTTCTAATTGGAGGGCTGTGACCAGTGGTGTTCCACAGGGATCAGCGCTGGGAGCTTTGCTCTTTGTAGTATATATAAATGATTTGGAGGAAAATGTAACTGGTCTGATTAGTAAGTTTGCAGACGACACAAAGGTTGGTGGAATTGCGGATAGCGATGAGGACTGTCAGAGGATACAGCAGGATTTAGATTGTTTGGAGACTTGGGCGGAGAGATGGCAGATGGAGTTTAATCCGGAAAAATGTGCGGTAATGCATTTTGGAAGGTCTAATGCAGGTAGGGAATATACAGTGAATGGTAGAACCCTCAAGAGTATTGAAAGTCAAAGAGATCTAGGAGTGCAGGTCCACTGGTCATTGAAAGGGGCAACACAGGTGGAGAAGGTAGTCAAGAAGGCATACGGCATGCTTGCCTTCATTGGCCGGGGCATTGAGTATAAGAATTGGCAAGTCATGTTGCAGCTGTATAGAACCTTAGTTAGGCCACACTTGGAGTATAGTGTTCAATTCTGGTCGCCACACTACCAGAAGGATGTGGAGGCTTTAGAGAGGGTGCAGAAGAGATTTACCAGAATGTTGCCTGGTATGGAGGGCATTAGCTATGAGGAGCGGTTGAATAAACTCGGTTTGTTCTCACTGGAACGAAGGAGGTTGAGGGGAGACCTGATAGAGGTCTACAAAATTATGAGGGGCATAGACAGAGTGGATAGTCAGAGGCTTTTCCCCAGGGTAGAGGGGTCAATTACTAGGGGGCATAGGTTTAAGGTGAGAGGGACAAGGTTTAGAGTAGATGTACGAGGCAAGTTTTTTACGCAGAGGGTAGTGGGTGCCTGGAACTCGCTACCGGAGGAGGTGGTGGAAGCAGGGACGATAGTGACATTTAAGGGGCATCTTGACAAATACATGAATAGGATGGGAATAGAGGGATACGGACCCAGGAAGTGTAGAAGATTGTAGTTTAGTCGGGCAGCATGGTCGGCACGGGCTTGGAGGGCCGAAGGGCCTGTTCCTGTGCTGTACATTTCTTTGTTCTTTGTTTGTTCTATAAAGATGCCAGAAAGATTTCCTTTACAGTGCCAGTAAAACATTGCTTGATCTGCTTTCAACTGGAAACAGCCTAACTTTAATAAAACTGACCGTACCGAAAAATACGAGACTCTAGACGCATCATTTTATCCATATACACATTTGTTCAACTTCAAATAAATTCAACCTATGTTCAATTTATACCCCGAAAAACTGCCAATTCCCCCAGGATTCACATTACTTCCCCCATCCCCTCCAACGGGTCTGAAATATACAAGAGCAGGCCATCTGCGTAAAGCGAGATCTGGTGCTCCACCCCACCCCGAACCAGCCCTTTCCAGTTCCTAGATGCTTTTAACGCCATGGCCAATGGCTCTATGGCCAGAGCAAACAGTAACGTGGAGAGGGGGCACCCTTGCCTCGTCCCTCGGTGTAGTTTAAAATACCCCGACCTCAGCCGGTTCGTACGCACACTCGCTACTGGTGCCTGATAGAGCAACCGCACCCAGTCAATAAAGCCCTCAGCAAACCCAAACCTTCCCGGCGCCTCCCACAGGTAATTCCACTCCACCCAATCAAAAGCCTTCTCCGCATCCATCGCTACGGTGGTAGCGATGGATGCGGAGAAGGCTTTTGATTGGGTGGAGTGGAATTACTCCACCTCCTCTCCTTCTGAGGGCATCATAATAACATTTAAAAGCCTTCCAATATTGCCCGTGATTTGCCTGCCCTTTACAAATCCCATCTGGTCTTCCCCTATCACCCCTCTATCCTTGTGGCCATTATCGTAGCCAGCTGTTTGGCGTCCACATTCAATAGAGAAATAGGCCTGTATGACCCACACTGCTCAGGATCCTTCTCCCGTTTCAGGATAAATGAAATTGAGGCCTGTGACATTGTTGGGGGGAGGACTCCCTTCTCTCTTGCTTCTTAAATGTACTCACCAGCAGTGGGCTCAATATCTCTGAAAACTTCTTATAGAATTCCACTGGATAGCCGTCAGGCCCGGGGCCTTGCCCGACTGCATGCCCTCCAGCCCCTCCATTATTTCCTCAATCTCAATTGGGGCTCGGAGCCCTTCCACCAGATCCTCATCTACCGTCGGTAACCTCAACTAATCCAAAAACTGCCTCATCCCCTCCACCCCAGCCGGGAGTTCCGATTCATATATTTTACTATAAAAGTCCTTAAACACCTCGTTCACCCCCGCTGGGTCCAGGACAGTATTACCGTCTCTACTCTTTACTTTACCTATCTCACTGGCCGCCTCTCTTTTCCTGAGCTGGTGCGCCAACATTCTGCTTGCCTTTTCGCCGTACTCATAAATCGCCCCCTTTGCCTTCCTCAACTGTCCACCGCTTTCCCTGCAGTCAACAGCCCAAACTCCGCCTGTAACCTCCGCCGCACCCGCATCCAGGGCCTCCAAGTATCTCCTGTCCACCTGGTATCTCCTCCACTAACCTAACCCTCTCAGCCTGTTACGCCTTTTCTCTGTGGGCCCATATCGAGATTAATTCCCCTCGGACCACTGCCTTCAAAGCTTCCCAAACCGTCGTTGCAGAGACCTCCCCCATATCATTTGTTTCCAGGTAGTTCTGGGTGGACTTGTTAACCCGCCCACAGATCGCTTCGTCCACTAGCAACCCCACATCCAGTCTCCACAGCGGGTGTTGCCCTCTCTCCACACTGACCTGTAGATCCACCCAGTGTGGGGCATAATCCGACACTGCGATTGCCGAGTACTCCGTATCCAGCACCCCCGGCATTAGCGCATTGCTCAGAACAAAAAAGTCGTTGGGAGAGTATACCTGATGGACATGTGAGAAAAAAGAAAACTCCTTTCTTGAAAAAGAAAGCTTGTTCAAGGAACAGCTACTGCGTGTCCTTGATAAGTATGTACCAATCAGGCAGGGAGGAAGTGGTCGAGCAAGGGAACCGTGGTTTACTAAAGCAGTCGAAACACTTGTCAAGAGGAAGAAGGAGGCTGATGTAAAGATGAGACATGAAGGTTCAGTTAGGGCGCTCAAGAGTTACAAGTTAGCTAGGAAGGACCTAAAGAGAGAATAAGAAGAGCCAGGAGGGGACATGAGAAGTCTTTGGCAGGTAGGATCAAGGATAACCCAAAAGCTTTGTATAGATATGTCAGGAATAAACGAATGACTAGGGTAAGAGGAGGGCCAGTCAAGGACAGTAGTGGGAAGTTGTGCTTGGAGTCCGAGGAGATAGGAGAGGTGCTAAAAGTATATTTTTCGTCAGTATTCACACAGGAAAAAGACAATGTTGTCGAGGAGAATACTGAGATTCAGGCTACTAGACTAGAAGGGCGTGAGGTTCACAAGGAGGAGGTGTTAGCAATTCTGGAAAGTGTGAAAATAGATAAGTCCCCTGGGCCGGATGGGATTTATCCTAGGATTCTCTGGGAAGCTAGGGAGGAGATTGCTGAGCCTTTGGCTTTGATCTTTCAGTCATCTTTGTCTACAGGAATAGTGCCAGAAGACTGGAGGATAGCAAATGTTGTCCCCTTGTTCAAGAAGGGGAGTAGAGACAACCCGGTAACTAGAGACCAGTGAGCCTTACTTCTGTTGTGGGCAAAATCTTGGAAAGGTTTATAAGAGATAGGATGTATAATCATCTGAAAAGTAATAATTTGATTAGAGATAGTCACGACGGTTTTGTGAAGGGTAGGTCGTGCCTCACAAACCTTATTGAGTTCTTTGAGAAGGTGACCAAACAGGTGGATGAGGGTAAAGCAGTTGATGTGGTGTATATGGATTTCAGTAAAGCATTTGATAAGGTTCCTCATGGTAGGCTACAGCAGAAAATACAGAGGCATGGGATTCAGGGTGATTTAACAGTTTGGATTAGAAATTGGCTAGCTGGAAGAAGACAAAGGGAGGTGGTTGATGGGAAATGTTCAGACTGGAGTCCAGTTACTAGTGGTGTACCACAAGGATCTGTTTTGGGGCCACTGCTGTTTGTCATTTTTATGAATGACCTGGAGGAGGCCGTAGAAGGATGGGTGAGTAAATTTGCAGATGACACTAAAGTCGGTGGAATTGTGGACAGTGCGGAAGGATGTTACAGAGGGGCATAGATAAGCTGCAGCGCTGGGCTGAGAGGTGGCAAATGGGGTTTAATGCAGAAAAGTGTGAGGTGATTCATTTTGGAAGGAATAACAGGAAGACAGAGTACTGGGCTAATGGTAAGATTCTTGACAGTATGGATTAGCAGAGAGATCTCGGTGTCCATGTACATAGATCCCTGAAAGTTACCACCCAGGTTGAGAGGGTTGTTAAGAAGGCGTATGGTGTGTTAGCTTTTATTGGTAGAGGGATTGAGTTTCAGAGCCATGAGGTCATGTTGCAGCTGTACAAAACTCTGGTGCGGCCGCATTTGGAGTATTGCGTGCAATTCTGGTCGCCGCATTATAGGAAGGATGTGGAAGCATTGGAAAGGGTGCAGAGGAGATTTACCAGAATGTTGCCTGGTATGGAGGGAGGATCTTATGAGGAAAGGCTGAGGGACTTGAGGCTGTTTTCGTCAGAGAGAAGAAGGTTATGAGGTGACTTATTTGAGGCATACAAGATGATCAGAGGATTGGATAGCGTGGACAGTGAGAGCCTTCTTCCTCAGATGGTGATGTCTAGCACGAGGGGACGTATCTTTAAATTGAGGGGAGATCGATATAAGACAGATGTCAGAGGTAGGTTCTTTACTCAGTAAGGGTGTGGAATGCCCTGCCTGCAACAGTAGTGGACTCGCCAACACTAAGGGCATTCAAATGGTCATTGGATAGACATATGGACAATAAGGGAATAGTGTAGATGGGCTTTAGAGTGATTTCACAGGTCGGCGCAACATCGAGAGCCGAAGGGCCTGTACTGCGCTGTAATGTTCTATGTTCGCCCTTGGTCGTGCAAACCTCCATCTCCCCCCATCTGTTCCATAAACCCCTTCAATTCCTTTGCTGCGGCCGGCCTCCTCCCTGTCCTGGATTGTGACCGGTCCAATTTCGGATCAATGACTGTGTTAAAATCTCCTCCCATAATCAGGTTTTGTGACTCTAAGTCTGGGATCTTACCTAACACCCGCCTCATAAATTCCAGATCGTCCCAATTCAGAGCATATATATTCACGAGTACAACCCACAACCCCTCCAGCTTTATGTGCCATTATGTACCTATCTCCCTTGTCTGACACAATTCTCCCGGCCTCGAATGCCACTCGTTTATTGATCTAGATCGCTACCCCCCTGGTCTTTGAGTCCAGTCCTGAGTGGAATACTTGGCCAACCCACCCCTTTCTCAATCTCGTCTGGTCTATAACCTTTAGGTGTCTCTCTTGTAACATTGCCACGTCCACCTTCAGCCCCCTCAAATGCGCAAACACGCGAGCTCTCTTGACCGGCCCATTCAACCCTCTGACGTTCCATGTAATCAGCCTGGTCGGGGGGCTTAAGGGCTTCCGGCCCCCCGCCGACTAGCCTTCACCCTTTTCAGGCCGACTAGCCGTCACCCTTTTTAGGCCAGCCTCCAGCTCGCACCCTCCGCCTCCTTGAGTCCCCCACCCCCCCGGCATTCGCAGTTCCCGACCTCCCATTTGTCCCCTAGTAACAGTTCTTCCCCTGTCAGCAAAGCAGCTTCCCGCCCCCCTCTCCCCTTCCCCCCCCCCTCTCTCCCCTTCCCCCCCCTCTCTCCCCTTCCCCCCCCCCCCCCCCCCTCCTCAGCAACAGCATTAGAAACCCAACCCCCCCAAGTCAAGCTCCAGCTTAACACCTGCTCGCCCCCCACTGTGCTTCCGAGAGTCAGCTGACCCATGCTGACTTGATAGCACCAGCCATGGCACCAAGCATTCTGTCTCCCCATTGTTCTCTCCCCTCTTCCAACACTTGGACAAACATATTGAAAGCATCACATTCCCCAGTAAACAAGCATCGGAAAAAAATGAAGAAACAGCCACTTTAGAAAAAAAACCCAAAAACAGAACCAGCCCCAAAGACAAAGTTAAATTTAGCCATCAAAACAGCCCCTTATTACACATAACACTACTTATACTTATACAGCCCAGCACAACAAATTGCCACCACAGTACTCTCCAAGGCTTCAGTGTCTTTTAGATCGCCTCCAGCCTTTTTTCTTTAATAAAGTCCATACTACGTCTGGTGTTTCGAAGTAGAAGTCCCGTTCCTCATGTGTGACCCACAGACGGGGTGGGTACAACATCCCGAACTTCACCCCCTTCTTAAAGAGGGCCGTTTTTGCCCGATTAAACCCAGCTCGCCTCTTGGCCAAATCCCAGGTCCTGATAAATGCGCAGCTCACAATTCTCCCACTTGCTGCTCCGTTCCTTCTTGGCCCACCGCAGAACGTGTTCCTTGTCCAGGAATCGGTGAAAGCGTACCACCATCACCCTCTGTGGCTCGTTCGCTCGGGGCTTCTTCGCGAGGGCTCTGTGCGCTCACACCACTTCCAGGGGCCGAGGGAACGCCTCAGCCCACATCAACTTCTCCAACATGTCCGTCACACAAGCCCTCGCATCCGATATCTCACAGCCTTCAAGGAGGCTGACAATTCTAAGATTCTGCCTCCTGGATCTGTTCTCCAGGTCCTCCAGCTTCCCCTGCATTCTTTTCTGGCGTTCGTTCACCATCTCCACCTTGGTCTCCAGCACGGTTATGTATTCCTCATGCTCGGACACCTTTTTCTCCACCTCCTGGATCGCTGTTCCGTGGGTCTCTTGATTCTGCACAACTTGATCATCGAAGCCTTAATCGGGTCTAGCGTGTCCTTCTTCAGCTTGGCGAAGCAATCTTCAAAAAACTTCACCAGTTGCTCCGTCGACCACTGTGCCTTCTCCCCGCGGCCCTTGCTCTCCACCATGCTTTCCCGCGTTGCCGGCTCTGCTCGCATCTTCCTTATAGGACTTTGCCTTCTCACACAGCCACTTCTGGTCCAATTCTCCATACACTGGAGGGGAATTTCTCCTCACTGCCTCACTCTTCACCGATTTATCCCATAAAATCCGGGGAAAAACTGGGGGAAAAGGTCCAAAAGTCCATCACAGGCGGGAGCTATCAAATGTGCGACTTACTCCTCCATGGCCGCCACCAGAAGTCCTTGTTACGATTTTCCGCATTCAAGAAGTCCAGGTAACATTTTAACCAGTCAATTCCACACACAGTAGATATGCAACCACTGTCCAATACAGCACAATTGAAGATTTCTGCAACCAACACTCTCATTAACGGCGTAAAACTGCTTGTTAATAGGACAATGCCTTCATTCTGGTCACTTATCTTTTTCCTCTCTGACTCTTTCGTGTCATGTGTCGCTTCAAACGTGGGCAGCACGGTAGCACAAGTGGCTAGCACTGTGGCTTCACAGCGTCAGGGTCCCAGGTTCGATTCCCCGCTGGGTCACTGTCTGTGCGGAGTCTGCACGTTCTCCCTGTGTCTGCGTGGGTTTCCTCCCACAGTCCAAAGACATGCAGGTTTGGTGGATTAGCCATGCTAAATTGCCCTTAGCGTCCAAAAAGGTTAGGAGGAGTTACGCGGATAGGGTGGAAGTGAGGGCTTAAGTGGGTCGGTGCAGACTCGATTGGCCAAATGGCTTCCTTCTTCACTGTATGTTCTATTTATTCTATGTATTCTATGTAAACATTGGTATAACTTGTTGGACAGGTGAAAGCATAACGGTATTGAGAGTCACATCGAAAACATCGATTTATCATACCCCGTGCATTTCTGGGGTTCATCTTCCTGGGTTTCTATCTTCATAATTTCCGCGTCACGATCTCCTTCTATAGTCTTGGAATCTGTTCATAGCCGTACGATTTCGCCATCCTGTCAGTAGTGTATCTTCCATATTCTGCTTTATTGCCGGCTGACCAATAGGGTCATCAGAGCCATCGGAATCGAATGTTTCCCCAGAAACTTTTGTAAAGCTTTTGTCATCTGTTCGAATAAGATATCTTTATCAGTAAACTAAACTCCTGTCAAAACCAGGAGCCTATCCATGTTGCTCACTCTAGCACAGTCAAGTAATTTAAAGGCCAACACAGACTGTGGAAATTCCAGGTTGTGTTTCTGCAGCCTTTTATATAGTCTGCAAAATTCCATTATGTAGTCATCAATGGAAAAATCCTCTATTTTTCGGAACCTATCAAAATCCGACCATGCTTCATACACACTTAATAAGTCATCCTTTTTATAAATTATATCCAGAGAACGTAATAGAGTCTCCAGACCTTCTGAGTCTAACTCTTCCAATTCCAGCTCGGATTTTACTGTCATAAGGTAGAGAAAGAGCCAATGCCATACCTTGTTTTCTCTTTCCTTAGTCCACATAACTACTGCACTTCTCGATTGATCGTACAATCCCCTTTCAGAAAATAAGGGCGGATAGACATATCCGGCCCTCTTTATCCTAGGTTCAGCCATATATCTTTTTTTTTCTTCTCACTCACTCCTTGGTTTGATCTGGAAAAGTTGTATCTTTCAACCCTTCACATTTGCACAGCAACCGTCCTCATGCTCTATCATCACATCACCTGACACAAAGGCCACCTGAAGCCTCTTTACATATCAGTGTCAATTATTGGATACTTAACATAAATGAGACAACTAATTGGAATGTCTCTTAACCCATTATTTAACATCAGATTCATCTTCCGTGTATGTTTTCTGATACATCTGTTTTATTTCTATATCTTTCTGTTGTAACTCCGCCAATTTTCCTCAACTAAAAATATCCGCCTCATCCTCCACCTGTTTTTTTCAACCATCTGATCAAAAATCATTTCTGATAATTGCATTTCAACCTCATCTTCACTCTCTGATTTCTCCTCTTGTCTTAACCTGTGACTTTGCGACCTTGTTACTACACAATCCGGAAAAATCCCAGGATATTCATCCTTCAACACTTCAGTTGTCTGATTTTCCACTGGCTTATCAACCACAGTAAGCAGCACTCCCACCTGCGATCCAGCAATATCATTACCCGAGATAAACTGTATTCCTGGACAAGATAGTTTCTCTATTACTCGTACTACCACTTCACCACTCTTCACTGGACTTTCCAACCTTACTTTACATAATGGAACACTACTCTTCTCACCCTGGATTCCACATATTACCACCTTTTCTGGCAATATTCTTCCCACATTACATAACTCCTCATCTCTTACCATGAAAGATTGACTAGCTTCCGTATCTCTTAAAATTGTGACTTCTCGACCTGCTCCTTCTGGTACACATGAGTAAATTTTACCCACACAAGTAAATTCTTCAAAGACATCTGGCACCTTCTTATCAATCACCTTTTGATCAGGCTGTACAATCTTTTGCTCCTCCTTCGCTTCATTTGGGCTTTCCTTTACCAATTTAGCAAACCCCACTGTCTTATCCTGTTTTACAATATCAGCCTTCCCAGTGATTTTCTTCAACCACCAACCAACACTGTGACCTTACATGGCCCAGTTTATTATAGTGAAAACATTTGAAACTTTTCATTTCTTTTCCACCCTCCTGGATCTCTTTTTTAATCTGAGGTACACTCTCCTTATTATCTCCCATCAGATCTCCTTTACCTCTGCCACTTGAGTATTTATCTTTTCCCCAGTTTCTATCTCTCACAGGCTGAAACTGATGTTCGAAACCATGCTTTGATTTCTGAACTAATTCATAATCATCTGCCATTTCTGCTGCTAACCTCGCAGTTTTAACCCACTGCTCTTCCACATGAGTTCTCACTACATCGGGAATTGAATTTTTAAACTCCTCCATAATTTCTCTGAGAGCTTCATACGTTTGGTCGATTTTCAAAGCCCTTATCCACCTATCAAAATTACTCTGTTTGATCCTTTCAAACTCCATGTATGTTTGACCAGGTTCTTTCCTTAAATTTCTAAACCTTTGAGAGGAGGCTTCAGGCACTAGTTCATATGCACCCAAGATGGATTTTTTCACCTCCTCATACATCCCAGATACCTCCTCCGGTAGTGATGCAAACACTTCACTAGCCCAACCTACCACCTTTGTTTGAATCAGTAATACCCACATGTCCGGTGGCCATTTCATTTGTTTAGCCACCTTCTCAAATGAAATGAAAAAGGCTTCTACCTCCTTCTCATCAAACCTTGGCACTGCGTGGACATATTTAAATAGATCCCACCAAGCCTTCGACTAATACCCTCTTTCTCACTATCCTCCAACTGTGCGTTTCCCTTTTATGTCCGCCAATTTTAACGGACTGTCATGTTTAATGGCCATATTCTGAAGTTCAAACTCTCTCTCTTTTTGTTCTGGTAGGGCTATTCTTTCTTTTTCTCTTTCTTCTCTCTCCTTTTCTTTTTCCTTGATCTGTATCTCCCTTTCTCTTTCTTTTTCTCTCATTGTGTATTAAAGCTGCTTTAATTCTTTTTCATGTTCAAGTTGATTGATCTGCAACTGGATCTTTGCCATTTCCAATGAGTCAGATTGTATCTCTGACAATTTTAAATGCTCAGCTTTTAACATTTCATTTGTTTAGCCACCTTCTCAAATGAAATGAAAAAGGCTTCTACCTCCTTCTCATCTAAGGACCTCATCTTTTCACATTTTGTCAGGCAATGTTAACTGCAATGTTTTTGCCAAATCTAAAAGTCTGTTTTTAGTCTCTGTCCGTAAGGTACTGCATGTGACCTTCTCCACCCCCAAACACTTCAGAGCCTCTGAAAGAGCCATTGTCCACAACGCACTCCCTACTTAAACTGGAATACCGCACCTGAAAAGCACCCACAATATGCTGTCTTTAAGTTCACTAAGTCAATCCAATAGATAGACTTTTATCCCGGACGAGCCCCCAATTCGTTATGGGCCAGGGTTTAGAGAACCCCAAAGTGTATCATGGAGTTCAGCTGACCCACAACTTTTAATAGATTGTGGTTATGGGGAGCACACGGGCCTACTGTAAAGGTGTAGTGCAACTGAGATCTACCGTACTTTTAAATTAAAACAATGTTTATTTATGAAACCAGGTAACACTTTATAAACCCACAGTAAACATCTTAACAACTATCAACACCAATAAATCCCCCCAAAGAATACAGTACTCCATAAATAACTCTTAATCTTTCCTTGCAACATCCATAAGACATTAAAGAACCCTTTTTACAGAAAGACATCAGGTTTAACTTCTCTACTGAGAGCAGTTACCACTTTGAAATCACCAAATGAACATTCTTTAGCTTGCAGAGATTCATACACATCTTGCTGTGACTGAAGCTTCTCCAAATCTAAAACAAAACTAAACACACCCTGTAGCAGAAAGCCCAAAGCGAAAGTAAAAGCAGACAGACAGCCCATCTCCACCCACACTCTGATAAACGCCCATTTCTTAAAGGTACATCTACTACAGCTATTTTATAAACACCCATTTCTTAAAGGTACTCTCACATGACAGTATGGTAAAGATCCAAAGGGCACAGTTTGGAGATAATTGGCAAAAGGACCCAAGGGGAACTGGGGAGGACTTTTTTTATTTACCCAGTGAATTTTGTGACCTGAGAGGATGGTTAGAGTGAGACACCTTCCCACCTAACTTGGTATCATCAGCAAACTTTGAGATGTTACATTTCATTCCCTCATCCAAATCATAATATATATGATGGTGGCAAGTCTGCAAAGTGAACTGGACAAATGCTTGTCAGGGGAGAGCGTAACTGGAGCAAGTAGGGGAGTGGGATTAAAAAGATAACGTTTAAGTTATGTTGAAGGATTCTGAGCACTCCACTCTTCATTCCTGACTGAGATGAATTCACTCTGATCCCCACAGACTGGACAATGGGACTGCATTGCGAGATGTGCCGGCCTGGTAGCTATGGCAATGCCACAGAGAAGGACGGCTGTCGGCAGTGCATCTGCAACGGGCATGGCGCGGGCTGGCTTGGCGACTGCAATGGATCGACGGGCAGCTGCTTCTGCACGGAGAACACGGGAGGGACACACTGTCAGAGCTGCGTTGCCGGTTACTACGGAGACCCACGGTGAGTCATTCCCACCATCCCTGTCTCCCAGTCCCACGAGAGATGAAGGACAGAATTTTCCAGGTCCCACTGGAGTTTACAGCGTGGCTCGCTCATCCCTCCGCCGGGGAACCTTTATCGGGATGGGGGAGCTTAACTTTAGGTCTGAATCCCTCAAGTTCATAAAATGTAGGAGCAGAATTTGGCCCATGGAGTCTGCTCCGTCATTCAATCATGGTTGATCTCATCCTGGCCTTACCTCCACCATCCTGCCCGTTCTCCATAATCCTTCAACCCATTGCCAATTAAAAATCCTTAAATTTACTCACTGTCCCAGCATCCACCGCACTCTGGAGTAGCAAATTCTACAGATTCACAATCCTTTGGGAGAAATAGTTTCTCTTCAACTCCGTTTTAAATCTGCTACATCTTATTCTAAGTCGATGACTTGTCGTTCTGGAATGCCTCACTGGGGGAAGCATCAGCTCCACATCTACTTTATCCATACCTTTTATCATCTTATGTACCTCATTTAGATCTCCCCTCATTCTTCTAAATTCTAGGGAGTACAGGCCTAAACTGTTCAATCTCTCTTCATACGACAAACCCCTCATCTCTGGAAACAACCTTATGAACCTCCTCTGAACTGCCCCCAATGCCACTATATCTTTCCTCAAAGAAGTAGTTCAAAACTGTGCACAATAGTCTCACCAATGCCTTGTATAGATGCAACAATACTTTCTTACCTTTATACAGAGAGGAAACGAAGAGTAGGGATTAATGGGTCCGTTACAAATTAGCACAGGGCTCGGTGCTGGGACCCCAGCTATTCACAATATATATTATGATTTGGATGAGGGAATGAAATGTAACGTCTCAAAGTTTGCAGATGATACCAAGTTAGGTGGGAAGGTGTCTCATAGTCGCGCGCTGTCACAGACACGTGCTCCCTATTGGGCGCTCTCTCACGCACTTGCACGCTCTCACGCACTCGGGCTCTCTCTCACTCACACGCCCGTTCTCACCCACACGCACCCTCTCACTCACATGCTCACACTCACTCAGACCCTCTCTCACTCACAAGCCTACTCTCGCTCTCACACGCCCTCTCTCACCCACACACGCCCTCTCTCACCCATACACGCCCTCTCACTCGCAAACGCTCTCACTCACTCACACACGCTCTGTCTCACTCACTCAGACACGCTCTGTCTCACTCACTCAGACACGCTCTGTCTCACCCACTCAGACACGCTCTGTTTCACTCACTCACACACGCTCTGTCTCACTCACTCAGACTCGCTCTGCTCACCCACTCAGACACGCTCTGTTTCACTCACTCACACACGCTCTGTCTCACTCACTCACACGCGCTCTGTCTCACCCACTCAGACACACTCTGTCTTCCTCACTCAGACACGCTCTGTCTCACCCACTCTGACACGCTCTGTCTCACTCACTCGCACACGCTCTGTCTCACTCACTCACACATGCTCTGTCTCACTCACTCACACACAAAGAACAATATAGCACAGGTACAGTCCCATTGGCCCTCCAAGTCTGTAGCGGTCAAGATACCAACCTTTGCCAAAACCCTCAGCAATTCCTCGTGCCGTATCCCTCTATATCCATCCTATCCAAGTGTTTGTCAAGATGCCTTTTGAACGCCGTTAATGTATCTGTTGCCACAACCTCCCCTGGCAACGAGTTCCAGGCACTCTCCACCCTCTGCGTTAAAATAAACATGCCTCGCACATATCTACTAAACTTTGCCACACGGACCTTAAACCTATACCCCTTGGTGACTGACTCCTCCACCCTGGGCAAGAGTGCCTGCCCATCCACTCTATCCATGCCCCTCATAATCTTGGAGACCTCTATCAGGTCACCCCTCAACCTCCGTCTTTCTAATGAAAACAGTCCGAGTCTATTCAACCTCTTCACATAGCTAACACCAGGCAACATCCTGGTAAATCAGAAAGGCATTTGATGGTAGACTTATTCAGAAAGTCAGGGGGCATGGGATACAGGGAAATTTGGCTGTCTGCTCTTTGTGGTTTTTATAAATGACCACACCCCCCCTTTGGAATTCTGTTTCTGCTGACATTTTAATTTTCCCCGGGAAAGTCAATGAACGGCTGCCACCTCCGAGTGAACCCTAACATTGACCCTCTTACGGCGAACTTTATTTTCTCAAGACTGAGAAACCCAGGTATCTACACGCGGGGGCGTCGAGTCCCTCCACATTAATAAGATCCGTCTCTGGGCTACCAGGGAGGCAAAGGCCAGGATGTCGGCCTCTTTCGCCCCCTTGACTCCCGGCTCTACCAACACTCCAAAGATCGCTACCTCCGGACTCGGCACCACCTATGCTTTTAGTACCGTGGACATCGCCTTAGCGAAACCCTGCCAAAACCCTCTAAGCTTCGGGCATGCCCAAAACATGTGGACATGATTTGCTGGGCTTCCTGCGCACCTCGCACACCTATCCTCTACCCCGAACAACTTGCTTATCCTAGCCACTGTCATGTGTGCCCGGTGGAGTACCTTGAACTGTATCAGGCTAAGCCTGGCACATGATGAGGATGTGTTAACCCTGCTTAGGGCATCCGCCCACAGACCCGCCTCTCTCTTTCCCCCCAGCTCGTCTTCCCATTTGCCCTTAAGCTCCTCCACCAGAGTTTCCTCTGATTCCAAAAGTTCCTGGTAGATATCTGATATCCCTTCTCCCACCCATGTACTGGAGACCACTCTGTCCTCTATCCCCCGTGGCGGCAGCAGCGGGAAGGCCCGAACCTGCCTTCTCAAGAAGTCTCGTACCTGCAGATATCTAAACTCATTCCCTGCCAGCAATTCAAATGTATCTTCCAAGGCTTTCAAGCCGGGGAAGCTCCCGTCTATAAATAGATCACCCACCCTCCTAATTCCTGCCCTTTGCCATCTCCAGAACCCACCATCCAGCCTACCCGGTACAAACCAATGGTTATTGTAAATCGGGGTCCAAACCGATGCTCCCTCCACTCTCTAATATCTCCTTGACTGCCCCCAGATTCTCAGAGCCGCCACCACTTATTTATTGCCTTTCCCGACCGATGGATGTGACAATGAAATTATTGTTATAATGGTCGACTTTGTTCCTACGATTTATGGTCTATTCCTTTGTTTCCTTGAAACTGGACTATTACCGGACTTGTGGAGTATCGGGTCAGCGAGAACGGAAGAGGTGCCGTTATCAGTGCTCCTAAACTTGTGTCTTTACATGACGCCGCCTCCACTCGCTCCCCCACCGACCCCTCCCCCATTACCCACTTCCTAATCATGGCTATATTAGCCACCCAGTAGTAATTACAAAGGTTCGGCAGCGCCAACCCACCCTCTCCCCGACTGCGCTCCAGCAATACTTTCTTCACTCGCCTTCCAATATTGCCCGTGAGTTGCCTGCCCTTTACAAATCCCGTCTGGTCTTCCCCTATCACCCCGGGACACAATCCTCTATCCTTGTGGCCAATATCTTAGCCAGCAGTTTGGCATCCATATTCAGTAGAGAAATTGGCCTGGATGAGGCCGTTTCAGGATCAATGAAATTGAGGCCTGTGACTTTGTTGGGCGGAGTACTCCCTCCTCTCTTGCGTCATTAAATGTCCTCACCAGCAGTGGGCTCAATATCTCCGAAAACTTCTTATAGAATTCCACTGGATAGCCGTCCAGGCCCGGGGCTTTGCCCGACTGCATGCCCTCCAGCCCTTCCATTATTTCCTCAATTTCAATTGGGGCTCGCAGCCCTTCCACCAGATCCTCATCCACCCTCGGGAACCTCAACTGACCCAAAAACTGCCTCATCCCCTCCACCCCAGCCGGGGGTTCCGACTCATATAATTTGCTGTAAAAGTCCTTAAACACCTCATTCACCCCCACTGGGTCCAGGACCGTGATCCTGCCTCTACCCTTTACTCTCCCTATCTCCCTGGCCACCTCCCTTTTTCACAGCTGGTGTGCTAACATTCTGCTTGCCTTTTCCCCATACTCATAGATCGCCCCCCTTGCCTTCCTCAGCTGTTCCAACGCCTTCCCTGTCGTCAACAGCCCAAACTCCACCTGTAACCTCCGCAGCTCCCTCAGTCACCCCGTGTCCGGGGCCTCCGAGTATCCCTTGTCCACCTGGAGTATCTCCTCAACTAACCTATCCCTCTCAGCCCACTCCACTTTTCTCTGTGGGCCCGTATCGCGATTAATTCCCCTCTAACCACTGCTTTCAAAGCTTCCCAGACAGTTGCTGCAGAGACCTCCCCCATATCATTTGTTTCCAGGTAGTTCTGAATGGACTTGTTCACCCGGCCACAGACCGCTTTGCCTGCTAACAACCCCACATCCAGCCTCCATAGCGGGCATTGTCCTCTCTCCAAACTAATCCGTAGATCCACCCAATGTGGGGCATGATCCGACACTGCGATTGCCGAGTACTCCGTATCCACCACCCCCGGTATTAGAGCCCTGCTCACAACAAAAAAGTCAATCCGAGAGTATACAAACAAGAACAAGAACAAAGAAATGTACAGCACAGGAACAGGCCCTTCGGCCCTCCAAGCCCGTGCCGACCATGCTGCCCGCGAAACTACAATCTTCTACACTTCCTGGGTCAGCTACACCTCCTCCGGTAGCGAGTTCCAGGCACCCACTACCCTCTGCGTAAAAAACTTGCCTCGTACATCTACTCTAAACCTTGCCCCTCTCACCTTAAACCTATGCCCCCTAGTAATTGACCCCTCTACCCTGGGGAAAAGCCTCTGACTGTCCACTCTGTCTATGCCCCTCATAATTTTGTAGACCTCTATCAGGTCTCCCCTCAACCTCCTTCGTTCCAGTGAGAACAAACCGAGTTTATTCAACCGCTCCTCATAGCTAATGCCCTCCATACCAGGCAACATTCTGATAAATCTCTTCTGCACCCTCTCTAAAGCCTACACATCCTTCTGGTAGTGTGGCGACCAGAATTGAACACTATACTTCAAGTGTGGCCTAACTAAGGTTCTATACAGCTGCAACATGACTTGCCAATTCTTATACTCAATGCCCCGGCCAATGAAGGCAAGCATGCCGTATGCCTTCTTGACTACGTTCTCCACCTGTGTTGCCCCTTTCAATGACCTGTGGACCTGTACTCCTAGATATCTTTGACTTTCAATACTCTTGAGGGTTCTACCATTCACTGTATATTCCCTACCTGCATTAGACCTTCCAAAATGCATTACCTCACATTTGTCCGGATTAAACTCCATCTGCCATCTCTCCGCCCAAGTCTCCAAACAATCTAAATCCTGCTGTATCCTCTGACAGTCCTCATCGCTATCCGCAATTCCACCAACCTTTGTGTCGTCTGCAAACTTACTAATCAGACCAGTTACATTTTCCTCCAAATCATTTATATATACTACAAAGAGCAAAGCTCCCAGCACTGATCCCTGTGGAACACCACTGGTCACAGCCCTCCAATTAGAAAAGCATCCTTCCATTGCTACTCTCTGCCTTCTATGACCTAGCCAGTTCTGTATCCACCTTGCCAGCTCACCCCTGATCCCGTGTGACTTCACCTTTTGTACTAGTCTACCATGAGGGACCTTGTCAAAGGCCTTACTGAAGTCCATATAGACAACATCCACTGCCCTACCTGCATCAATCATCTTAGTGACCTCCTCGAAAAACTCTATCAAGTTAGTGAGACACGACTTCCCCTTCATGAAACTATGCTGCCTCTCACTAATACGTCCATTTGCTTCCAAATGGGAGTAGATCCTGTCTCGAAGAATTCTCTCCAGTAATTTCTCTACCACTGAAGTAAGGCTCACCGGTCTGTAGTTCCCTGGATTATCCTTGCTACCCTTCTTAAACAGAGGAACAACATTGGCTATTCTCCAGTCCTCCGGGACATCCCCTGAAGACAGTGAGGATCCAAAGATTTCTGTCAAGGCCTCAGCAATTTCCTCTCCAGCCTCCTTCAGTATTCTGGGGTAGATCCCATCAGGCCCTGGGGACTTATCTACCTTAATATTTTTTAAGACACCCAACACCTCGTCTTTTTGGATCTCAATGTGACCCAGGCTATCTACGCACCCTTCTCCAGACTCAACATCTACCAATTTCTTCTCTTTGGTGAATACTGATGCAAAGTATTCATTTAGTACCTCGCCCATTTCCTCTGGCTCCACACATAGATTCCCTTGCCTATCCTTCAGTGGGCCAACCCTTTCCCTGGCTACCCTCTTGCTTTTTATGTACGTGTAAAAAGCCTTGGGATTTTCCTTTCCCCTATTTGCCAATGACTTTCGTGACCCCTTCTAGCCCTCCTGACTCCTTGCTTAAGTTCCTTTCTACTTTCCTTATATTCCACACAGGCTTCGTCTGTTCCCAGCCTCTTAGCCCTGACGCTGTGCCTCACTCACTCACGCTCTGTCTCACTCACTCACGCTCTGTCTCACTCACTCACGCTCTGTCTCGCTCACACACGCTCTGTCTCACTCACTCACATTCGCTCTGTCTCACTCACTCACACATTCTCTGTCTCACTCACGCACACATGCTCTGTCTCACTCACTCACACATGCTCTGTCTCACTCCCTCACGCTCTGTCTCACTCACTCACATGCTCTGTCTCACTCATTCACACATGCTCTCACTCACTCACACGCTCTGTCTCACTCACTCACGCTCTGTCTCACTCACTCACTCACACTCTGTCTCCCTCACTCACACATTCTCTGTCTCACTCACACACCCTCTGTCTCACTCACGCTCTGTCTCACTCACTCACACATGCTCTGTCTCGCTCATTCACACATGCTCTCACTCACACGCTCTGCCTCACTCACTCACGCTGTGCCTCACTCACTCACGCTCTGTCCCACTCAGACACGCTCTGTCTCACTCACTCACATGCTCTGTCTCACTCATTCACACATGCTCTCACTCACTCACACGCTCTGTCTCACTCACTCACGCTCTGTCTCACTCACTCACTCACGCTCTGTCTCCCTCACTCACACATTCTCTGTCTCACTCACACACCCTCTGTCTCACTCACTCACGCTCTGTCTCACTCACTCACACATGCTCTGTCTCGCTCATTCACACATGCTCTCACTCACACGCTCTGCCTCACTCACTCACGCTGTGCCTCACTCACTCACGCTCTGTCTCACTCACACACGCTCTATCTCGCTCACACACGCTCTGTCTCACTCACTCACATTTGCTCTGTCTCGCTCACTCACACATTCTCTGTCTCACTCACGCACACGTGCTCTGTCTCACTCACTCACACATGCTCTGTCTCACTCCCTCACGCTCTGTCTCACTCACTCACATGCTCTGTCTCACTCATTCACTCATGCTCTCACTCACTCACACGCTCTGTCTCACTCACTCACGCTCTGTCTCACTCACTCACGCTCTGTCTCACTCACTCACTCACGCTCTGTCTCCCTCACTCACACATTCTCTGTCTCACTCACACACCCTCTGTCTCACTCACTCACGCTCTGCCTCGCTCACTCACGCTCTGTCTCACTCACTCACACACTCTCTGTCTCACTCACTCACATTCGCTCTGTCTCACTCACACACCCTCTGTCTCACTCACTCACGCTCTGTCTCACACATGCTCTGTCTCACTCATTCACACATGCTCTCACTCACTCACTCACACGCTCTATCTCACACACTCACGCTCCGTCTCACTCACACACCCTCTGTCTCACTCACTCGCGCTCTGTCTCACTCACTCACACATGCTCTGTCTCACTCATTCACACATGCACTCACTTACACACTCACGCTCTGTCTCATTCACTCACGCTCTGTCTCATTCACTCATGCTCTGTCTCACTCACTCACGCTCTGTCTCACTCACTCACGCTCTGTCTCACTCACTCACGCTCTGTCTCACTCACTCACACTCTGTCTCACTCACTCACTCACGCTCTGCTCTGTCTCACTCACTCACACACGCTCTGTCTCACTCACTCACGCTCTGTCTCACTCACTCACGCTCTCTCTCACTCACTCACGCTCTGTCTCACTCACTCACACATGCTCTGTCTCACTCATTCACACATGCTCTCACTCACACGCTCTGTCTCACTCACTCACGCTCTCTCTCACTCACTCACGCTCTGTCTCACTCACTCACACACGCTCTGTCTCACTCACTCACACATGCTCTGTCTCACTCACTCACACATGCTCTGTCTCACTCATTCACACATGCTCTGTCTCACTCACTCACGTTCTGTCTCGCTCACACACGCTCTGTCTCACTCACTCACTTTCGCTCTGTCTCACTCACTCACATTCGCTCTGTCTCACTCACTCACTCATTCTCTGTCTCACTCACTCACTCATTCTCTGTCTCACTCACTCACACATGCTCTGTCTCACTCACTCACACATGCTCTGTCTCACTCCCTCATGCTCTGTCTCACTCACTCACATGCTCTGTCTCACTCATTCACACATGCTCTCACGCACTCACACGCTCTGTCTCACTCACGTTCTGTCTCACTCACTCACATGCTCTGTCTCACTCATTCACACATGCTCTCACTGACTCACACACTCTCTGTCTCACTCACTCACGCTCTGTCTCACTCACTCACACATTCTCTGTCTCACTCACACACCCTCTGTCTCACTCACTCACGCTCTGTCTCACTCACTCACACATGCTCTGTCTCGCTCATTCACACATGCTCTCACTCACACGCTCTGCCTCACTCACTCACGCTCTGCCTCACTCACTCACGCTCTGCCTCAATCAGTCACGCTCTGTCTCACTCACTCACGCTCTGTCTCACTCACTCACATTCGCTGTGTCTCACTCACTCACACATGCTCTGTCTCCTTCACTCACACTTTCTCTGTCTCACTCACACACCCTCTGTCTCACTCACTCACGCTCTGTCTCACTCACACATGCTCTGTCTCACTCATTCACACATGCTCTCACTCACTCACACACCCTCTGTCTCACTCACTAACGCTCTGTCTCACTCACTCACGCTCTGTCTCACTCACTCACACGCTCTGTCTCACTCACTCACGCTCTGTCTCACTCACACACGCTCTGTCTCACTCACTCACGCTCTGTCTCACTCACTCACACTCTGTCTCACTCATTCACATATGCTCTGTCTCGCTTACTCACGCTCTGCCTCACTCACTCACGCTCTGTCTCCCTCACACGCGCTCTGTCTCATTCACTCACGCTCTGCCTCACTCACTCACGCTCTGCCTCACTCACTCACGCTCTGTCTCCCTCACACGCGCTCTGTCTCACTCACTCACGCTCTGTCTCACTCACTCTCACGCCCTGTCTCACTCACACATGCTCTGTCTCACTCATTCACACATGCTCTCACTCACTCACTCACACGCTCTGTCTCACTCACGCTCTGTCTGTCTCACTCACGCTCTGTCTCACTCATGCTGTGTCTCACTCACTCACACATGCTCTCACTCACACGCTCTGCCTCACTCACTCACGCTCTGTCTCACTTACTCACACCTGCTCTGCCTTACTCATTCACTCACACGCTCTGTCTCACTCACTCACACACGCTCTGTCTCACTCACTCACGCTCTGTCTCACTCACTCGCGCTCTGTCTCACTCACACATGCTCTGTCTCGCTCATTCACACATGCTCTCACTCACACGCTCTGCCTCTCTCACTCACGCTCTGCCTCACTCACTCACGCTCTGCCTCACTCACTCACGCTCTGTCTCACTCACTCTCGCTCTGTCTCACTCACTCACTCACGCTCTGCCTCACTCACTCACGCTCTGCCTCACTCACTCACGCTCTGCCTCACTCACTCACGCTCTGTCTCACTCACTCACGCTCTGCCTCACTCACTCACGCTCTGTCTCACTCACTCTCGCTCTGTCTCACTCACTCACTCACGCTCTGCCTCACTCACTCACGCTCTGCCTCACTCACTCACGCTCTGTCTCACTCACTCTCGCTCTGTCTCACTCACTCACACATGCTCTGTCTCACTCACTCACGCTCTGCCTCACTCACTCACGCTCTGTCTCACTCACTCTCGCTCTGTCTCACTCACTCACGCTCTGTCTCACTCACTCTCGCTCTGTCTCACACACTCACACATGCTCTGTCTCACTCATTCACACATGCTCTCACTCACTCACTCTCACTCACTCTCACGCTCTGTCTCACTCATGCTCTGTCTCACTCACACATGCTCTCACTCACTCCCACGCTCTGTCTCACTCACTCACATGCTCTGTCTCACTCACTCACGCTCTGTCTCACTCACTCATATTCGCTCTGTGTCACTCACTCACACACGCTCTGTCTCCCTCACTCACACATTCTCTGTCTCACTCACACACCCTCTGTCTCACTCACTCACGCTCTGTCTCTCTCACTCACACATCCTCTGTCTCGCTCATTCACACATGCTCTCACTCACACGCTCTGCCTCACTCACTCACGCTCTGCCTCACTCACTCACCCTCTGTCTCACTCACTGACACACTCTCTGTCTCACTCAATCACATTCGCTCTGTCTCACTCACTCACATTCGCTGTGTCTCACTCACTCACACATGCTCTGTATCCTTCACTCACACTTTCTATGTCTCACTCACACACCCTCTGTCTCACTCACTCACATGCTCTGTCTCACTCATTCACACATGCTCTCACTCACACGCTCTGTCTCACTCACTCACGTTCTGTCTCACTCACTCACGATCTGTCTCACTCACTCACACATGCTCTGTCTCACTCATTCACACATGCTCTCACTCACTCACACACTCTCTGTCTAACTCACTCACGCTCTGTCTCACTCGCTCACACATTCTCTGTCTCACTCACACACCCTCTGTCTCACTCACACACCCTCTGTCTCACTCACTCACGCTCTGTCTCACTCACTCACACATGCTCTGTCTCGCTCATTCACACATGCTCTCACTCACACGCTCTGCCTCACTCACTCACGCTCTGCCTCACTCACTCACGCTCTGCCTCACTCACTCACGCTCTGCCTCACTCACTCACGCTCTGCCTCACTCACTCACGCTCTGTCTCACTCACTCACGCTCTGTCTCACTCACTCACATTCGCTGTGTCTCACTCACTCACACATGCTCTGTCTCCTTCACTCACACTTTCTCTGTCTCACTCACACACCCTCTGTCTCACTCACGCTCTGTCTCACTCACACATGCTCTGTCTCACTCATTCACACGCTCTATCTCACTCACTCACGCTCTGTCTCACTCACACACGCTCTGTCTCACTCAATCACACATGCTCTGTCTCACTCACTCACGCTCTGTCTCACTCACTCACACTGTCTCACTCACTCACATATGCTCTGTCTCGCTTACTCACACATGCTCTGCCTCACACACGCTTTGTCTCACTCACACACACACGCTCTGTCTCAC
The DNA here is from genome assembly GCF_047496885.1 of Scyliorhinus torazame. Classification (NCBI taxonomy): domain Eukaryota; kingdom Metazoa; phylum Chordata; class Chondrichthyes; order Carcharhiniformes; family Scyliorhinidae; genus Scyliorhinus; species Scyliorhinus torazame. The sequence goes on from NW_027307853.1 coordinate 84,043, forward strand.
TCACTCACGCTCTGTCTCACTCACACCCGCTCTGTCTCACTCACTCACACATGCTCTGTCTCACTCATTCACACATGCTCTCACTCACTCACTCACGCTCTGTCTCACTCACTCACGCTCTGCCTCACTCAATCACGCTCTGCCTCACTCACTCACGCTCTGCCTCACTCACTCACGCTCTGTCTCCCTCACTCGCGCTCTGCCTCACTCACTCACGCTCTGTCTCACTCAGTCACACATGCTCTGTCTCACTCATTCACACATGCTCTCACTCACTCACACGCTCTGTCTCAATCACTCACGCTCTGTCTCACTCACGCTCTGTCACACTCACTCACACATGCTCTGTCTCGCTCATTCACACATGTTCTCACTCACACGCTCTGCCTCACTCACTCACGCTCTGCCTCGCTCACTCACACATGCTCTGTCTCACTCATTCACACATGCTCTCACTCACTCACTCACACGCTCTATCTCACACACTCACGCTCTGTCTCACTCACACACCCTCTGTCTCACTCACTCGCGCTCTGTCTCACTCACTCACACATGCTCTGTCTCACTCATTCACACATGCACTCACTCACACGCCTAGTCTCACTCACTCACGCTCTGTCTCACTCACTCACGCTCTGTCTCACTCACTCACGCTCTGTCTCACTCACTCACGCTCTGTCTCACTCACTCACACTCTGTCTCACTCACTCACTCACGCTCTGCTCTGTCTCACTCACTCACACACGCTCTGTCTCACTCACTCACGCTCTGTCTCACTCACTCACGCTCTCTCTCACTCACTCACGCTCTGTGTCACTCACTCACACGCTCTGTCTCACTCACTCACGCTCTGTCTCACTCACTCACACATGCTCTGTCTCACTCATTCACACATGCTCTCACTCACACGCTCTGTCTCACTCACTCACGGTCTCACTCACACACGCTCTGTCTCACTCACTCACACACGCTCTGTCTCACTCACTCACACATGCTCTGTCTCACTCACTCACACATGCTCTGTCTCACTCATTCACACATGCTCTCACTCACTCACTCTCACGCTCTGTCTCACTCACTCACGCTCTGTCTCGCTCACACACGCTCTGTCTCACTCACTCACATTCGCTCTGTCTCACTCACTCACTCATTCTCTGTCTCACTCACTCACACATGCTCTGTCTCACTCCCTCATGCTCTGTCTCACTCACTCACATGCTCTGTCTCACTCATTCACACATGCTCTCACGCACTCACACGCTCTGTCTCACTCACGTTCTGTCTCACTCACTCACGCTCTGTCTCACTCACTCACACATGCTCTGTCTCACTCATTCACACATGCTCTCACTGACTCACACACTCTCTGTCTCACTCACTCACGCTCTGCCTCACTCACTCACACATTCTCTGTCTCACTCACACACCCTCTGTCTCACTCACTCACACATGCTCTGTCTCGCTCATTCACACATGCTCTCACTCACACGCTCTGTCTCATTCACTCACGCTCTGTCTCACTCACTCACGCTCTGCCTCACTCACTCACGCTCTGCCTCACTCACTCACGCTCTGTCTCCCTCACACGCGCTCTGTCTCACTCACTCACGCTCTGTCTCACTCACTCTCACGCCCTGTCTCACTCACACATGCTCTGTCTCACTCACTCATGCTCTGTCTCACTCACTCACGCTCTGTCTCACTCACTCACATTCGCTCTGTCTCACTCACACATGCTCTGTCTCATTCACTCATGCTCTGTCTCACTCACTCACATGCTCTGTCTCACTCACTCACACATGCTCTGTCTCACTCATTCACACATGCTCTCACTCACACGCTCTGTCTCACTCCCTCACGCTCTGTCTCACTCACTCACGCTCTGTCTCACTCACTCACGCTCTGTCTCACTCACTCACATTCGCTCTGTCTCACTCACACATGCTCTGTCTCACTCACTCACACATGCTCTCACTCACACGCTCTGCCTCACTCACTCACGCTCTATCTCACTCACTCACATGTTCTGTCTCACTCACTCACACATGCTCTGTCTCACTCACACATGCTCTGTCTCACTCACTCACACATGCTCTCACTCACACGCTCTGCCTCACTCACTCACGCTCTATCTCACTCACTCACATGTTCTGTCTCACTCACTCACACATGCTCTGTCTCGCTCATTCACACATGCTCTCACTCACTCACACACGCTCTGTCTCACTCACTCACATGCTCTGTCTCACTCACTCACACATGCTCTGTCTCACTCACTCACACATGCTTTGTCTCACTTATTCACACATGCTCTCACTCACACGCTCTGTCTCACTCACGCTCTGTCTCACTCACTCACATGTTCTGTCTCACTCACTCGCACCTGCTCTGTCTCACTCACACAAGCTCTGTCTCACTCACTCATGCTCTGTCTCACTCACTCACACATGCTCTGTCTCACTCACTCACGCTCTGTCTCTCTCTCTCATGCTCTGTCTCACTCACTCACGCTCTGTCTCACTCACTCACGCTCTGTCTCACGCACTCACGCTCTGTCTCACTCACACACGCTCTGTCTCACTCATTCACACATGCTCTCACTCACAAGCTCTGTCTCACTCACTCATGCTCTGACTCACTCACTCACACACGCTCTGTCTCACTCACTCACACATACTCTGTCTCCCTCATTCACACATGCTCTCACTCACTCACTCACATGCTCTGTCTCACTCACTCACGCTTTGTCTCACTCACACGCTCTGTCTCACTCACTCACACGCTCTGTCCCACTCACTCACTCACGCTCTGTCTCACTCACTCACTCACGCTCTGTCTCACTCACTCACACATGCTCTGTCTCACTCATTCACACATGCTCTCACTCACTCACTCACTCGCTCTGTCTCACTCACTCACGCTCTGTCTCACTTACACATGCTCTGTCTCACTCACTCACACATGCTCTGTCTCACTCACTCACACATGCCCTGTCTCACTCACTCACACACGCTCTGTCTCACACTCACTCACGCTCTGCCTCACTCACACGCACTCTGTCTCACTCACTCACGCTCTGTCTCACTCTCTCACCTGCTCTGTCTCACTCACTCACACACGCTCTGTCTCACTCACTCACTCACTCACGCTCTGTCTCACTCACTCACACATGCTCTGTCTCACTCACTCACACACGCTCTGTCTCACCCACTCACACCTGCTCCGTCTCACTCTCTCACACCTGCTCTGTCTCACTCACTCACTCACGCTCTGTCTCACTCACTCACACATGCTCTGTCTCACTCATTCACACATGCTCTCACTCACTCACTCACACGCTCTATCTCACACACTCACGCTCTGTCTCACTCACACACCCTCTGTCTCACTCACTCGCGCTCTGTCTCACTCACTCACACATGCTCTGTCTCACTCATTCACACATGCACTCACTCACACACTCACGCTCTGTCTCATTCACTCATGCTCTGTCTCACTCACTCACGCTCTGTCTCACTCACTCACGCTCTGTCTCACTCACTCACGCTCTGTCTCACTCACTCACACTCTGTCTCACTCACTCACTCACGCTCTGCTCTGTCTCACTCACTCACACACGCTCTGTCTCACTCACTCACGCTCTGTCTCACTCACTCACGCTCTCTCTCACTCACTCACGCTCTGTCTCACTCACTCACACGCTCTGTCTCACTCACTCACGCTCTGTCTCACTCACTCACACATGCTCTGTCTCACTCATTCACACATGCTCTCACTCACACGCTCTGTCTCACTCACTCACGGTCTCACTCACACACGCTCTGTCTCACTCACTCACACACGCTCTGTCTCACTCACTCACACATGCTCTGTCTCACTCACTCACACATGCTCTGTCTCACTCATTCACACATGCTCTCACTCACACGCTCTGTCTCACTCACTCACGGTCTCACTCACACACGCTCTGTCTCACTCACTCACACACGCTCTGTCTCACTCACTCACACATGCTCTGTCTCACTCACTCACACATGCTCTGTCTCACTCATTCACACATGCTCTCACTCACTCACTCACACGCTCTGTCTCACTCACGCTCTGTCTCACTCACTCACATGTTCTGTCTCACTCACTCGCACCTGCTCTGTCTCACTCACACACGCTCTGTCTCACTCACTCATGCTCTGTCTCACTCACTCACACATGCTCTGTCTCACTCACTCACGCTCTGTCTCTCTCTCTCATGCTCTGTCTCACTCACTCACGCTCTGTCTCACTCACTCACGCTCTGTCTCACGCACTCACGCTCTGTCTCACTCACACACGCTCTGTCTCACTCATTCACACATGCTCTCACTCACACGCTCTGTCTCACTCACTCATGCTCTGACTCACTCACTCACACACGCTCTGTCTCACTCACTCACACATACTCTGTCTCCCTCATTCACACATGCTCTCACTCACTCACTCACATGCTCTGTCTCACTCACTCACGCTTTGTCTCACTCACACGCTCTGTCTCACTCACTCACACGCTCTGTCCCACTCACTCACTCACGCTCTGTCTCACTCACTCACTCACGCTCTGTCTCACTCACTCACACATGCTCTGTCTCCTCATTCACACATGCTCTCACTCACTCACTCACTCGCTCTGTCTCACTCACTCACGCTCTGTCTCACTTACACATGCTCTGTCTCACTCACTCACACATGCTCTGTCTCACTCACTCACACATGCCCTGTCTCACTCACTCACACACGCTCTGTCTCACACTCACTCACGCTCTGCCTCACTCACACGCACTCTGTCTCACTCACTCACGCTCTGTCTCACTCTCTCACCTGCTCTGTCTCACTCACTCACACACGCTCTGTCTCACTCACTCACTCACTCACGCTCTGTCTCACTCACTCACACATGCTCTGTCTCACTCACTCACACACGCTCTGTCTCACCCACTCACACCTGCTCCGTCTCACTCTCTCACACCTGCTCTGTCTCACTCACTCACTCACGCTCTGTCTCACTCACTCACACATGCTCTGTCTCACTCATTCACACATGCTCTCACTCACTCACTCACACGCTCTATCTCACACACTCACGCTCTGTCTCACTCACACACCCTCTGTCTCACTCACTCGCGCTCTGTCTCACTCACTCACACATGCTCTGTCTCACTCATTCACACATGCACTCACTCACACACTCACGCTCTGTCTCATTCACTCATGCTCTGTCTCACTCACTCACGCTGTGTCTCACTCACTCACGCTCTGTCTCACTCACTCACGCTCTGTCTCACTCACTCACACTCTGTCTCACTCACTCACTCACGCTCTGCTCTGTCTCACTCACTCACACACGCTCTGTCTCACTCACTCACGCTCTGTCTCACTCACTCACGCTCTCTCTCACTCACTCACGCTCTGTCTCACTCACTCACACGCTCTGTCTCACTCACTCACGCTCTGTCTCACTCACTCACACATGCTCTGTCTCACTCATTCACACATGCTCTCACTCACACGCTCTGTCTCACTCACTCACGGTCTCACTCACACACGCTCTGTCTCACTCACTCACACACGCTCTGTCTCACTCACTCACACATGCTCTGTCTCACTCACTCACACATGCTCTGACTCACTCATTCACACATGCTCTCACTCACTCACTCTCACGCTCTGTCTCACTCACTCACGTTCTGTCTCGCTCACACACGCTCTGTCTCACTCACTCACATTCGCTCTGTCTCACTCACTCACATTCGCTCTGTCTCACTCACTCACTCATTCTCTGTCTCACTCACTCACACATGCTCTGTCTCACTCACTCACACATGCTCTGTCTCACTCCCTCATGCTCTGTCTCACTCACTCACATGCTCTGTCTCACTCATTCACACATGCTCTCACGCACTCACACGCTCTGTCTCACTCACGTTCTGTCTCACTCACTCACATGCTCTGTCTCACTCATTCACACATGCTCTCACTGACTCACACACTCTCTGTCTCACTCACTCACGCTCTGTCTCACTCACTCACACATTCTCTGTCTCACTCACACACCCTCTGTCTCACTCACTCACGCTCTGTCTCACTCACTCACACATGCTCTGTCTCGCTCATTCACACATGCTCTCACTCACACGCTCTGCCTCACTCACTCACGCTCTGCCTCACTCACTCACGCTCTGCCTCAATCAGTCACGCTCTGTCTCACTCACTCACGCTCTGTCTCACTCACTCACATTCGCTGTGTCTCACTCACTCACACATGCTCTGTCTCCTTCACTCACACTTTCTCTGTCTCACTCACACACCCTCTGTCTCACTCACTCACGCTCTGTCTCACTCACACATGCTCTGTCTCACTCATTCACACATGCTCTCACTCACTCACACACCCTCTGTCTCACTCACTAACGCTCTGTCTCACTCACTCACGCTCTGTCTCACTCACTCACACGCTCTGTCTCACTCACTCACGCTCTGTCTCACTCACACACGCTCTGTCTCACTCACTCACGCTCTGTCTCACTCACTCACACTCTGTCTCACTCATTCACATATGCTCTGTCTCGCTTACTCACACATGCTCTGCCTCACACACGCTTTGTCTCACTCACTCACACACGCTCTGTCTCACTCACTCACGCTCTGTCTCACTCACACACGCTCTGTCTCACTCACTCACACATGCTCTGTCTCACTCACTCACTCATGCTCTGTCTCACTCATTCACACATGCTCTCATTCACTCACTCACGCTCTGTCTCACTCACTCACACATGCTCTGTCTCACTCATTCACACATGCTCTCACTCACACACTCACGCTCTGTCTCATTCACTCACGCTCTGTCTCACTCACTCACGCTCTGCCTCACTCACTCACGCTCTGCCTCACTCACTCACGCTCTGCCTCACTCACTCACGCTCTGTCTCCCTCACACGCGCTCTGTCTCACTCACTCACGCTCTGTCTCACTCACTCTCACGCCCTGTCTCACTCACACATGCTCTGTCTCACTCATTCACACATGCTCTCACTCACTCACTCACACGCTCTGTCTCACTCACGCTCTGTCTGTCTCACTCACGCTCTGTCTCACTCATGCTGTGTCTCACTCACTCACACATGCTCTCACTCACACGCTCTGCCTCACTCACTCACGCTCTGTCTCACTTACTCACACCTGCTCTGCCTTACTCATTCACTCACACGCTCTGTCTCACTCACTCACACACGCTCTGTCTCACTCACTCACGCTCTGTCTCACTCACTCGCGCTCTGTCTCACTCACACATGCTCTGTCTCGCTCATTCACACATGCTCTCACTCACACGCTCTGCCTCTCTCACTCACGCTCTGCCTCACTCACTCACGCTCTGCCTCACTCACTCACGCTCTGCCTCACTCACTCACGCTCTGTCTCACTCACTCTCGCTCTGTCTCACTCACTCACTCACGCTCTGCCTCACTCACTCACGCTCTGCCTCACTCACTCACGCTCTGCCTCACTCACTCACGCTCTGTCTCACTCACTCTCGCTCTGTCTCACTCACTCTTGCTCTGTCTCACTCACTCACACATGCTCTGTCTCACTCACTCACGCTCTGCCTCACTCACTCACGCTCTGTCTCACTCACTCTCGCTCTGTCTCACTCACTCACGCTCTGTCTCACTCACTCTCGCTCTGTCTCACACACTCACACATGCTCTGTCTCACTCATTCACACATGCTCTCACTCACTCACTCTCACTCACTCTCACGCTCTGTCTCACTCACTCACGCTCTGTCTCACTCACACATGTTCTGTCTCACACCTCACGCTCTGTCTCACTCACTCACATGCTCTGTCTCACTCATTCACACATGCTCTCACTCACTCACACGCTCTGTCTCACTCACTCACGCATTCTCTGTCTCACTCACACACCCTCTGTCTCACTCACTCACGCTCTGTCTCACTCACTCACACATGCTCTGTCTCGCTCATTCACACATGCTCTCACTCACACGCTCTGCCTCACTCACTCACGCTCTGCCTCACTCACTCACGCTCTGCCTCAATCAGTCACGCTCTGTCTCACTCACTCACGCTCTGTCTCACTCACTCACATTCGCTGTGTCTCACTCACTCACACATGCTCTGTCTCCTTCACTCACACTTTCTCTGTCTCACTCACACACCCTCTGTCTCACTCACTCACGCTCTGTCTCACTCACACATGCTCTGTCTCACTCATTCACACATGCTCTCACTCACTCACACACCCTCTGTCTCACTCACTAACGCTCTGTCTCACTCACTCACGCTCTGTCTCACTCACTCACACGCTCTGTCTCACTCACTCACGCTCTGTCTCACTCACACACGCTCTGTCTCACTCACTCACGCTCTGTCTCACTCACTCACACTCTGTCTCACTCATTCACATATGCTCTGTCTCGCTTACTCACACATGCTCTGCCTCACACACGCTTTGTCTCACTCACTCACACACGCTCTGTCTCACTCACTCACGCTCTGTCTCACTCACACACGCTCTGTCTCACTCACTCACACATGCTCTGTCTCACTCACTCACTCATGCTCTGTCTCACTCATTCACACATGCTCTCATTCACTCACTCACGCTCTGTCTCACTCACTCACACATGCTCTGTCTCACTCATTCACACATGCTCTCACTCACACACTCACGCTCTGTCTCATTCACTCACGCTCTGTCTCACTCACTCACGCTCTGCCTCACTCACTCACGCTCTGCCTCACTCACTCACGCTCTGTCTCCCTCACACGCGCTCTGTCTCACTCACTCACGCTCTGTCTCACTCACTCTCACGCCCTGTCTCACTCACACATGCTCTGTCTCACTCACTCATGCTCTGTCTCACTCACTCACGCTCTGTCTCACTCACTCACATTCGCTCTGTCTCACTCACACATGCTCTGTCTCATTCACTCATGCTCTGTCTCACTCACTCACATGCTCTGTCTCACTCACTCACACATGCTCTGTCTCACTCATTCACACATGCTCTCACTCACACGCTCTGTCTCACTCCCTCACGCTCTGTCTCACTCACTCACGCTCTGTCTCACTCATTCACGCTCTGTCTCACTCACTCACATTCGCTCTGTCTCACTCACTCACACATGCTCTGTCTCACTCACTCACACATGCTCTCACTCACACGCTCTGCCTCACTCACTCACGCTCTATCTCACTCACTCACATGTTCTGTCTCACTCACTCACACATGCTCTGTCTCGCTCATTCACACATGCTCTCACTCACTCACACACGCTCTGTCTCACTCACTCACATGCTCTGTCTCACTCACTCACACATGCTCTGTCTCACTCACTCACACATGCTTTGTCTCACTTATTCACACATGCTCTCACTCACACGCTCTGTCTCACTCACGCTCTGTCTCACTCACTCACATGTTCTGTCTCACTCACTCGCACCTGCTCTGTCTCACTCACACACGCTCTGTCTCACTCACTCATGCTCTGTCTCACTCACTCACACATGCTCTGTCTCACTCACTCACGCTCTGTCTCTCTCTCTCATGCTCTGTCTCACTCACTCACGCTCTGTCTCACTCACTCACGCTCTGTCTCACTCACTCACGCTCTGTCTCACGCACTCACGCTCTGTCTCACTCACACACGCTCTGTCTCACTCATTCACACATGCTCTCACTCACACGCTCTGTCTCACTCACTCATGCTCTGACTCACTCACTCACACACGCTCTGTCTCACTCACGTTCTGTCTCACTCACTCACATGCTCTGTCTCACTCATTCACACATGCTCTCACTGACTCACACACTCTCTGTCTCACTCACTCACGCTCTGTCTCACTCACTCACACATTCTCTGTCTCACTCACACACCCTCTGTCTCACTCACTCACGCTCTGTCTCACTCACTCACACATGCTCTGTCTCGCTCATTCACACATGCTCTCACTCACACGCTCTGCCTCACTCACTCACGCTCTGCCTCACTCACTCACGCTCTGCCTCAATCAGTCACGCTCTGTCTCACTCACTCACGCTCTGTCTCACTCACTCACATTCGCTGTGTCTCACTCACTCACACATGCTCTGTCTCCTTCACTCACACTTTCTCTGTCTCACTCACACACCCTCTGTCTCACTCACTCACGCTCTGTCTCACTCACACATGCTCTGTCTCACTCATTCACACATGCTCTCACTCACTCACACACCCTCTGTCTCACTCACTAACGCTCTGTCTCACTCACTCACGCTCTGTCTCACTCACTCACACGCTCTGTCTCACTCACTCACACGCTCTGTCTCACTCACTCACGCTCTGTCTCACTCACACACGCTCTGTCTCACTCACTCACGCTCTGTCTCACTCACTCACACTCTGTCTCACTCATTCACATATGCTCTGTCTCGCTTACTCACACATGCTCTGCCTCACACACGCTTTGTCTCACTCACTCACACACGCTCTGTCTCACTCACTCACGCTCTGTCTCACTCACACACGCTCTGTCTCACTCACTCACACATGCTCTGTCTCACTCACTCACTCATGCTCTGTCTCACTCATTCACACATGCTCTCATTCACTCACTCACGCTCTGTCTCACTCACTCACACATGCTCTGTCTCACTCATTCACACATGCTCTCACTCACACACTCACGCTCTGTCTCATTCACTCACGCTCTGTCTCACTCACTCACGCTCTGCCTCACTCACTCACGCTCTGCCTCACTCACTCACGCTCTGCCTCACTCACTCACGCTCTGTCTCCCTCACACGCGCTCTGTCTCACTCACTCACGCTCTGTCTCACTCACTCTCACGCCCTGTCTCACTCACACATGCTCTGTCTCACTCATTCACACATGCTCTCACTCACTCACTCACACGCTCTGTCTCACTCACGCTCTGTCTGTCTCACTCACGCTCTGTCTCACTCATGCTGTGTCTCACTCACTCACACATGCTCTCACTCACACGCTCTGCCTCACTCACTCACGCTCTGTCTCACTTACTCACACCTGCTCTGCCTTACTCATTCACTCACACGCTCTGTCTCACTCACTCACACACGCTCTGTCTCACTCACTCACGCTCTGTCTCACTCACTCGCGCTCTGTCTCACTCACACATGCTCTGTCTCGCTCATTCACACATGCTCTCACTCACACGCTCTGCCTCTCTCACTCACGCTCTGCCTCACTCACTCACGCTCTGCCTCACTCACTCACGCTCTGCCTCACTCACTCACGCTCTGCCTCACTCACTCACGCTCTGTCTCACTCACTCTCGCTCTGTCTCACTCACTCACTCACGCTCTGCCTCACTCACTCACGCTCTGCCTCACTCACTCACGCTCTGCCTCACTCACTCACGCTCTGTCTCACTCACTCTCGCTCTGTCTCACTCACTCTTGCTCTGTCTCACTCACTCACACATGCTCTGTCTCACTCACTCACGCTCTGCCTCACTCACTCACGCTCTGTCTCACTCACTCTCGCTCTGTCTCACTCACTCACGCTCTGTCTCACTCACTCTCGCTCTGTCTCACACACTCACACATGCTCTGTCTCACTCATTCACACATGCTCTCACTCACTCACTCTCACTCACTCTCACGCTCTGTCTCACTCACTCACGCTCTGTCTCACTCACACATGTTCTGTCTCACACCTCACGCTCTGTCTCACTCACTCACATGCTCTGTCTCACTCATTCACACATGCTCTCACTCACTCACACGCTCTGTCTCACTCACTCACGCATTCTCTGTCTCACTCACACACCCTCTGTCTCACTCACTCACGCTCTGTCTCACTCACTCACACATGCTCTGTCTCGCTCATTCACACATGCTCTCACTCACACGCTCTGCCTCACTCACTCACGCTCTGCCTCACTCACTCACGCTCTGCCTCAATCAGTCACGCTCTGTCTCACTCACTCACGCTCTGTCTCACTCACTCACATTCGCTGTGTCTCACTCACTCACACATGCTCTGTCTCCTTCACTCACACTTTCTCTGTCTCACTCACACACCCTCTGTCTCACTCACTCACGCTCTGTCTCACTCACACATGCTCTGTCTCACTCATTCACACATGCTCTCACTCACTCACACACCCTCTGTCTCACTCACTAACGCTCTGTCTCACTCACTCACGCTCTGTCTCACTCACTCACACGCTCTGTCTCACTCACTCACGCTCTGTCTCACTCACACACGCTCTGTCTCACTCACTCACGCTCTGTCTCACTCACTCACACTCTGTCTCACTCATTCACATATGCTCTGTCTCGCTTACTCACACATGCTCTGCCTCACACACGCTTTGTCTCACTCACTCACACACGCTCTGTCTCACTCACTCACGCTCTGTCTCACTCACACACGCTCTGTCTCACTCACTCACACATGCTCTGTCTCACTCACTCACTCATGCTCTGTCTCACTCATTCACACATGCTCTCATTCACTCACTCACGCTCTGTCTCACTCACTCACACATGCTCTGTCTCACTCATTCACACATGCTCTCACTCACACACTCACGCTCTGTCTCATTCACTCACGCTCTGTCTCACTCACTCACGCTCTGCCTCACTCACTCACGCTCTGCCTCACTCACTCACGCTCTGTCTCCCTCACACGCGCTCTGTCTCACTCACTCACGCTCTGTCTCACTCACTCTCACGCCCTGTCTCACTCACACATGCTCTGTCTCACTCACTCATGCTCTGTCTCACTCACTCACGCTCTGTCTCACTCACTCACATTCGCTCTGTCTCACTCACACATGCTCTGTCTCATTCACTCATGCTCTGTCTCACTCACTCACATGCTCTGTCTCACTCACTCACACATGCTCTGTCTCACTCATTCACACATGCTCTCACTCACACGCTCTGTCTCACTCCCTCACGCTCTGTCTCACTCACTCACGCTCTGTCTCACTCATTCACGCTCTGTCTCACTCACTCACATTCGCTCTGTCTCACTCACTCACACATGCTCTGTCTCACTCACTCACACATGCTCTCACTCACACGCTCTGCCTCACTCACTCACGCTCTATCTCACTCACTCACATGTTCTGTCTCACTCACTCACACATGCTCTGTCTCGCTCATTCACACATGCTCTCACTCACTCACACACGCTCTGTCTCACTCACTCACATGCTCTGTCTCACTCACTCACACATGCTCTGTCTCACTCACTCACACATGCTTTGTCTCACTTATTCACACATGCTCTCACTCACACGCTCTGTCTCACTCACGCTCTGTCTCACTCACTCACATGTTCTGTCTCACTCACTCGCACCTGCTCTGTCTCACTCACACACGCTCTGTCTCACTCACTCATGCTCTGTCTCACTCACTCACACATGCTCTGTCTCACTCACTCACGCTCTGTCTCTCTCTCTCATGCTCTGTCTCACTCACTCACGCTCTGTCTCACTCACTCACGCTCTGTCTCACTCACTCACGCTCTGTCTCACGCACTCACGCTCTGTCTCACTCACACACGCTCTGTCTCACTCATTCACACATGCTCTCACTCACACGCTCTGTCTCACTCACTCATGCTCTGACTCACTCACTCACGCTCTGTCTCACTCATTCACGCTCTGTCTCACTCACTCACATTCGCTCTGTCTCACTCACTCACACATGCTCTGTCTCACTCACTCACACATGCTCTCACTCACACGCTCTGCCTCACTCACTCACGCTCTATCTCACTCACTCACATGTTCTGTCTCACTCACTCACACATGCTCTGTCTCGCTCATTCACACATGCTCTCACTCACTCACACACGCTCTGTCTCACTCACTCACATGCTCTGTCTCACTCACTCACACATGCTCTGTCTCACTCACTCACACATGCTTTGTCTCACTTATTCACACATGCTCTCACTCACACGCTCTGTCTCACTCACGCTCTGTCTCACTCACTCACATGTTCTGTCTCACTCACTCGCACCTGCTCTGTCTCACTCACACACGCTCTGTCTCACTCACTCATGCTCTGTCTCACTCACTCACACATGCTCTGTCTCACTCACTCACGCTCTGTCTCTCTCTCTCATGCTCTGTCTCACTCACTCACGCTCTGTCTCACTCACTCACGCTCTGTCTCACTCACTCACGCTCTGTCTCACGCACTCACGCTCTGTCTCACTCACACACGCTCTGTCTCACTCACTCACACATACTCTGTCTCCCTCATTCACACATGCTCTCACTCACTCACTCACATGCTCTGTCTCACTCACTCACGCTTTGTCTCACTCACACGCTCTGTCTCACTCACTCACACGCTCTGTCCCACTCACTCACTCACGCTCTGTCTCACTCACTCACTCACGCTCTGTCTCACTCACTCACACATGCTCTGTCTCACTCATTCACACATGCTCTCACTCACTGACTCACTCGCTCTGTCTCACTCACTCACGCTCTGTCTCACTTACACATGCTCTGTCTCACTCACTCACACATGCTCTGTCTCACTCACTCACACATGCCCTGTCTCACTCACTCACACGCGCTCTGTCTCACACTCACTCACGCTCTGCCTCACTCACACGCGCTCTGTCTCACTCACTCACGCTCTGTCTCACTCTCTCACCTGCTCTGTCTCACTCACTCACACACGCTCTGTCTCACTCACTCACTCACTCACGCTCTGTCTCACTCACTCACACATGCTCTGTCTCACTCACTCACACACGCTCTGTCTCACCCACGCACACCTGCTCCGTCTCACTCTCTCACACCTGCTCTGTCTCACTCACTCACTCACGCTCTGTCTCACTCACTCACACATGCTCTGTCTCACTCATTCACACATGCTCTCACTCACTCACTCACACGCTCTATCTCACACACTCACGCTCTGTCTCACTCACACACCCTCTGTCTCACTCACTCGCGCTCTGTCTCACTCACTCACACATGCTCTGTCTCACTCATTCACACATGCACTCACTCACACACTCACGCTCTGTCTCATTCACTCATGCTCTGTCTCACTCACTCACGCTCTGTCTCACTCACTCACGCTCTGTCTCACTCACTCACGCTCTGTCTCACTCACTCACACTCTGTCTCACTCACTCACTCACGCTCTGCTCTGTCTCACTCACTCACACACGCTCTGTCTCACTCACTCACGCTCTGTCTCACTCACTCACGCTCTCTCTCACTCACTCACGCTCTGTCTCACTCACTCACACGCTCTGTCTCACTCACTCACGCTCTGTCTCACTCACTCACACATGCTCTGTCTCACTCATTCACACATGCTCTCACTCACACGCTCTGTCTCACTCACTCACGGTCTCACTCACACACGCTCTGTCTCACTCACTCACACACGCTCTGTCTCACTCACTCACACATGCTCTGTCTCACTCACTCACACATGCTCTGTCTCACTCATTCACACATGCTCTCACTCACTCACTCTCACGCTCTGTCTCACTCACTCACGTTCTGTCTCGCTCACACACGCTCTGTCTCACTCACTCACATTCGCTCTGTCTCACTCACTCACATTCGCTCTGTCTCACTCACTCACTCATTCTCTGTCTCACTCACTCACACATGCTCTGTCTCACTCACTCACACATGCTCTGTCTCACTCCCTCATGCTCTGTCTCACTCACTCACATGCTCTGTCTCACTCATTCACACATGCTCTCACGCACTCACACGCTCTGTCTCACTCACGTTCTGTCTCACTCACTCACATGCTCTGTCTCACTCATTCACACATGCTCTCACTGACTCACACACTCTCTGTCTCACTCACTCACGCTCTGTCTCACTCACTCACACATTCTCTGTCTCACTCACACACCCTCTGTCTCACTCACTCACGCTCTGTCTCACTCACTCACACATGCTCTGTCTCGCTCATTCACACATGCTCTCACTCACACGCTCTGGCTCACTCACTCACGCTCTGCCTCACTCACTCACGCTCTGCCTCAATCAGTCACGCTCTGTCTCACTCACTCACGCTCTGTCTCACTCACTCACATTCGCTGTGTCTCACTCACTCACACATGCTCTGTCTCCTTCACTCACACTTTCTCTGTCTCACTCACACACCCTCTGTCTCACTCACTCACGCTCTGTCTCACTCACACATGCTCTGTCTCACTCATTCACACATGCTCTCACTCACTCACACACCCTCTGTCTCACTCACTAACGCTCTGTCTCACTCACTCACGCTCTGTCTCACTCACTCACACGCTCTGTCTCACTCACTCACGCTCTGTCTCACTCACACACGCTCTGTCTCACTCACTCACGCTCTGTCTCACTCACTCACACTCTGTCTCACTCATTCACATATGCTCTGTCTCGCTTACTCACACATGCTCTGCCTCACACACGCTTTGTCTCACTCACTCACACACGCTCTGTCTCACTCACTCACGCTCTGTCTCACTCACACACGCTCTGTCTCACTCACTCACACATGCTCTGTCTCACTCACTCACTCATGCTCTGTCTCACTCATTCACACATGCTCTCATTCACTCACTCACGCTCTGTCTCACTCACTCACACATGCTCTGTCTCACTCATTCACACATGCTCTCACTCACACACTCACGCTCTGTCTCATTCACTCACGCTCTGTCTCACTCACTCACGCTCTGCCTCACTCACTCACGCTCTGCCTCACTCACTCACGCTCTGTCTCCCTCACACGCGCTCTGTCTCACTCACTCACGCTCTGTCTCACTCACTCTCACGCCCTGTCTCACTCACACATGCTCTGTCTCACTCATTCACACATGCTCTCACTCACTCACTCACACGCTCTGTCTCACTCACGCTCTGTCTGTCTCACTCACGCTCTGTCTCACTCATGCTGTGTCTCACTCACTCACACATGCTCTCACTCACACGCTCTGCCTCACTCACTCACGCTCTGTCTCACTTACTCACACCTGCTCTGCCTTACTCATTCACTCACACGCTCTGTCTCACTCACTCACACACGCTCTGTCTCACTCACTCACGCTCTGTCTCACTCACTCGCGCTCTGTCTCACTCACACATGCTCTGTCTCGCTCATTCACACATGCTCTCACTCACACGCTCTGCCTCTCTCACTCACGCTCTGCCTCACTCACTCACGCTCTGCCTCACTCACTCACGCTCTGCCTCACTCACTCACGCTCTGCCTCACTCACTCACGCTCTGTCTCACTCACTCTCGCTCTGTCTCACTCACTCACTCACGCTCTGCCTCACTCACTCACGCTCTGCCTCACTCACTCACGCTCTGCCTCACTCACTCACGCTCTGTCTCACTCACTCTCGCTCTGTCTCACTCACTCTTGCTCTGTCTCACTCACTCACACATGCTCTGTCTCACTCACTCACGCTCTGCCTCACTCACTCACGCTCTGTCTCACTCACTCTCGCTCTGTCTCACTCACTCACGCTCTGTCTCACTCACTCTCGCTCTGTCTCACACACTCACACATGCTCTGTCTCACTCATTCACACATGCTCTCACTCACTCACTCTCACTCACTCTCACGCTCTGTCTCACTCACTCACGCTCTGTCTCACTCACACATGTTCTGTCTCACACCTCACGCTCTGTCTCACTCACTCACATGCTCTGTCTCACTCATTCACACATGCTCTCACTCACTCACACGCTCTGTCTCACTCACTCACACATTCTCTGTCTCACTCACTCACACATTCTCTGTCTCACTCACACACCCTCTGTCTCACTCACTCACGCTCTGTCTCACTCACTCACACATGCTCTGTCTCGCTCATTCACACATGCTCTCACTCACACGCTCTGCCTCACTCACTCACGCTCTGCCTCACTCACTCACGCTCTGCCTCAATCAGTCACGCTCTGTCTCACTCACTCACGCTCTGTCTCACTCACTCACTTTCGCTGTGTCTCACTCACTCACACATGCTCTGTCTCCTTCACTCACACTTTCTCTGTCTCACTCACACACCCTCTGTCTCACTCACTCACGCTCTGTCTCACTCACACATGCTCTGTCTCACTCATTCACACATGCTCTCACTCACTCACACACCCTCTGTCTCACTCACTAACGCTCTGTCTCACTCACTCACGCTCTGTCTCACTCACTCACACGCTCTGTCTCACTCACTCACGCTCTGTCTCACTCACACACGCTCTGTCTCACTCACTCACGCTCTGTCTCACTCACTCACACTCTGTCTCACTCATTCACATATGCTCTGTCTCGCTTACTCACACATGCTCTGCCTCACACACGCTTTGTCTCACTCACTCACACACGCTCTGTCTCACTCACTCACGCTCTGTCTCACTCACACACGCTCTGTCTCACTCACTCACACATGCTCTGTCTCACTCACTCACTCATGCTCTGTCTCACTCATTCACACATGCTCTCATTCACTCACTCACGCTCTGTCTCACTCACTCACACATGCTCTGTCTCACTCATTCACACATGCTCTCACTCACACACTCACGCTCTGTCTCATTCACTCACGCTCTGTCTCATTCACTCACGCTCTGTCTCACTCACTCACGCTCTGCCTCACTCACTCACGCTCTGCCTCACTCACTCACGCTCTGTCTCCCTCACACGCGCTCTGTCTCACTCACTCACGCTCTGTCTCACTCACTCTCACGCCCTGTCTCACTCACACATGCTCTGTCTCACTCACTCATGCTCTGTCTCACTCACTCACGCTCTGTCTCACTCACTCACATTCGCTCTGTCTCACTCACACATGCTCTGTCTCATTCACTCATGCTCTGTCTCACTCACTCACATGCTCTGTCTCACTCACTCACACATGCTCTGTCTCACTCATTCACACATGCTCTCACTCACACGCTCTGTCTCACTCCCTCACGCTCTGTCTCACTCACTCACGCTCTGTCTCACTCACTCACGCTCTGTCTCACTCACTCACATTCGCTCTGTCTCACTCACTCACACATGCTCTGTCTCACTCACTCACACATGCTCTCACTCACACGCTCTGCCTCACTCACTCACGCTCTATCTCACTCACTCACATGTTCTGTCTCACTCACTCACACATGCTCTGTCTCGCTCATTCACACATGCTCTCACTCACTCACACACGCTCTGTCTCACTCACTCACATGCTCTGTCTCACTCACTCACACATGCTCTGTCTCACTCACTCACACATGCTTTGTCTCACTTATTCACACATGCTCTCACTCACACGCTCTGTCTCACTCACGCTCTGTCTCACTCACTCACATGTTCTGTCTCACTCACTCGCACCTGCTCTGTCTCACTCACACACGCTCTGTCTCACTCACTCATGCTCTGTCTCACTCACTCACACATGCTCTGTCTCACTCACTCACGCTCTGTCTCTCTCTCTCATGCTCTGTCTCACTCACTCACGCTCTGTCTCACTCACTCACGCTCTGTCTCACGCACTCACGCTCTGTCTCACTCACACACGCTCTGTCTCACTCATTCACACATGCTCTCACTCACACGCTCTGTCTCACTCACTCATGCTCTGACTCACTCACTCACACACGCTCTGTCTCACTCACTCACACATACTCTGTCTCCCTCATTCACACATGCTCTCACTCACTCACTCACATGCTCTGTCTCACTCACTCACGCTTTGTCTCACTCACACGCTCTGTCTCACTCACTCACACGCTCTGTCCCACTCACTCACTCACGCTCTGTCTCACTCACTCACTCACGCTCTGTCTCACTCACTCACACATGCTCTGTCTCACTCATTCACACATGCTCTCACTCACTCACTCACTCGCTCTGTCTCACTCACTCACGCTCTGTCTCACTTACACATGCTCTGTCTCACTCACTCACACATGCTCTGTCTCACTCACTCACACATGCCCTGTCTCACTCACTCACACACGCTCTGTCTCACACTCACTCACGCTCTGCCTCACTCACACGCACTCTGTCTCACTCACTCACGCTCTGTCTCACTCTCTCACCTGCTCTGTCTCACTCACTCACACACGCTCTGTCTCACTCACTCACTCACTCACGCTCTGTCTCACTCACTCACACATGCTCTGTCTCACTCACTCACACACGCTCTGTCTCACCCACGCACACCTGCTCCGTCTCACTCTCTCACACCTGCTCTGTCTCACTCACTCACTCACGCTCTGTCTCACTCACTCACACATGCTCTGTCTCACTCATTCACACATGCTCTCACTCACTCACTCACACGCTCTATCTCACACACTCACGCTCTGTCTCACTCACACACCCTCTGTCTCACTCACTCGCGCTCTGTCTCACTCACTCACACATGCTCTGTCTCACTCATTCACACATGCACTCACTCACACACTCACGCTCTGTCTCATTCACTCATGCTCTGTCTCACTCACTCACGCTCTGTCTCACTCACTCACGCTCTGTCTCACTCACTCACGCTCTGTCTCACTCACTCACACTCTGTCTCACTCACTCACTCACGCTCTGCTCTGTCTCACTCACTCACACACGCTCTGTCTCACTCACTCACGCTCTGTCTCACTCACTCACGCTCTCTCTCACTCACTCACGCTCTGTCTCACTCACTCACACGCTCTGTCTCACTCACTCACGCTCTGTCTCACTCACTCACACATGCTCTGTCTCACTCATTCACACATGCTCTCACTCACACGCTCTGTCTCACTCACTCACGGTCTCACTCACACACGCTCTGTCTCACTCACTCACACACGCTCTGTCTCACTCACTCACACATGCTCTGTCTCACTCACTCACACATGCTCTGTCTCACTCATTCACACATGCTCTCACTATCTCACTCTCACGCTCTGTCTCACTCACTCACGTTCTGTCTCGCTCACACACGCTCTGTCTCACTCACTCACATTCGCTCTGTCTCACTCACTCACATTCGCTCTGTCTCACTCACTCACTCATTCTCTGTCTCACTCACTCACACATGCTCTGTCTCACTCACTCACACATGCTCTGTCTCACTCCCTCATGCTCTGTCTCACTCACTCACATGCTCTGTCTCACTCATTCACACATGCTCTCACGCACTCACACGCTCTGTCTCACTCACGTTCTGTCTCACTCACTCACATGCTCTGTCTCACTCATTCACACATGCTCTCACTGACTCACACACTCTCTGTCTCACTCACTCACGCTCTGTCTCACTCACTCACACATTCTCTGTCTCACTCACACACCCTCTGTCTCACTCACTCACGCTCTGTCTCACTCACTCACACATGCTCTGTCTCGCTCATTCACACATGCTCTCACTCACACGCTCTGCCTCACTCACTCACGCTCTGCCTCACTCACTCACGCTCTGCCTCAATCAGTCACGCTCTGTCTCACTCACTCACGCTCTGTCTCACTCACTCACATTCGCTGTGTCTCACTCACTCACACATGCTCTGTCTCCTTCACTCACACTTTCTCTGTCTCACTCACACACCCTCTGTCTCACTCACTCACGCTCTGTCTCACTCACACATGCTCTGTCTCACTCATTCACACATGCTCTCACTCACTCACACACCCTCTGTCTCACTCACTAACGCTCTGTCTCACTCACTCACGCTCTGTCTCACTCACTCACACGCTCTGTCTCACTCACTCACGCTCTGTCTCACTCACACACGCTCTGTCTCACTCACTCACGCTCTGTCTCACTCACTCACACTCTGTCTCACTCATTCACATATGCTCTGTCTCGCTTACTCACACATGCTCTGCCTCACACACGCTTTGTCTCACTCACTCACACACGCTCTGTCTCACTCACTCACGCTCTGTCTCACTCACACACGCTCTGTCTCACTCACTCACACATGCTCTGTCTCACTCACTCACTCACGCTCTGTCTCACTCATTCACACATGCTCTGTCTCACTCATTCACACATGCTCTCACTCACACACTCACGCTCTGTCTCATTCACTCACGCTCTGTCTCACTCACTCACGCTCTGCCTCACTCACTCACGCTCTGCCTCACTCACTCACGCTCTGTCTCCCTCACACGCGCTCTGTCTCACTCACTCACGCTCTGTCTCACTCACTCTCACGCCCTGTCTCACTCACACATGCTCTGTCTCACTCATTCACACATGCTCTCACTCACTCACTCACACGCTCTGTCTCACTCACGCTCTGTCTGTCTCACTCACGCTCTGTCTCACTCATGCTGTGTCTCACTCACTCACACATGCTCTCACTCACACGCTCTGCCTCACTCACTCACGCTCTGTCTCACTTACTCACACCTGCTCTGCCTTACTCATTCACTCACACGCTCTGTCTCACTCACTCACACACGCTCTGTCTCACTCACTCACGCTCTGTCTCACTCACTCGCGCTCTGTCTCACTCACACATGCTCTGTCTCGCTCATTCACACATGCTCTCACTCACACGCTCTGCCTCTCTCACTCACGCTCTGCCTCACTCACTCACGCTCTGCCTCACTCACTCACGCTCTGCCTCACTCACTCACGCTCTGTCTCACTCACTCTCGCTCTGTCTCACTCACTCACTCACGCTCTGCCTCACTCACTCACGCTCTGCCTCACTCACTCACGCTCTGCCTCACTCACTCACGCTCTGCCTCACTCACTCACGCTCTGTCTCACTCACTCTCGCTCTGTCTCACTCACTCACACATGCTCTGTCTCACTCACTCACGCTCTGCCTCACTCACTCACGCTCTGTCTCACTCACTCTCGCTCTGTCTCACTCACTCACGCTCTGTCTCACTCACTCTCGCTCTGTCTCACACACTCACACATGCTCTGTCTCACTCATTCACACATGCTCTCACTCACTCACTCTCACTCACTCTCACGCTCTGTCTCACTCACTCACGCTCTGTCTCACTCACACATGTTCTGTCTCACACCTCACGCTCTGTCTCACTCACTCACATGCTCTGTCTCACTCATTCACACATGCTCTCACTCACTCACACGCTCTGTCTCACTCACTCACACTCTGTCTCACTCACTCACGCTCTGTCTCACTCACTCACATTCGCTCTGTCTCACTCACTCACACATGCTCTGTCTCCCTCACTCACACATTCTCTGTCTCACTCACACACCCTCTGTCTCACTCACTCACGCTCTGTCTCACTCACTCACACATGCTCTGTCTCGCTCATTCACACATGCTCTCACTCACACGCTCTGCCTCACTCACTCACGCTCTGCCTCACTCACTCACGCTCTGCCTCACTCACTCACGCTCTGCCTCACTCACTCACGCTCTGTCTCACTCACTCACGCTCTGTCTCACTCACTCACATTCGCTGTGTCTCACTCACTCACACATGCTCTGTCTCCTTCACTCACACTTTCTCTGTCTCACTCACACACCCTCTGTCTCACTCACGCTCTGTCTCACTCACACATGCTCTGTCTCACTCATTCACACGCTCTATCTCACTCACTCACGCTCTGTCTCACTCACACACGCTCTGTCTCACTCAATCACACATGCTCTGTCTCACTCACTCACGCTCTGTCTCACTCACTCACACTGTCTCACTCACTCACATATGCTCTGTCTCGCTTACTCACACATGCTCTGCCTCACACACGCTTTGTCTCACTCACACACACACGCTCTGTCTCACTCACTCACGCTCTGTCTCACTCACACCCGCTCTGTCTCACTCACTCACACATGCTCTGTCTCACTCATTCACACATGCTCTCACTCACTCACTCACGCTCTGTCTCACTCACTCACGCTCTGCCTCACTCAATCACGCTCTGCCTCACTCACTCACGCTCTGCCTCACTCACTCACGCTCTGTCTCCCTCACTCGCGCTCTGCCTCACTCACTCACGCTCTGTCTCACTCAGTCACACATGCTCTGTCTCACTCATTCACACATGCTCTCACTCACTCACACGCTCTGTCTCAATCACTCACGCTCTGTCTCACTCACGCTCTGTCACACTCACTCACACATGCTCTGTCTCGCTCATTCACACATGTTCTCACTCACACGCTCTGCCTCACTCACTCACGCTCTGCCTCGCTCACTCACACATGCTCTGTCTCACTCATTCACACATGCTCTCACTCACTCACTCACACGCTCTATCTCACACACTCACGCTCTGTCTCACTCACACACCCTCTGTCTCACTCACTCGCGCTCTGTCTCACTCACTCACACATGCTCTGTCTCACTCATTCACACATGCACTCACTCACACGCCTAGTCTCACTCACTCACGCTCTGTCTCACTCACTCACGCTCTGTCTCACTCACTCACGCTCTGTCTCACTCACTCACGCTCTGTCTCACTCACTCACACTCTGTCTCACTCACTCACTCACGCTCTGCTCTGTCTCACTCACTCACACACGCTCTGTCTCACTCACTCACGCTCTGTCTCACTCACTCACGCTCTCACTCACTCACGCTCTGTCTCACTCACTCACACGCTCTGTCTCACTCACTCACGCTCTGTCTCACTCACTCACACATGCTCTGTCTCACTCATTCACACATGCTCTCACTCACACGCTCTGTCTCACTCACTCACGGTCTCACTCACACACGCTCTGTCTCACTCACTCACACACGCTCTGTCTCACTCACTCACACATGCTCTGTCTCACTCACTCACACATGCTCTGTCTCACTCATTCACACATGCTCTCACTCACTCACTCTCACGCTCTGTCTCACTCACTCACGCTCTGTCTCGCTCACACACGCTCTGTCTCACTCACTCACATTCGCTCTGTCTCACTCACTCACTCATTCTCTGTCTCACTCACTCACACATGCTCTGTCTCACTCCCTCATGCTCTGTCTCACTCACTCACATGCTCTGTCTCACTCATTCACACATGCTCTCACGCACTCACACGCTGTGTCTCACTCACGTTCTGTCTCACTCACTCACGCTCTGTCTCACTCACTCACACATGCTCTGTCTCACTCATTCACACATGCTCTCACTGACTCACACACTCTCTGTCTCACTCACTCACGCTCTGCCTCACTCACTCACACATTCTCTGTCTCACTCACACACCCTCTGTCTCACTCACTCACGCTCTGTCTCACTCACTCACACATGCTCTGTCTCGCTCATTCACACATGCTCTCACTCACACGCTCTGCCTCACTCACTCACATTCGCTGTGTCTCACTCACTCACACATGCTCTGTCTCCTTCACTCACACTTTCTCTGTCTCACTCACACACCCTCTGTCTCACTCACTCACGCTCTGTCTCACTCACACATGCTCTGTCTCACTCATTCACACATGCTCTCACTCACTCACACACCCTCTGTCTCACTCACTAACGCTCTGTCTCACTCACTCACGCTCTGTCTCACTCACTCACACGCTCTGTCTCACTCACTCACGCTCTGTCTCACTCACACACGCTCTGTCTCACTCACTCACGCTCTGTCTCACTCACTCACACTCTGTCACACTCACTCACATATGCTCTGTCTCGCTTACTCACACATGCTCTGCCTCACACACGCTTTGTCTCACTCACTCACACACGCTCTGTCTCACTCACTCACGCTCTGTCTCACTCACACACGCTCTGTCTCACTCACTCACACATGCTCTGTCTCACTCACTCACTCATGCTCTGTCTCACTCATTCACACATGCTCTCATTCACTCACTCACGCTCTGTCTCACTCACACACGCTCTGTCTTACTCACTCACACACGCTCTGTCTCACTCACTCACACATGCTCTGTCTCACTCATTCACACATGCTCTCACTCACACACTCACGCTCTGTCTCATTCACTCACGCTCTGTCTCATTCACTCACGCTCTGTCTCACTCACTCACGCTCTGCCTCACTCACTCACGCTCTGCCTCACTCACTCACGCTCTGTCTCCCTCACACGCGCTCCGTCTCCCTCACACGCGCTCTGTCTCACTCACTCTCACGCCCTGTCTCACTCACACATGCTCTGTCTCACTCACTCATGCTCTGTCTCACTCACTCACGCTCTGTCTCACTCACTCACATTCGCTCTGTCTCACTCACACATGCTCTGTCTCATTCACTCATGCTCTGTCTCACTCACTCACATGCTCTGTCTCACTCACTCACACATGCTCTGTCTCACTCATTCACACATGCTCTCACTCACACGCTCTGTCTCACTCCCTCACGCTCTGTCTTACTCACTCACGCTCTGTCTCACTCACTCACGCTCTGTCTCACTCACTCACATTCGCTCTGTCTCACTCACTCACACATGCTCTGTCTCACTCACTCACACATGCTCTCACTCACACGCTCTGCCTCACTCACTCACGCTCTATCTCACTCACTCACATGTTCTGTCTCACTCACTCACACATGCTCTGTCTCGCTCATTCACACATGCTCTCACTCACTCACACACGCTCTGTCTCACTCACTCACACATGCTCTGTCTCACTCACTCACACATGCTCTGTCTCACTCACTCACACATGCTTTGTCTCACTTATTCACACATGCTCTCACTCACACGCTCTGTCTCACTCACGCTCTGTCTCACTCACTCACATGTTCTGTCTCACTCACTCGCACCTGCTCTGTCTCACTCACACACGCTCTGTCTCACTCACTCATGCTCTGTCTCACTCACTCACACATGCTCTGTCTCACTCACTCACGCTCTGTCTCTCTCTCTCATGCTCTGTCTCACTCACTCACGCTCTGTCTCACTCACTCACGCTCTGTCTCACGCACTCACGCTCTGTCTCACTCACACACGCTCTGTCTCACTCATTCACACATGCTCTCACTCACACGCTCTGTCTCACTCACTCATGCTCTGACTCACTCACTCACACACGCTCTGTCTCACTCACTCACACATACTCTGTCTCACTCATTCACACATGCTCTCACTCACTCACTCACATGCTCTGTCTCACTCACTCACGCTTTGTCTCACTCACACGCTCTGTCTCACTCACTCACACGCTCTGTCCCACTCACTCACTCACGCTCTGTCTCACTCACTCACTCACGCTCTGTCTCACTCACTCACACATGCTCTGTCTCACTCATTCACACATGCTCTCACTCACTCACTCACTCGCTCTGTCTCACTCACTCACGCTCTGTCTCACTTACACATGCTCTGTCTCACTCACTCACACATGCTCTGTCTCACTCACTCACACATGCCCTGTCTCACTCACTCACACACGCTCTGTCTCACACTCACTCACGCTCTGCCTCACTCACACGCACTCTGTCTCACTCACTCACGCTCTGTCTCACTCTCTCACCTGCTCTGTCTCACTCACTCACACACGCTCTGTCTCACTCACTCACTCACTCACGCTCTGTCTCACTCACTCACACATGCTCTGTCTCACTCACTCACACACACGCTCTGTCTCACCCACTCACACCTGCTCCGTCTCACTCTCTCACACCTGCTCTGTCTCACTCACTCACTCACGCTCTGTCTCACTCACTCACGCTCTGTCTCACTCACTCACGCTCTGTCTCACTCACTCACTCACGCTCTGTCTCACTCACTCACTCACGCTCTGTCTCACTCTCTCACGCTCTGTCTCACTCACACACGCTCTGTCTCACTCACGCGCACATGCTCTGTCTCACTCACTTACACATGCTCTGTCTCATTCATTCACACATGCTCTCACTCACTCACACACCCTCTGTCTCACTCACACACCCTCTGTCTCACTCACGCGCGCTCTGTCTCACTCACTCACTCATGCTCTGTCTCACTCACTCACACACACGCTCTGTCTCACTCACTCACACACGCTCTGTCTCACTCACACGCTCTGTCTCACTCACTCACCCTCTGTCTCACTCACTCACACTCTGTCTCACTCACTCACACTCTGTCTCACTCACTCACGCTCTGTCTCACTCACTCACGCTCTGTCTCACTCACTCACGCTCTGTCTCACTCACTCACACGCTCTCTCACTCACTCACGCTCTGTCTCACTCACTCACGCTCTGTCTCACTCACTCACACATGCTCTGTCTCACTCATTCACACATGCTCTCACTCACTCACTCACACGCTCTGTCTCACTCACTCACGCTCTGTCTCACTCACACACGCTCGGTCTCACTCACTCACACATGCTCTCACTCACTCACACATGCTCTGGCTCACTCATTCACACATGCTCTCACTCACTCACGCTCTGTCTCACTCACTCACGCTCTGTCTCACTCACTCACGCTCTGTCTCACTCACTCACGCTCTGTCTCACTCACTCACGCTCTGTCTCACTCACTCACGCTCTGTCTCACTCACTCACGCTCTGTCTCACTCACTCACGCTCTGTCTCACTCACTCACGCCCTGTCTCACTCACACACGTTCTGTCTCACTCACTCACACATGCTCTCACTCACTCACTCACACGCTCTGTCTCACTCACGCTCTGTCTCACTCACTCACGCTCTGTCTCACTCACTCACGCTCTGTCTCACTCACTCACGCTCTGTCTCACTCACTCACATGCTCTGCCTCACTCCCTCACACACTCTGTCTCACTCACTCACACACACGCTCTGTCTCACTCACTCACACACACGCTCTGTCTCATTCACTCTCACACGTTCTGTCTCACTCACTCGCACACGCTCTGTCTCACTCACACACACGCTGTCTCACTCACTCAGCCTCTGTCTCACTCACTCGCACACGCTCTGTCTCACTCGCTCGCTCTGTCTCACACTCGCTCTGTCTCACTCACTCGCACACGCTGTCTCACTCACACACGCTCTGTCTCACTCACACATGCTCTGTCTCACTCACTCACATGCTCTGTCTCGCTCACACACGCTCTGTCTCACTCACTCACATGCTCTGTCTCACTCACTCACACATGCTCTGTCTCACTCACACATGCTCTGTCTCACTCACTCACACATGCTCTGTCTCACTCATTCACACATGCTCTCACTCACACGCTCTGTCTCACTCCCTCACGCTCTGTCTCACTCACTCACGCTCTGTCTCACTCACTCACGCTCTGTCTCACTCACTCACATTCGCTCTGTCTCACTCACTCACACATGCTCTGTCTCACTCACTCACACATGCTCTGTCTCATTCACTCACGCTCTATCTCACTCACTCACATGTTCTGTCTCACTCACTCACACATGCTCTGTCTCGCTCATTCACACATGCTCTCACTCACTCACACACGCTCTGTCTCACTCACTCACATGCTCTGTCTCACTCACTCACACATGCTCTGTCTCACTCACTCACACATGCTTTGTCTCACTTATTCACACATGCTCTCACTCACACGCTCTGTCTCACTCACGCTCTGTCTCACTCACTCACATGTTCTGTCTCACTCACTCGCACCTGCTCTGTCTCACTCACACACGCTCTGTCTCACTCACTCACGCTCTGTCTCACTCACTCACACATGCTCTGTCTCACTCACTCACGCTCTGTCTCTCTCTCTCATGCTCTGTCTCACGCACTCACGCTCTGTCTCACTCACTCACGCTCTGTCTCACGCACTCACGCTCTGTCTCACTCACACACGCTCTGTCTCACTCATTCACACATGCTCTCACTCACACGCTCTGTCTCACTCACTCACGCTCTGACTCACTCACTCACACACGCTCTGTCTCACTCACTCACACATACTCTGTCTCACTCATTCACACATGCTCTCACTCACTCACTCACATGCTCTGTCTCACTCACTCACGCTTTGTCTCACTCACTCACGCTCTGTCTCACTCTCTCACATATGCTCTGTCTCACTCACTCACACACGCTCTGTCTCACTCACTCACACCCTCTGTCTCACTCACTCACGCTCGGTCTCACACTCACATGCTCTGTCTCACTCACTCACACATGCTCTGTCTCACTCATTCACACATGCACTCACTCACTCACTCACGCTCTGTCTCACTCACTCATGCTCTTTGTCTCACTCACACAAGCTCTGTCTCACTCACACACACTATCTCACTCACTCACACACGCTCTGTCTCACTCATTCACACATGCTCTCACTCACTCACTCACATGCTTTGTCTCACTCACTCACACTCTGTCTCACTCACTCACACATGCTCTGTCTCACTCATTCACACATGCTCTCACTCACTCACTCTCACGCTCTGTCTCACTCACACACGCTCTGTCTCACTCACTCACACATGCTCTCACTCACTCACTCACACGCTCTGTCTCACTCACTCACGCTCTGTCTCACTCACTCACACACGCTCTGTCTCACTCACTCACGCTCTGTCTCACTCACTCACGCTCTGTCTCACTCACTCACATACTCTGCCTCACTCCCTCACACACTCTGTCTCACTCACTCACACACGCTCTGTCTCACTCACTCACACACGCTCTGTCTCACTCACTCTCACACGTTCTGTCTCACTCTCACACGCTCTGTCTACTCTCACACGTTCTGTCTCACTCACTCGCACACGCTCTGTCTCACTCACACACACGCTGTCTCACTCACACACGCTCTGTCTCACTCACACACGCTCTGTCTCACTCACTCAGCCTCTGTCTCACTCACTCGCACACGCTCTGTCTCACTCGCTCGCTCTGTCTCACACTCGCTCTGTCTCACTCACTCGCATACGCTGTCTCACTCACACACGCTCTGTCTCACTCACTCACATGCTCTGTCTCGCTCACACACGCTCTGTCTCACTCACTCACATGCTCTGTCTCACTCACTCACACATGCTCTGTCTCACTCACGCACGTTGTGTCTCACTCACTCACATGCTCTGTCTCACTCACTCACACATGCTCTGTCTCACTCATTCACACATGCTCTCACACACTCCCTCACGCTCTGTCTCACTCACTCACGCTCTGTCTCACTCACTCACATTCGCTCTGTCTCAGTCACTCACACATGCTCTGTCTCATTCACTCATGCTCTGTCTCACTCACTCACATGCTCTGTCTCACTCACTCACACATGCTCTGTCTCACTCATTCACACATGCTCTCACACACTCCCTCACGCTCTGTCTCACTCACTCACGTCTGTCTCACTCACTCACGCTCTGTCTCACTCACTCACATTCGCTCTGTCTCACTCACTCACACATGCTCTGTCTCATTCACTCATGCTCTGTCTCACTTACTCACATGCTCTGTCTCACTCACTCACACATGCTCTGTCTCACTCATTCACACATGCTCTCACTCACACGCTCTGTCTCACTCCCTCACGCTCTGTCTCACTCACTCACGCTCTGTCTCACTCACTCACGCTCTGTCTCACTCACTCACATTCGCTCTGTCTCACTCACTCACACATGCTCTGTCTCACTCATTCACACATGCTCTCACACACTCCCTCACGCTCTGTCTCACTCACTCACGCTCTGTCTCACTCACTCACATTCGCTCTGTCTCACTCACTCACACATGCTCTGTCTCATTCACTCATGCTCTGTCTCACTCACTCACATGCTCTGTCTCACTCACTCACACATGCTCTGTCTCACTCATTCACACATGCTCTCACTCACACGCTCTGTCTCACTCCCTCACGCTCTGTCTCACTCACTCACGCTCTGTCTCACTCACTCACGCTCTATCTCATTCACTCACGCTCCATCTCACTCACTCACATGTTCTGTCTCACTCACTCACACATGCTCTGTCTCGCTCATTCACACATGCTCTCACTCACTCACACACGCTCTGTCTCACTCACTCACATGCTCTGTCTCACTCACTCACACATGCTCCGTCTCACTCACTCACACATGCTTTGTCTCACTTATTCACACATGCTCTCACTCACACGCTCTGTCTCACTCACGCTCTGTCTCACTCACTCACATGTTCTGTCTCACTCACTCGCACCTGCTCTGTCTCACTCACACACGCTCTGTCTCACTCACTCATGCTCTGTCTCACTCACTCACTCATGCTCTGTCTCACTCACTCACTCACGCTCTGTCTCACTCACACACGCTCTGTCTCACTCACTCATGCTCTGTCTCACTCACTCACACATGCTCTGTCTCACTCACACACGCTCTGACTCACTCACTCACACACGGTCTGTCTCACTCACTCACATGTTCTGTCTCACTCACTCGCACCTGCTCTGTCTCACTCACACACGCTCTGTCTCACTCACTCATGCTCTGTCTCACTCACTCACACATGCTCTGTCTCACTCACTCACGCTCTGTCTCTCTCTCTCATGCTCTGTCTCACTCACTCACGCTCTGTCTCACTCACTCACGCTCTGTCTCACGCACTCACGCTCTGTCTCACTCACACACGCTCTGTCTCACTCATTCACACATGCTCTCACTCACACGCTCTGTCTCACTCACTCATGCTCTGACTCACTCACTCACACACACGCTCTGTCTCACTCACTCACACATACTCTGTCTCACTCATTCACACATGCTCTCACTCACTCACTCACATGCTCTGTCTCACTCACTCACGCTTTGTCTCACTCACACGCTCTGTCTCACTCACTCACACGCTCTGTCCCACTCACTCACTCACGCTCTGTCTCACTCACTCACTCACATGCTCTGTCTCACTCACTCACACATGCTCTGTCTCACTCACTCACACATGCCCTGTCTCACTCACTCACACACGCTCTGTCTCACACTCACTCACGCTCTGCCTCACTCACACGCACTCTGTCTCACTCACTCACGCTCTGTCTCACTCTCTCACCTGCTCTGTCTCACTCACTCACACACGCTCTGTCTCACTCACTCACTCACTCACGCTCTGTCTCACTCACTCACACATGCTCTGTCTCACTCACTCACACACGCTCTGTCTCACCCACTCACACCTGCTCCGTCTCACTCTCTCACACCTGCTCTGTCTCACTCACTCACTCACGCTCTGTCTCACTCACTCACGCTCTGTCTCACTCACTCACGCTCTGTCTCACTCACTCACTCACGCTCTGTCTCACTCACTCACTCACGCTCTGTCTCACTCTCTCACGCTCTGTCTCACTCACACACGCTCTGTCTCACTCACGCGCACATGCTCTGTCTCACTCACTTACACATGCTCTGTCTCACTCATTCACACATGCTCTCACTCACTCACACACCCTCTGTCTCACTCACACACCCTCTGTCTCACTCACGCGCGCTCTGTCTCACTCACTCACTCATGCTCTGTCTCACTCACTCACACACACGCTCTGTCTCACTCACTCACACACGCTCTGTCTCACTCACACGCTCTGTCTCACTCACTCACCCTCTGTCTCACTCACTCACACTCTGTCTCACTCACTCACACTCTGTCTCACTCACTCACGCTCTGTCTCACTCACTCATGCTCTGTCTCACTCACTCACACGCTCTCTCACTCACTCACGCTCTGTCTCACTCACTCACGCTCTGTCTCACTCACTCACACATGCTCTGTCTCACTCATTCACACATGCTCTCACTCACTCACTCACACGCTCTGTCTCACTCACTCACGCTCTGTCTCACTCACACACGCTCGGTCTCACTCACTCACACATGCTCTCACTCACTCACACATGCTCTGGCTCACTCATTCACACATGCTCTCACTCACTCACGCTCTGTCTCACTCACTCACGCTCTGTCTCACTCACTCACGCTCTGTCTCACTCACTCACGCTCTGTCTCACTCACTCACGCTCTGTCTCACTCACTCACGCTCTGTCTCACTCACTCACGCTCTGTCTCACTCACTCACGCCCTGTCTCACTCACACACGCTCTGTCTCACTCACTCACACATGCTCTCACTCACTCACTCACACGCTCTGTCTCACTCACGCTCTGTCTCACTCACTCACGCTCTGTCTCACTCACTCACACACGCTCTGTCTCACTCACTCACGCTCTGTCTCACTCACTCACGCTCTGTCTCACTCACTCACATGCTCTGCCTCACTCCCTCACACACTCTGTCTCACTCACTCACACACACGCTCTGTCTCACTCACTCACACACGCTCTGTCTCATTCACTCTCACACGTTCTGTCTCACTCACTCGCACACGCTCTGTCTCACTCACACACACGCTGTCTCACTCACTCAGCCTCTGTCTCACTCACTCGCACACGCTCTGTCTCACTCGCTCGCTCTGTCTCACACTCGCTCTGTCTCACTCACTCACACACGCTCTGTCTCACTCACACACGCTCTGTCTCACTCACACATGCTCTGTCTCACTCACTCACATGCTCTGTCTCGCTCACACACGCTCTGTCTCACTCACTCACATGCTCTGTCTCACTCACTCACACATGCTCTGTCTCACTCACGCACGTTGTGTCTCACTCACTCACATGCTCTGCCTCACTCACTCACACATGCTCTGTCTCACTCATTCACACATGCTCTCACACACTCCCTCACGCTCTGTCTCACTCACTCATGCTCTGTCTCACTCACTCACGCTCTGTCTCACTCACTCACATTCGCTCTGTCTCACTCACACATGCTCTGTCTCATTCACTCATGCTCTGTCTCACTCACTCACATGCTCTGTCTCACTCACTCACACATGCTCTGTCTCACTCATTCACACATGCTCTCACTCACACGCTCTGTCTCACTCCCTCACGCTCTGTCTCACTCACTCACGCTCTGTCTCACTCACTCACGCTCTGTCTCACTCACTCACATTCGCTCTGTCTCACTCACTCACACATGCTCTGTCTCACTCACTCACACATGCTCTGTCTCATTCACTCACGCTCTATCTCACTCACTCACATGTTCTGTCTCACTCACTCACACATGCTCTGTCTCGCTCATTCACACATGCTCTCACTCACTCACACACGCTCTGTCTCACTCACTCACATGCTCTGTCTCACTCACTCACACATGCTCTGTCTCACTCACTCACACATGCTTTGTCTCACTTATTCACACATGCTCTCACTCACACGCTCTGTCTCACTCACGCTCTGTCTCACTCACTCACATGTTCTGTCTCACTCACTCGCACCTGCTCTGTCTCACTCACACACGCTCTGTCTCACTCACTCACGCTCTGTCTCACTCACTCACACATGCTCTGTCTCACTCACTCACGCTCTGTCTCTCTCTCTCATGCTCTGTCTCACGCACTCACGCTCTGTCTCACTCACTCACGCTCTGTCTCACGCACTCACGCTCTGTCTCACTCACACACGCTCTGTCTCACTCATTCACACATGCTCTCACTCACACGCTCTGTCTCACTCACTCACGCTCTGACTCACTCACTCACACACGCTCTGTCTCACTCACTCACACATACTCTGTCTCACTCATTCACACATGCTCTCACTCACTCACTCACATGCTCTGTCTCACTCACTCACGCTTTGTCTCACTCACTCACGCTCTGTCTCACTCTCTCACATATGCTCTGTCTCACTCACTCACACACGCTCTGTCTCACTCACTCACACCCTCTGTCTCACTCACTCACGCTCGGTCTCACACTCACATGCTCTGTCTCACTCACTCACACATGCTCTGTCTCACTCATTCACACATGCACTCACTCACTCACTCACGCTCTGTCTCACTCACTCATGCTCTTTGTCTCACTCACACAAGCTCTGTCTCACTCACACACACTATCTCACTCACTCACACACGCTCTGTCTCACTCATTCACACATGCTCTCACTCACTCACTCACATGCTTTGTCTCACTCACTCACACTCTGTCTCACTCACTCACACATGCTCTGTCTCACTCATTCACACATGCTCTCACTCACTCACTCTCACGCTCTGTCTCACTCACACACGCTCTGTCTCACTCACTCACACATGCTCTCACTCACTCACTCACACGCTCTGTCTCACTCACTCACGCTCTGTCTCACTCACTCACACACGCTCTGTCTCACTCACTCACGCTCTGTCTCACTCACTCACGCTCTGTCTCACTCACTCACATACTCTGCCTCACTCCCTCACACACTCTGTCTCACTCACTCACACACGCTCTGTCTCACTCACTCACACACGCTCTGTCTCACTCACTCTCACACGTTCTGTCTCACTCTCACACGCTCTGTCTACTCTCACACGTTCTGTCTCACTCACTCGCACACGCTCTGTCTCACTCACACACACGCTGTCTCACTCACACACGCTCTGTCTCACTCACACACGCTCTGTCTCACTCACTCAGCCTCTGTCTCACTCACTCGCACACGCTCTGTCTCACTCGCTCGCTCTGTCTCACACTCGCTCTGTCTCACTCACTCGCATACGCTGTCTCACTCACACACGCTCTGTCTCACTCACTCACATGCTCTGTCTCGCTCACACACGCTCTGTCTCACTCACTCACATGCTCTGTCTCACTCACTCACACATGCTCTGTCTCACTCACGCACGTTGTGTCTCACTCACTCACATGCTCTGTCTCACTCACTCACACACACGCTCTGTCTCACTCACTCACACACGCTCTGTCTCACTCACACGCTCTGTCTCACTCACTCACCCTCTGTCTCACTCACTCACACTCTGTCTCACTCACTCACACTCTGTCTCACTCACTCACGCTCTGTCTCACTCACTCATGCTCTGTCTCACTCACTCACACGCTCTCTCACTCACTCACGCTCTGTCTCACTCACTCACGCTCTGTCTCACTCACTCACACATGCTCTGTCTCACTCATTCACACATGCTCTCACTCACTCACTCACACGCTCTGTCTCACTCACTCACGCTCTGTCTCACTCACACACGCTCGGTCTCACTCACTCACACATGCTCTCACTCACTCACACATGCTCTGGCTCACTCATTCACACATGCTCTCACTCACTCACGCTCTGTCTCACTCACTCACGCTCTGTCTCACTCACTCACGCTCTGTCTCACTCACTCACGCTCTGTCTCACTCACTCACGCTCTGTCTCACTCACTCACGCTCTGTCTCACTCACTCACGCTCTGTCTCACTCACTCACGCCCTGTCTCACTCACACACGCTCTGTCTCACTCACTCACACATGCTCTCACTCACTCACTCACACGCTCTGTCTCACTCACGCTCTGTCTCACTCACTCACGCTCTGTCTCACTCACTCACACACGCTCTGTCTCACTCACTCACGCTCTGTCTCACTCACTCACGCTCTGTCTCACTCACTCACATGCTCTGCCTCACTCCCTCACACACTCTGTCTCACTCACTCACACACACGCTCTGTCTCACTCACTCACACACGCTCTGTCTCATTCACTCTCACACGTTCTGTCTCACTCACTCGCACACGCTCTGTCTCACTCACACACACGCTGTCTCACTCACTCAGCCTCTGTCTCACTCACTCGCACACGCTCTGTCTCACTCGCTCGCTCTGTCTCACACTCGCTCTGTCTCACTCACTCACACACGCTCTGTCTCACTCACACACGCTCTGTCTCACTCACACATGCTCTGTCTCACTCACTCACATGCTCTGTCTCGCTCACACACGCTCTGTCTCACTCACTCACATGCTCTGTCTCACTCACTCACACATGCTCTGTCTCACTCACGCACGTTGTGTCTCACTCACTCACATGCTCTGCCTCACTCACTCACACATGCTCTGTCTCACTCATTCACACATGCTCTCACACACTCCCTCACGCTCTGTCTCACTCACTCATGCTCTGTCTCACTCACTCACGCTCTGTCTCACTCACTCACATTCGCTCTGTCTCACTCACACATGCTCTGTCTCATTCACTCATGCTCTGTCTCACTCACTCACATGCTCTGTCTCACTCACTCACACATGCTCTGTCTCACTCATTCACACATGCTCTCACTCACACGCTCTGTCTCACTCCCTCACGCTCTGTCTCACTCACTCACGCTCTGTCTCACTCACTCACGCTCTGTCTCACTCACTCACATTCGCTCTGTCTCACTCACTCACACATGCTCTGTCTCACTCACTCACACATGCTCTGTCTCATTCACTCACGCTCTATCTCACTCACTCACATGTTCTGTCTCACTCACTCACACATGCTCTGTCTCGCTCATTCACACATGCTCTCACTCACTCACACACGCTCTGTCTCACTCACTCACATGCTCTGTCTCACTCACTCACACATGCTCTGTCTCACTCACTCACACATGCTTTGTCTCACTTATTCACACATGCTCTCACTCACACGCTCTGTCTCACTCACGCTCTGTCTCACTCACTCACATGTTCTGTCTCACTCACTCGCACCTGCTCTGTCTCACTCACACACGCTCTGTCTCACTCACTCACGCTCTGTCTCACTCACTCACACATGCTCTGTCTCACTCACTCACGCTCTGTCTCTCTCTCTCATGCTCTGTCTCACGCACTCACGCTCTGTCTCACTCACTCACGCTCTGTCTCACGCACTCACGCTCTGTCTCACTCACACACGCTCTGTCTCACTCATTCACACATGCTCTCACTCACACGCTCTGTCTCACTCACTCACGCTCTGACTCACTCACTCACACACGCTCTGTCTCACTCACTCACACATACTCTGTCTCACTCATTCACACATGCTCTCACTCACTCACTCACATGCTCTGTCTCACTCACTCACGCTTTGTCTCACTCACTCACGCTCTGTCTCACTCTCTCACATATGCTCTGTCTCACTCACTCACACACGCTCTGTCTCACTCACTCACACCCTCTGTCTCACTCACTCACGCTCGGTCTCACACTCACATGCTCTGTCTCACTCACTCACACATGCTCTGTCTCACTCATTCACACATGCACTCACTCACTCACTCACGCTCTGTCTCACTCACTCATGCTCTTTGTCTCACTCACACAAGCTCTGTCTCACTCACACACACTATCTCACTCACTCACACACGCTCTGTCTCACTCATTCACACATGCTCTCACTCACTCACTCACATGCTTTGTCTCACTCACTCACACTCTGTCTCACTCACTCACACATGCTCTGTCTCACTCATTCACACATGCTCTCACTCACTCACTCTCACGCTCTGTCTCACTCACACACGCTCTGTCTCACTCACTCACACATGCTCTCACTCACTCACTCACACGCTCTGTCTCACTCACTCACGCTCTGTCTCACTCACTCACACACGCTCTGTCTCACTCACTCACGCTCTGTCTCACTCACTCACGCTCTGTCTCACTCACTCACATACTCTGCCTCACTCCCTCACACACTCTGTCTCACTCACTCACACACGCTCTGTCTCACTCACTCACACACGCTCTGTCTCACTCACTCTCACACGTTCTGTCTCACTCTCACACGCTCTGTCTACTCTCACACGTTCTGTCTCACTCACTCGCACACGCTCTGTCTCACTCACACACACGCTGTCTCACTCACACACGCTCTGTCTCACTCACACACGCTCTGTCTCACTCACTCAGCCTCTGTCTCACTCACTCGCACACGCTCTGTCTCACTCGCTCGCTCTGTCTCACACTCGCTCTGTCTCACTCACTCGCATACGCTGTCTCACTCACACACGCTCTGTCTCACTCACTCACATGCTCTGTCTCGCTCACACACGCTCTGTCTCACTCACTCACATGCTCTGTCTCACTCACTCACACATGCTCTGTCTCACTCACGCACGTTGTGTCTCACTCACTCACATGCTCTGTCTCACTCACTCACACATGCTCTGTCTCACTCATTCACACATGCTCTCACACACTCCCTCACGCTCTGTCTCACTCACTCACGCTCTGTCTCACTCACTCACATTCGCTCTGTCTCAGTCACTCACACATGCTCTGTCTCATTCACTCATGCTCTGTCTCACTCACTCACATGCTCTGTCTCACTCACTCACACATGCTCTGTCTCACTCATTCACACATGCTCTCACACACTCCCTCACGCTCTGTCTCACTCACTCACGTCTGTCTCACTCACTCACGCTCTGTCTCACTCACTCACATTCGCTCTGTCTCACTCACTCACACATGCTCTGTCTCATTCACTCATGCTCTGTCTCACTTACTCACATGCTCTGTCTCACTCACTCACACATGCTCTGTCTCACTCATTCACACATGCTCTCACTCACACGCTCTGTCTCACTCCCTCACGCTCTGTCTCACTCACTCACGCTCTGTCTCACTCACTCACGCTCTGTCTCACTCACTCACATTCGCTCTGTCTCACTCACTCACACATGCTCTGTCTCACTCATTCACACATGCTCTCACACACTCCCTCACGCTCTGTCTCACTCACTCACGCTCTGTCTCACTCACTCACATTCGCTCTGTCTCACTCACTCACACATGCTCTGTCTCATTCACTCATGCTCTGTCTCACTCACTCACATGCTCTGTCTCACTCACTCACACATGCTCTGTCTCACTCATTCACACATGCTCTCACTCACACGCTCTGTCTCACTCCCTCACGCTCTGTCTCACTCACTCACACACGCTCTGTCTCACTCACTCACGCTCTGTCTCACTCACTCACGCTCTGTCTCACTCACTCACATACTCTGCCTCACTCCCTCACACACTCTGTCTCACTCACTCACACACGCTCTGTCTCACTCACTCACACACGCTCTGTCTCACTCACTCTCACACGTTCTGTCTCACTCTCACACGCTCTGTCTACTCTCACACGTTCTGTCTCACTCACTCGCACACGCTCTGTCTCACTCACACACACGCTGTCTCACTCACACACGCTCTGTCTCACTCACACACGCTCTGTCTCACTCACTCAGCCTCTGTCTCACTCACTCGCACACGCTCTGTCTCACTCGCTCGCTCTGTCTCACACTCGCTCTGTCTCACTCACTCGCATACGCTGTCTCACTCACACACGCTCTGTCTCACTCACTCACATGCTCTGTCTCGCTCACACACGCTCTGTCTCACTCACTCACATGCTCTGTCTCACTCACTCACACATGCTCTGTCTCACTCACGCACGTTGTGTCTCACTCACTCACATGCTCTGTCTCACTCACTCACACATGCTCTGTCTCACTCATTCACACATGCTCTCACACACTCCCTCACGCTCTGTCTCACTCACTCACGCTCTGTCTCACTCACTCACATTCGCTCTGTCTCAGTCACTCACACATGCTCTGTCTCATTCACTCATGCTCTGTCTCACTCACTCACATGCTCTGTCTCACTCACTCACACATGCTCTGTCTCACTCATTCACACATGCTCTCACACACTCCCTCACGCTCTGTCTCACTCACTCACGTCTGTCTCACTCACTCACGCTCTGTCTCACTCACTCACATTCGCTCTGTCTCACTCACTCACACATGCTCTGTCTCATTCACTCATGCTCTGTCTCACTTACTCACATGCTCTGTCTCACTCACTCACACATGCTCTGTCTCACTCATTCACACATGCTCTCACTCACACGCTCTGTCTCACTCCCTCACGCTCTGTCTCACTCACTCACGCTCTGTCTCACTCACTCACGCTCTGTCTCACTCACTCACATTCGCTCTGTCTCACTCACTCACACATGCTCTGTCTCACTCATTCACACATGCTCTCACACACTCCCTCACGCTCTGTCTCACTCACTCACGCTCTGTCTCACTCACTCACATTCGCTCTGTCTCACTCACTCACACATGCTCTGTCTCATTCACTCATGCTCTGTCTCACTCACTCACATGCTCTGTCTCACTCACTCACACATGCTCTGTCTCACTCATTCACACATGCTCTCACTCACACGCTCTGTCTCACTCCCTCACGCTCTGTCTCACTCCCTCACGCTCTGTCTCACTCACTCACGCTCTGTCTCACTCACTCACGCTCTGTCTCATTCACTCACGCTCCATCTCACTCACTCACATGTTCTGTCTCACTCACTCACACATGCTCTGTCTCGCTCATTCACACATGCTCTCACTCACTCACACACGCTCTGTCTCACTCACTCACATGCTCTGTCTCACTCACTCACACATGCTCCGTCTCACTCACTCACACATGCTTTGTCTCACTTATTCACACATGCTCTCACTCACACGCTCTGTCTCACTCACGCTCTGTCTCACTCACTCACATGTTCTGTCTCACTCACTCGCACCTGCTCTGTCTCACTCACACACGCTCTGTCTCACTCACTCATGCTCTGTCTCACTCACTCACTCATGCTCTGTCTCACTCACTCACTCACGCTCTGTCTCACTCACACACGCTCTGTCTCACTCACTCATGCTCTGTCTCACTCACTCACACATGCTCTGTCTCACTCACACACGCTCTGACTCACTCACTCACACACGGTCTGTCTCACTCACTCACATGTTCTGTCTCACTCACTCGCACCTGCTCTGTCTCACTCACACACGCTCTGTCTCACTCACTCATGCTCTGTCTCACTCACTCACACATGCTCTGTCTCACTCACTCACGCTCTGTCTCTCTCTCTCATGCTCTGTCTCACTCACTCACGCTCTGTCTCACTCACTCACGCTCTGTCTCACGCACTCACGCTCTGTCTCACTCACACACGCTCTGTCTCACTCATTCACACATGCTCTCACTCACACGCTCTGTCTCACTCACTCATGCTCTGACTCACTCACTCACACACACGCTCTGTCTCACTCACTCACACATACTCTGTCTCACTCATTCACACATGCTCTCACTCACTCACTCACATGCTCTGTCTCACTCACTCACGCTTTGTCTCACTCACACGCTCTGTCTCACTCACTCACACGCTCTGTCCCACTCACTCACTCACGCTCTGTCTCACTCACTCACTCACATGCTCTGTCTCACTCACTCACACATGCTCTGTCTCACTCACTCACACATGCCCTGTCTCACTCACTCACACACGCTCTGTCTCACACTCACTCACGCTCTGCCTCACTCACACGCACTCTGTCTCACTCACTCACGCTCTGTCTCACTCTCTCACCTGCTCTGTCTCACTCACTCACACACGCTCTGTCTCACTCACTCACTCACTCACGCTCTGTCTCACTCACTCATGCTCTGTCTCACTCACTCACGCTCTGTCTCACTCACTCACATTCGCTCTGTCTCACTCACACATGCTCTGTCTCATTCACTCATGCTCTGTCTCACTCACTCACATGCTCTGTCTCACTCACTCACACATGCTCTGTCTCACTCATTCACACATGCTCTCACTCACACGCTCTGTCTCACTCCCTCACGCTCTGTCTCACTCCCTCACGCTCTGTCTCACTCACTCACGCTCTGTCTCACTCACTCACGCTCTGTCTCACTCACTCACATTCGCTCTGTCTCACTCACTCACACATGCTCTGTCTCACTCACACATGCTCTGTCTCATTCACTCACGCTCTATCTCACTCACTCACATGTTCTGTCTCACTCACTCACACATGCTCTGTCTCGCTCATTCACACATGCTCTCACTCACTCACACACGCTCTGTCTCACTCACTCACATGCTCTGTCTCACTCACTCACACATGCTCTGTCTCTCTCACTCACACATGCTTTGTCTCACTTATTCACACATGCTCTCACTCACACGCTCTGTCTCACTCACGCTCTGTCTCACTCACTCACATGTTCTGTCTCACTCACTCGCACCTGCTCTGTCTCACTCACACACGCTCTGTCTCACTCACTCATGCTCTGTCTCACTCACTCACACATGCTCTGTCTCACTCACTCACGCTCTGTCTCTCTCTCTCATGCTCTGTCTCACGCACTCACGCTCTGTCTCACTCACTCACGCTCTGTCTCACGCACTCACGCTCTGTCTCACTCACACACGCTCTGTCTCACTCATTCACACATGCTCTCACTCACACGCTCTGTCTCACTCACTCACGCTCTGACTCACTCACTCACACACGCTCTGTCTCACTCACTCACACATACTCTGTCTCACTCATTCACACATGCTCTCACTCACTCACTCACATGCTCTGTCTCACTCACTCACGCTTTGTCTCACTCACACGCTCTGTCTCACTCACTCACACGCTCTGTCCCACTCACTCACTCACGCTCTGTCTCACTCACTCACTCACGCTCTGTCTCACTCACTCACACATGCTCTGTCTCACTCATTCACACATGCTCTCACTCACTCACTCACTCGCTCTGTCTCACTCACTCACGCTCTGTCTCACTTACACATGCTCTGTCTCACTCACTCACACATGCTCTGTCTCACTCACTCACACATGCCCTGTCTCACTCACTCACACACGCTCTGTCTCACACTCACTCACGCACTGCCTCACTCACACGCACTCTGTCTCACTCACTCACGCTCTGTCTCACTCTCTCACCTGCTCTGTCTCACTCACTCACACACGCTCTGTCTCACTCACTCACTCACTCACGCTCTGTCTCACTCACTCACACATGCTCTGTCTCACTCACTCACACACGCTCTGTCTCACCCACTCACACCTGCTCCGTCTCACTCTCTCACACCTGCTCTGTCTCACTCACTCACTCACGCTCTGTCTCACTCACTCACGCTCTGTCTCACTCACTCACGCTCTGTCTCACTCACTCACGCTCTGTCTCACTCACTCACTCACGCTCTGTCTCACTCACTCACTCACGCTCTGTCTCACTCTCTCACGCTCTGTCTCACTCACACACGCTCTGTCTCACTCACGCGCACATGCTCTGTCTCACTCACTTACACATGCTCTGTCTCACTCATTCACACATGCTCTCAC
Organism: Scyliorhinus torazame; assembly: GCF_047496885.1. Lineage (NCBI taxonomy): Eukaryota > Metazoa > Chordata > Chondrichthyes > Carcharhiniformes > Scyliorhinidae > Scyliorhinus > Scyliorhinus torazame. The sequence continues at coordinate 128,947 of NW_027307853.1, forward strand.
TCACTCACACACCCTCTGTCTCACTCACACACCCTCTGTCTCACTCACGCGCGCTCTGTCTCACTCACTCACTCATGCTCTGTCTCACTCACTCACACACACGCTCTGTCTCACTCACTCACACACGCTCTGTCTCACTCACACGCTCTGTCTCACTCACTCACCCTCTGTCTCACTCACTCACACTCTGTCTCACTCACTCACACTCTGTCTCACTCACTCACGCTCTGTCTCACTCACTCACGCTCTGTCTCACTCACTCACACGCTCTCTCACTCACTCACGCTCTGTCTCACTCACTCACGCTCTGTCTCACTCACTCACACATGCTCTGTCTCACTCATTCACACATGCTCTCACTCACTCACACGCTCTGTCTCACTCACTCACGCTCTGTCTCACTCACACACGCTCGGTCTCACTCACTCACACATGCTCTCACTCACTCACACATGCTCTGTCTCACTCATTCACACATGCTCTCACTCACTCACGCTCTGTCTCACTCACTCACGCTCTGTCTCACTCACTCACGCTCTGTCTCACTCACTCACGCTCTGTCTCACTCACTCACGCTCTGTCTCACTCACTCACGCTCTGTCTCACTCACTCACGCTCTGTCTCACTCACTCACGCTCTGTCTCACTCACTCACGCCCTGTCTCACTCACACACGCTCTGTCTCACTCACTCACACATGCTCTCACTCACTCACTCACACGCTCTGTCTCACTCACGCTCTGTCTCACTCACTCACGCTCTGTCTCACTCACTCACACACGCTCTGTCTCACTCACTCACGCTCTGTCTCACTCACTCACACACGCTCTGTCTCATTCACTCTCACACGTTCTGTCTCACTCACTCGCACACGCTCTGTCTCACTCACACACACGCTGTCTCACTCACTCAGCCTCTGTCTCACTCACTCGCACACGCTCTGTCTCACTCGCTCGCTCTGTCTCACACTCGCTCTGTCTCACTCACTCGCACACGCTGTCTCACTCACACACGCTCTGTCTCACTCACACATGCTCTGTCTCACTCACTCACATGCTCTGTCTCGCTCACACACACTCTGTCTCACTCACTCACATGCTCTGTCTCACTCACTCACACATGCTCTGTCTCACTCACACACGTTGTGTCTCACTCACTCACATGCTCTGTCTCACTCACTCACACATGCTCTGTCTCACTCATTCACACATGCTCTCACACACTCCCTCACGCTCTGTCTCACTCACTCATGCTCTGTCTCACTCACTCACGCTCTGTCTCACTCACTCACATTCGCTCTGTCTCACTCACACATGCTCTGTCTCATTCACTCATGCTCTGTCTCACTCACTCACATGCTCTGTCTCACTCACTCACACATGCTCTGTCTCACTCATTCACACATGCTCTCACTCACACGCTCTGTCTCACTCCCTCACGCTCTGTCTCACTCACTCACGCTCTGTCTCACTCACTCACGCTCTGTCTCACTCACTCACATTCGCTCTGTCTCACTCACTCACACATGCTCTGTCTCACTCACTCACACATGCTCTGTCTCATTCACTCACGCTCTATCTCACTCACTCACATGTTCTGTCTCACTCACTCACACATGCTCTGTCTCGCTCATTCACACATGCTCTCACTCACTCACACACGCTCTGTCTCACTCACTCACATGCTCTGTCTCACTCACTCACACATGCTCTGTCTCACTCACTCACACATGCTTTGTCTCACTTATTCACACATGCTCTCTCTCACACGCTCTGTCTCACTCACGCTCTGTCTCACTCACTCACATGTTCTGTCTCACTCACTCGCACCTGCTCTGTCTCACTCACACACGCTCTGTCTCACTCACTCATGCTCTGTCTCACTCACTCACACATGCTCTGTCTCACTCACTCACGCTCTGTCTCTCTCTCTCATGCTCTGTCTCACGCACTCACGCTCTGTCTCACTCACTCACGCTCTGTCTCACGCACTCACGCTCTGTCTCACTCACACACGCTCTGTCTCACTCATTCACACATGCTCTCACTCACACGCTCTGTCTCACTCACTCACGCTCTGACTCACTCACTCACACACGCTCTGTCTCACTCACTCACACATACTCTGTCTCACTCATTCACACATGCTCTCACTCACTCACTCACATGCTCTGTCTCACTCACTCACGCTTTGTCTCACTCACTCACGCTCTGTCTCACTCTCTCACATATGCTCTGTCTCACTCACTCACACACGCTCTGTCTCACTCACTCACACCCTCTGTCTCACTCACTCACGCTCGGTCTCACACACTCACATGCTCTGTCTCACTCACTCACACATGCTCTGTCTCACTCATTCACACATGCACTCACTCACTCACTCACGCTCTGTCTCACTCACTCATGCTCTTTGTCTCACTCACACAAGCTCTGTCTCACTCACACACACTATCTCACTCACTCACACACGCTCTGTCTCACTCATTCACACATGCTCTCACTCACTCACTCACATGCTTTGTCTCACTCACTCACACTCTGTCTCACTCACTCACACATGCTCTGTCTCACTCATTCACACATGCTCTCACTCACTCACTCTCACGCTCTGTCTCACTCACACACGCTCTGTCTCACTCACTCACACATGCTCTCACTCACTCACTCACACGCTCTGTCTCACTCACTCACGCTCTGTCTCACTCACTCACACATGCTCTGTCTCACTCACTCACGCTCTGTCTCACTCACTCTCTCACGTTCTGTCTCACTCTCACACGCTCTGTCTACTCTCACACGTTCTGTCTCACTCACTCGCACACGCTCTATCTCACTCACACACACGCTGTCTCACTCACACGCTCTGTCTCACTCACACACGCTCTGTCTCACTCACTCAGCCTCTGTCTCACTCACTCGCACACGCTCTGTCTCACTCGCTCGCTCTGTCTCACACTCGCTCTGTCTCACTCACTCGCATACGCTGTCTCACTCACACACGCTCTGTCTCACTCACTCACATGCTCTGTCTCGCTCACACACGCTCTGTCTCACTCACTCACATGCTCTGTCTCACTCACTCACACATGCTCTGTCTCATTCACGCACGTTGTGTCTCACTCACTCACATGCTCTGTCTCACTCACTCACACATGCTCTGTCTCACTCATTCACACATGCTCTCACACACTCCCTCACGCTCTGTCTCACTCACTCACGTCTGTCTCACTCACTCACGCTCTGTCTCACTCACTCACATTCGCTCTGTCTCACTCACTCACACATGCTCTGTCTCATTCACTCATGCTCTGTCTCACTCACTCACATGCTCTGTCTCACTCACTCACACATGCTCTGTCTCACTCATTCACACATGCTCTCACTCACACGCTCTGTCTCACTCCCTCACGCTCTGTCTCACTCACTCACGCTCTGTCTCACTCACTCACGCTCTGTCTCACTCACTCACATTCGCTCTGTCTCACTCACTCACACATGCTCTGTCTCACTCATTCACACATGCTCTCACACACTCCCTCACGCTCTGTCTCACTCACTCACGCTCTGTCTCACTCCCTCACGCTCTGTCTCACTCACTCACGCTCTGTCTCATTCACTCATGCTCTGTCTCACTCACTCACATGCTCTGTCTCACTCACTCACACATGCTCTGTCTCACTCATTCACACATGCTCTCACTCACACGCTCTGTCTCACTCCCTGACGCTCTGTCTCACTCACTCACGCTCTGTCTCACTCACTCACGCTCTGTCTCATTCACTCACGCTCCATCTCACTCACTCACATGTTCTGTCTCACTCACTCACATGCTCTGTCTCACTCACTCACACATGCTCCGTCTCACTCACTCACACATGCTTTGTCTCACTTATTCACACATGCTCTCACTCACACGCTCTGTCTCACTCACGCTCTGTCTCACTCACTCACATGTTCTGTCTCACTCACTCGCACCTGCTCTGTCTCACTCACACACGCTCTGTCTCACTCACTCATGCTCTGTCTCACTCACTCACTCATGCTCTGTCTCACTCACTCACTCACGCTCTGTCTCACTCACACACACGCTCTGTCTCACTCACTCATGCTCTGTCTCACTCACTCACACATGCTCTGTCTCACTCACACACGCTCTGACTCACTCACTCACACACGGTCTGTCTCACTCACTCACACATACTCTGTCTCACTCATTCACACATGCTCTCACTCTCTCACTCACACGCTCTGTCTCACTCACTCACACGCTCTGTCCCACTCACTCACTCACGCTCTGTCTCACTCACTCACTCATGCTCTGTCTCACTCACGCTCTGTCTCACTCACTCACTCATGCTCTCACTCACTCACTCACACGCTCTGTCTCACTCACTCACGCTCTGTCTCACTCACTCACACACGCTCTGTCTCACTCACTCACACCTGCTCTGCCTTACTCACTCACTCACACGCTCTGTCTCACTCACTCACACACGCTCTGTCTCACTCACTCACGCTCTGTCTCACTCACTCACGGTCTCACTCACACGCGCTCTGTCTCACTCACTCACACATGCTCTGTCTCACTCACTCACACATGCTCTGTCTCACTCACTCACACTTTCTCTGTCTCACTCACACACCCTCTGTCTCACTCACTCAAGCTCTGTCTCACTCACTCACACCTACTCTGTCTCACTCATTCACACATGCTCTCACTCACTCACTCACGCTCTGTCTCACTCACTCACGCTCTGTCTCACTCACTCACATTCGCTCTGTCTCACTCACTCACACATGCTCTGTCTCACTCACTCACACATGCTCTGTCTCATTCACTCACGCTCTATCTCACTCACTCACATGTTCTGTCTCACTCACTCACACATGCCCTGTCTCGCTCATTCACACATGCTCTCACTCACTCACACACGCTCTGTCTCACTCACTCACATGCTCTGTCTCACTCACTCACACATGCTCCGTCTCACTCACTCACACATGCTTTGTCTCACTTATTCACACATGCTCTCACTCACACGCTCTGTCTCACTCACGCTCTGTCTCACTCACTCACATGTTCTGTCTCACTCACTCGCACCTGCTCTGTCTCACTCACACACGCTCTGTCTCACTCACTCATGCTCTGTCTCACTCACTCACACATGCTCTGTCTCACTCACTCACACTCTGTCTCACTCTCACACGTTCTGTCTCACGCGTTCTGTCTCACACACACGTTCTGTCTCACTAACACACTCGCTCTGTCTCACTCACACACACGCTCTGTATCACTCACTCACACACGCTCTGTCTCACTCACTCACACACACTCTGTCTCACTCACTCGCACATGCTCTGTATCACTCACTCACGCTCTGTCTCACTCACTCACACACATTCTGTATCACTCACACACGCTCTGTATCACTCACACACGCTCTGTCTCACTCACTCACACACGCTCTGTATCACTCACTCACGCTCTGTCTCACTCAGTCACACATGCTCTGCCTCACTCACACACACACGCTCTGTCTCACTCACACACGCTCTGTCTCACTCACTCACATGCTCTGTCTCACTGACACACACGCTCTGTCTCACTCACAGACGCTCTGTCTCACTGACAGACACGCTCTGTCTCACTCACTCACATGCTCTGTCTCACTGACACACACGTTCTGTCTCACTCACTCACACACGCTCTGTCTCACTGACACACACGCTCTGTCTCGCTCACACACGCTCTGTCTCACTCACACATGCTCGTTCTGTCTCACTCACTCATTGGAGATGTGGTGCCCAAATGGTGTTGTCACTGTACGAATAAACCACTTGCGCTCTCCATCTCACGCTCTTGCGCTCTCCCTCTCACGCTCTTGCGCTCTCCCTCTCACGCAGTTGCGCTCTCCCTCTCACGCACTTGCACTCTCCTCTCACGCTGTTGCGCTCTCCCTCTCACGCACTTGCACTCTCCTCTCACGCATTCGTGCTCTATTGCACTCGTGCTCTCACGCTCACACGCATCCGCGCTCATTCTCACGCATTCACTCACGCATTTGTGCTCTCTCATGCACTCGCGCAGTCATGCACCCGTTCTTTCTCGTGCACTCGCACTCTCTCTCGTGCACGCACGCTCTCTCTCTCGCTCACTCCCACGCAGTCACTCTCTCTCGCACGCGCACTCTCGCGCTCGCTCTCTCATTCTCCCTCTCTCTCTCGCAAGTGTGCGCACGCGCTCTCTCAAACACACGCGTGGACATGCATATAGTTGCACAATTTCATCTACTCACCCCGCCCAACACACACATGGTAATCAACTTCTTCCTGTTCACCTGAAGTTTGCCCCCAGGCATTTAGCTGCTGTGGGTCCACTTGGGCACTGATGCCAGCTGTTGTTTTTCCAGGGATAATGGCACATGTTACCGTGAGTGTGTGGGCCGAATCCTATTGCGGAACATCTCGTCCTCAGCACTGGGCTCAATGAGTGGACACGGGATCTCGGCGAATGGGCTGGCCTATTGCCTGTGGGTGCTGTCCACCTCAGACTCTCTGGATTCCTGCCAGGGGAAGAGCAGCTGCCCAGTGATCAGCTTGACCATCAGACCAGATATCAGAATGAAGTGTGGTGTAAGTATTAGAGGGCAGGGTGGTGAGGGGTTGGTGGTGGTAGCAAGTTCTCTGATCAGCCAGTCTCGCAACTCAAACTCAGTGTGTTTCTTCCAGCAAAATTACGTCTACGTCTTTGATGGGATCCCGGAATTCCTTATGGATACTCATCTGGACAGTGCAATCCATGCAGACCCCAACTTGATTGGTGCCTTCTGTGGCAATGGTTGGGATCAGCCAATCAGAGTGGACGCTATCTCAGGTACTTTAGCAACATCTGCCTTGGTATGTGAGCCATCACTGCAACAGCGTTCTGTATCGCAGTATCTCACTGGGAGAGCGCTCTATCGCTGTGACTCACTGGGCATGTGTCTAAATGACAGTACCTCATGGGAAAATGCCTATATGGCAGTGTGTCACTGGGAAAACACTCTGCATCGCAGTGTGTCACTGGGAAAGGGCTCTGTATCGTAGTGTGTCACTGGAGGAACACTGTATCGCAGTGTGTCACTGGAGGAACACTCTGTATAGCAGTGTGTCACTGGGAGAGCGCTCTGTATCGCAGTGTGTCACTGGAGGAACACTCTGTATAGCAGTGTGTCACTGGGAGAGCGCTCTGTATCGCAGTGTGTCACTGGAGGAACACTCTGTATAGCAGTGTGTCACTGGGAGAGCGCTCTGTATCGCCGTGTGTCACTGGAGGAACACTCTGTATAGCAGTGTGTCACTAGGAGAGCGCTCTGTATTGCAGTGTGTCACTGGGAAAACACTCTGTATCGCAGTGTGTCACTGGGAGAGCGCTCTGTATCGTAGTGTGTCACTGGAGGAACACTGTATAGCAGTGTGTCACTGGAGGAACACTCTGTATCGCAGTGTGTCACTGGAGGAACTCTCTGTATAGCAGTATGTCACTGGAGGAACACTCTGTATCGCAGTGTGTCACTGGGAGAGTGCTCTGTATAGCAGTGTGTCACTGGGAGAGCACTCTGTATCGCAGTGTGTCACTGGGAGAGCGCTCTGTATCGCAGTGTGTCACTGGAGGAACACTATAGCAGTGTGTCACTGGGAGAGCGCTCTGTATCGCAGTGTGTCACTGGGAAAACACTCTGTGTCGCAGTGTGTCACTGGGAGATCGCTCTGTATCGTAGTGTGTCACTGGAGGAACACTGTCTCGCAGTGTGTCACTGGAGGAACACTGTATCGCAGTGTGTCACTGGAGGAACACTCTGTATAGCAGTGTGTCACTGGGAGAGCGCTCTGTATAGCAGTGTGTCACTGGGAGAGCACTCTGTATCGCAGTGTGTCACTGGGAAAACACACTGTATCGCAGTGTGTCACTGGGAGATCGCTCTGTATCGTAGTGTGTCACTGGAGGAACACTGTCTCGCAGTGTGTCACTGGAGGAACACTGTATCGCAGTGTGTCACTGGAGGAACACTATGTATAGCAGTGTGTCACTGGGAGAGCGATCTGTATAGCAGTGTGTCACTGGGAGAGCACTCTGTATCGCAGTGTGTCACTGGGAAAACACACTGTATCGCAGTGTGTCACTGGGAGAGCGCTCTGTATAGCAGTGTGTCACTGGAAGAGCGCTTTGTATCGCAGTGTGTCCCTGGGAGAGCGCTTTGTATCGCAGTATGTCACTGGGAGAGCGCTCTGTATCGCAGTGTGTCACTGGGAGAGCGCTCTGTATCGCAGTGTGTCACTGGGAGAGCGCTTTGTACCGCAGTGCGCCACTGGGAGAGCACTCTGTATCGCAGTGTGTCACTGGGAGAGTGCTCAGTATCGCAGTGTGTCACTGGGAGAGTGTTCTATCACAGTGTGTCACTGGGAGGGCGCTCTGTATCGCAGTGTGTCACTGGGAGAGCGCTCTGTATCGCAGTGTGTCACTGGGAGAGCTCTCTGTATTGCAGTGTGTCACTGGGAGAGTGCTCTGTATTGCAGTGTGTCACTGGGAGAGTGCTCTGTATTGCAGTGTGTCACTGGGAGAGTGCTCTGTATCGCAGTATCTCACTGGGAGAGCGCTCTGTATTGCAGTGTGTCACTGGAAGAGTGCTCTGTATTGCAGTGTGTCACTGGGAGGGCACTCTGTATCGCAGTGTGTCACTGGGAGAGCTCTCTGTGTCGCAGTGTGTCACTGGGAGAGCTCTCTGTATTGCAGTGTGTCACTGGGAGAGTGCTCTGTATTGCAGTGTGTCACTGTGAGAGCGCTCTATCGCTGTGACTCACTGGCCACGTGTCTATATGGCAGTGCCTCATGGGAAAACGCCTTTATGGCAGTGTGTCACTGGGAAAACACTCTGTATCTCAGTGTGTCACTGGGAGAGCGCTCTGTATCGTAGTGTGTCACTGGGCACGTGTCTAAATGACAGTGCCTCATGGGGAAATGCCTGTATTGCAGTGTGTCACTGGGAAAACACTGTATCGCAGTGTGTCACTGGGAGAGCGCTTTGTATCGTAGTGTGTCACTGGAGGAACACTCTGTATAGCAGTGTGTCACTGGAGGAACACTCTGTATCGCAGTGTGCCACTGGAGGAACACTCTGTATAGCAGTGTGTCACTGGGAGAGCGCTCTGTATCGCAGTGTGTCACTGGAGGAACACTCTGTATAGCAGTGTGTCACTGGGAGTGCACTCTGTATCGCAGTGTGTCACTGGAGGAACACTCTGTATCGCAGTGTGTCACTGGAGGAACACTCTGTATAGCAGCATGTCACTGGAGAAACATTCTGTATCGCAGTGTGTCACTGGGAGAGTGCTCTGTATAGCAGTGTGTCACTGGGAGAGCGCTCTGTATCGCAGTGTGTCACTGGGAAAACACTCTGTATCGCAGTGTGTCACTGGGAGAGCGCTCCGTATCGTAGTGTGTCACTGGAGGAACACTCTGTATAGCAGTGTGTCACTGGGAGAACGCTCTGTATAGCAGTGTGTCACTGGGAGAGCGCTCTGTATCACTGTCACTGGGAGAGTGCTCTGTATCACAGTGTGTCACTAGGAGAGGGCTCTGTATCGCAGTGTGTCACTTGGAAAGCACTCTGTATCGCAGTATGTCACTGGGAGAGCGCTCTGTATCGCAGTGTGTCACTGGGAGAGCGCTTTGTATCGCAGTGCGCCACTGGGAGTGTGCTCTGTACCGCAGTGTGTCACTGGGAGAGCGCTCTGTATCGCAGTGTGTCACTGGGAGAGTGCTCTATCACAGTGTGTCACTGGGAGGGCGCTCTGTATCGCAGTGTGTCACTGGGAGAGCGCCCTGTATCGCAGTATGTCACTGGGAGAGCTCTCTGTATTGCAGTGTGTCACTGGGAGAGTGCTGTGTATCGCAGTGTGTCACTGGGAGAGCGCTCTGTATCGCAGTGTGTCACTGGGAGAGCGCTTTGTATCGCAGTGCGCCACTGGGAGAGCGCTCTGTATCACAGTGTGTCACTGGGAGAGTGCTCTGTATCGCAGTGTGTCACTGGGAGAGCGCTCTGTATCGCAGTGTGTCACTGGGAGAGTGCTCAGTATCGCAGTGTGTCACTGGTAGAGTGCTCTATCACAGTGTGTCACTGGGAGGGCGCCCTGTATCGCAGTGTGTCACTGGGAGAGCGCCCTGTATCGCAGTGTGTCACTGGGAGAGCTCTCTGTATTGCAGAGTGTCACTGGGAGAGCGCTCTGTATCGCAGTGTGTCACTGGGAGAGCTCTCTGTATTGCAGTGTGTCACTGGGAGTGTGCTCTGTATCGCAGTGTGTCACTGGGAGAGTGCTCTGTATTGCAGCGTGTCACTGGGAGAGCGCTCTGTATAGCAGTGTGTCACAGGGAGAGTGCTCTGTATCGCAGTGTCACTGGGAGAGTGCTCTGTATTGCAGTGTGTCACTGGGAGAGCGCTCTGTATAGCAGTGTGTCACAGGGAGAGTGCTCTATCACACTGTGTCACTGGGAGAGCGCTCTGTATCACAGTGTGTCACTGGGAGAGGGCTAGATTGGTGGGTAGTTCACGCCACTCCGATATTCAAAAAGGGAGGTAGAGAGAAAGCAGGGAATTATGGACCAGTAAGTCTAACATCAGTAGTGGGGAAAATGCTTGAATCCATTATCAACAACTTTACAGCAGAACATTTAGAAAGCAGTGGCAGGATCAATCAGAGTCAGCATGGATTTATGAAGGAAAAATCATACTTGACAAATCTGTTGGAATTCTTTGACGATGTAACCAGTACAGTTGACAAGGGGGAGCCAGTCGATGTGGTATATTTGGACTTTCAGAAGGCGTTTGACAAAGTTCCGCATAGGAGATTATTGTGCAAAATTAAAGCGCATGGGATTGGGGGAAATGTATTGAAGTGGATACAAAACTGGTTGGCAATGAGGAAACAAAGAGTAGGGATTACTGGGTCCTTTTCAAATTGGCAGTCAGTAACCAGTGGGGTACCACAGGGATCGGTGCTGGGACTCCAGCTATTCACAATATATATGAATAATTTGGATTAGGGAACAAAATGTAACATCTCAAAGTTTGCAGATGATACCAAATTTGGTGGGAGGGTGCATTGTGACGAGGATGCAGGGATCCCACAGAAAGATCTGGACAGGTTGGGCGAGTGGGCAAACCAATGGCAGATGCAGTATAATTTGGATAAGTATGAGGTTATTCACTGTGAAAGCAAAAACAGGAAGGCAGATTGCTACCTGAATGGTTGTAAATTGGGAGAGGTGAGTGTGCAGCAGGACCTGGGTGTCCTTGTGCACCATTTGCTGAAGGTAAGCATGCAGGTGCAGCAGGCGGTAAAGAAGGCTAATGGTATGTTGGCCTTCATTGCAAGAGGTTTCGAGTATAGAAGCAGGGATGTGTTGCTGCAATTATACAGGGCCTTGGTGAGGCCACAGTTGGAGTATTTTGTACAGCTTTGGTCTCCTTCTCTGAGGAAGGATGTTCTTACTCTCGAGGAAGTGCAGCGAAGGTTTACCAGACTGATTCCAGGGATGGCGGGACAGTCATACGAGGAGAGATTGGCTAGGTTGGGATTGTTCTCGCTGGAGTTCAGAAGAATGAGGGGGATCTCATAGAGACTTATAAAATTCCTTTTTTTTTTATTAAATATTTTATTGAAAATTTTTGGTCAACCAACACAGTACATTGTGCATCCTTTACACAATATTATAACAACACAAATAACAATGACCTATTTTATAAACAAAAAATGAATAAATAATAAATAACAAAAATGAAAACTAGCCCTAATTGGCAACTGCCTTGTCACAAGTAACACTCTCCAAAAATATAATTTAACAGTCCAATATATAATTATCTGTAGCAACGACCTATACATACTATACAGTATATATTAACAACCCTGAGAGTCCTTCTGGTTCCTCTCCCCCCCCCCCCCCCCCCCCGATCCTGGGCTGCTGCTGCTGCCTTCTTTTTCCCATTCCGTCTATCTTTCTGCGAGGTATTCGACGAACGGTTGCCACTGCCTGGTGAACCCTTGAGCCGACCCCCTTAGGACAAACTTAATCCGCTCTAGCTTTATAAACCCCGCCATGTCATTTATCCAGGTCTCCACCCCCGGGGGCTTGGCTTCTTTCCACATTAGCAATATCCTGCCGGGCTACTAGGGACGCAAAGGCCAAAACATCGGCCTCTCTCGCCTCCTGCACTCCCGGCTCTTGTGCAACCCCAAATATAGCCAACCCCCAGCTTGGTTCGACCCGGACTCCTACTACTTTTGAAAGCACCTTTGTCACCCCCATCCAAAACCCCTGTAGTGCCGGGCATGACCAAAACATATGGGTATGATTCGCTGGGCTTCTCGAGCACCTCGCACACCTATCCTCCACCCCCAAAAATTTACTGAGCCGTGCTCCAGTCATATGTGCCCTGTGTAATACCTTAAACTGAATCAGGCTTAGCCTGGCACACGAGGACGACAAGTTTACCCTGCTTAGGGCATCTGCCCACAGCCCCTCCTCGATCTCCTCCCCCAGCTCTTCTTCCCATTTCCCTTTTAGTTCATCTACCATAGTCTCCCCTTCGTCCCTCATTTCCCTATATATATCTGACACCTTACCATCCCCCACCCATGTCTTTGAGATCACTCTGTCCTGCACCTCTTGTGTCGGGAGCTGCGGGAATTCCCTCACCTGTTGCCTCGCAAAAGCCCTCAGTTGCATATACCTGAATGCATTCCCTTGGGGCAACCCATATTTCTCGGTCAGCGCTCCCAGACTCGCAAACTTCCCATCCACAAACAGATCTTTCAGTTGCGTTATTCCTGCTCTTTGCCACATTCCATGTCCCCCATCCATTCCCCCCGGGGCAAACCTATGGTTGTTTCTTCTCGGGGACCCCCCCCAAGGCTCCAGTCTTTCCCCTATGCCGTCTCCACTGTCCCCAAATCTTCAGTGTAGCCACCACCACCGGGCTTGTGGTGTAGTTCCTCGGTGAGAACGGCAATGGGGCTGTCACCATAGCCTGTAGGCTAGTCCCCCTACAGGACGCCCTCTCTAATCTCTTCCACGCCGCTCCCTCCTCCTCTCCCATCCACTTACTCACCATTGAAATATTAGCGGCCCAATAATACTCACTTAGGCTCGGTAGTGCCAGCCCCCCCCTATCCCTGCTACGCTGTAAGAATCCCTTCCTCACTCTCGGGGTCTTCCCGGCCCACACAAAACCCATGATGCTCTTTTCAATCCTTTTAAAAAAAGCCTTTGTGATCACCACCGGGAGGCACTGAAACACAAAGAGGAATCTCAGGAGGACCACCATCTTAACCGCCTGCACCCTCCCTGCCAGTGACAGGGATACCATATCCCATCTCTTAAAATCCTCCTCCATTTGTTCCACCAACCGTGTTAAATTTAACCTATGCAATGTGCCCCAATTCTTGGCTATCTGGATCCCCAGCTAACAAAAGTCCCCTGTTACCTTCCTCAACGGTAGGGCCTCTATTTCTCTAATCTGCTCCCCTGGATGCACCACAAACAACTCACTTTTCCCCATGTTCAATTTATACCCTGAAAAATCCCCAAACTCCCCAAGTATCCGCATTATTTCTGGCATCCCCTCCGCCGGGTCTGCCACGTATAGTAGCAAATCGTCCGCATACAAAGATACCCGGTGTTCTTCTCCTCCTCTAAGTACTCCCCTCCACTTCTTGGAACCCCTCAACGCTATCGCCAGGGGCTCAATCGCCAGTGCAAACAATAATGGGGACAGAGGGCATCCCTGCCTTGTCCCTCTATGGAGCCGAAAATATGCAGATCCCCGTCCATTCGTGACCACGCTCGCCACTGGGGCCCTATACAACAGCTGCACCCATCTAACATACCCCTCTCCAAAACCAAATCTCCTCAACACCTCCCACAAATAATCCCACTCCACTCTATCAAATGCTTTCTCGGCATCCATCGCCGCTACTATCTCCGTTTCTCCCTCTGGTGGGGCCATCATCATTACCCCTAACAACCTCCGTATATTCGTGTTCAGCTGTCTCCCCTTCACAAACCCAGTTTGGTCCTCGTGGACCACCCCCGGGACACATTCCTCTATTCTCATTGCCATTACCTTGGCCAGGACCTTGGCATCTACATTTAGGAGGGAAATAGGTCTATAGGACCCGCATTGTAGCGGGTCCTTTTCCTTCTTTAAGAGAAGCGATATCGTTGCTTCAGACATAGCCGGGGGCAGTTGTCCCCTTTCCTTTGCCTCATTAAAGGTCCTCGTCAGTACCGGGGCGAGCAAGTCCACATATTTTCTATAGAATTCGACTGGGAATCCATCCGGTCCCGGGGCCTTTCCCGCCTGCATGCTCCTAATTCCTTTCACCACTTCTTCTACCTCGATCTGTGCTCCCAGTCCCACCCTTTCCTGCTCTTCCACCTTGGGAAATTCCAGCCGATCCAAGAAGCCCATCATTCTCTCCCTCCCATCCGGGGGTTGAGCTTCATATAATTTTTTGTAAAATGTCTTGAACACTCCATTCACTCTCTCCGCTCCCCGCTCCATCTCTCCTTCCTCATCCCTCACTCCCCCTATTTCCCTCGCTGCTCCCCTTTTCCTCAATTGGTGTGCCAGCAACCTGCTCGCCTTCTCCCCATATTCGTACTGTACACCCTGTGCCTTCCTCCATTGTGCCTCTGCAGTGCCTGTAGTCAGCAAGTCAAATTCTACATGTAGCCTTTGCCTTTCCCTGTACAGTCCCTCCTCCGGTGCTTCCGCATATTGTCTGTCCACCCTCAAAAGTTCTTGCAGCAACCGCTCCCGTTCCTTACTCTCCTGCTTCCCTTTATGTGCCCTTATTGATATCAGCTCCCCTCCAACCACCGCCTTCAACGCCTCCCAGACCACTCCCACCTGGACCTCCCCATTATCATTGAGTTCCAAGTACTTTTCAATGCACCCCCTCACCCTTAGACACACCCCCTCATCTGCCATTAGTCCCATGTCCATTCTCCAGGGTGGGCGCCCTCCTGTTTCCTCCCCTATCTCCAAGTCCACCCAGTGTGGAGCGTGATCCGAAATGGCTATAGCCGTATACTCCGTTCCCCTCACCTTCGGGATCAATGCCCTACCCAGCACAAAAAAGTCTATTCGCGAGTAGACTTTATGGACATAGGAGAAAAACGAGAACTCCTTACTCCTAGGTCTGCTAAATCTCCACAGGTCTACACCTCCCATCTGCTCCATAAAATCTTTAAGTACCTTGGCTGCTGCCGGCCTCCTTCCAGTCCTGGACTTCGACCTATCCAGCCCTGGTTCCAACACCGTATTAAAATCTCCCCCCATTATCAGCTTTCCCATCTCTAGGTCCGGAATGCGTCCTAGCATCCGCCTCATAAAATTGGCATCATCCCAGTTCGGGGCATATACGTTTACCAAAACCACCGTCTCCCCCTGTAGTTTGCCACTCACCATCACGTATCTGCCCCCGTTATCTGCCACTATAGTCTTTGCCTCGAACATTACCCGCTTCCCCACTAATATAGCCACCCCTCTGTTTTTCGCATCTAGCCCCGAATGGAACACCTGCCCCACCCATCCTTTGCGTAGCCTAACCTGGTCTATCAGTTTCAGGTGCGTTTCCTGTAACATAACCACATCTGCCTTAAGTTTCTTAAGGTGTGCGAGTACCCGTGCCCTCTTTATCGGCCCGTTCAGCCCTCTCACGTTCCACGTGATCAGCCGAGTTGGGGGGCTTCCTACCCCCCCCCCCCCTTGTCGATTAGCCATCACCTTTTTCCAGCTCCTCACCCGGTTCCCACGCAGCTGTATCTCCCCCAGGCGGTGCCCCCCCGCCCATCCTCTCCCATACCAGCTCCCCCCTCTCCCCAGCAGCAGCAACCCAGTAATTCCCCCCCCCCCCCCCGCTAGATCCCCCGCTAGCGTAATTACTCCCCCCATGTTGCTCCCAGAAGTCAGCAAACTCTGGCTGACCTCGGCTTCCCCCCATGACCTCGGCTCGCACCGTGCGACGCCCCCTCCTTCCTGCTTCTCTATTCCCGCCATGATTATCATAGCGCGGGAACCAAGCCCGCGCTTCTCCCTTGGCCCCGCCCCCAATGGCCAACGCCCCATCTCCTCCACCTCCCCTCCTCCCCCATCACCACCTGTGGGAGAGAGAAAAGTTACCACATCGCAGGATTAGTACATAAAACCCCTCTTTGCCCCCCACATTCGCCCCACCACTTTGTTCGAACGTTCTTTTTAATAACCCGCTCATTCCAGTTTTTCTTCCACAATAAAAGTCCACGCTTCATCCGCCGTCTCAAAGTAGTGGTGCCTCTCTCGATATGTGACCCACAGTCTTGCCGGTTGCAGCATTCCAAATTTTATCTTCTTTTTATGAAGCACCGCCTTGGCCCGATTAAAGCTCGCCCTCCTTCTCGCCACCTCCGCACTCCAGTCTTGATAAACGCGGATCACCGCGTTCTCCCATTTACTACTCCGAGTTTTCTTCGCCCATCTAAGGACCATTTCTCTATCCTTAAAACGGAGGAATCTCACCACTATGGCTCTGGGAATTTCTCCTGCTCTCGGTCCTCGCGCCATCACTCGGTATGCTCCCTCCACCTCCAACGGACCTGCCGGGGCCTCCGCTCCCATTAACGAGTGCAGCATCGTGCTCACATATGCCCCGACGTCCGCTCCCTCCACACCTTCAGGAAGACCAAGAATCCTCAGGTTGTTCCTCCTTGCGTTGTTTTCCAGTGCCTCCAACCTTTCCACACATCGTTTCTGATGTGCCTCCTGCGTCTCCGTCTTCACCACCAGGCCCTGTATATCGTCCTCATTCTCGGCTGCCTTTGCCTTCACGACCCGAAGCTCCCGCTCCTGGGTCTTTTGTTCCTCCTTTAGCCCTTCGATCGCCTGTAGTATCGGGGCCAACAGCTCTTTCTTCATTTCCTTTTTGCTCTCTTCCACACAGCATTTCAAGAACTCTTGTTGTTCAGGGCCCCATGTTAAACTGCCACCTTCCGACGCCATCTTGGTTTTTGCTTGCCTTCCTTGCCGCTGTTCTAAAGGATCCACTGCAATCTGGCCACTTCCCTCTCCTTTTCCATCTGTATCCAGGGGGGATTCCCTTCTGGTTTACCGCACAGTGTTTTTAGCCGTCAAAATTGCCGTTGGGGCTCCTATCAAGAGCCCAAAAGTCCGTTTCACAGGGAGCTGCCGAAATGTGCGACTCAGCTGGTCATCGCCGCACCCGGAAGTCCACTTATAAAATTCTAACAGGACTAGACAGGGTAGATGCAGGGAAGATGTTACCAATGATGGGTATGTCACAGGGGTCACAGTCTGAGGATTCAGGGTAAACCATTTCGGACAGAGATGAGGAGACATTTCTTCACACAAAGATTGGTGAGACTGTGGAATTCATTACCACAGGAAGTAGTTAATGCTAAAACTTTGAATATATTCAAGAGGTGGCTGGATATAGCACTTGGGGAGAATGGGATCAAAGGCTATGGGGAGAAAGCAGGATTAGGCTATTGAGTTGGATGATCAGCCATGATCGTGATGAATGGCGGAGCAGGCTCGAAGGGCCAAAAGGTCTCCTCCTGCTCCTATCTTCTATGTATCTATGTAGTGTGTCGGAGAGCGCACTGTATCACAGTGTGTCACTGGGAGAGCGCTCTGTATCGCAGTGTGCCACTCGGAGAGACTCTATAGCAGTGTGTCACCGGGAGAGCAACTCTGGTGCAACAGGTAGCGCGTTGGACGTATTGTCAAAATGAGACATTCATAGAGTCATAGAATTTACAGTGCAGAAGGAGTCCATTCAGCCCATCGAGTCTGCACCGGCTCTTGGAAAGAGCACCCAACCTACGCCCACACCTCCACCCTATCCCCGTAACCCAGTACCCCCACCTGACCTTTTCGGGCACTAAGGAGCAATTTATCATGGCTATCCACCTAATCTGCACATCTTTGGACTGTGGGAGGTGTTGTCTTCTTTACTTTGGGGTGAACCACAAGCTGTTTCTTCTATCGACCAAATGACCACACACCAATATGTTAGCTCAAAAACACAGTTTATTAATAACACAAGACTTGGATCTCTATGCAATAACACCCGCAGCTCCGTACTAAACTGCACCTAACGACTAAGATGACCTTTACTTAACTTCGAGTGATCTGCACTGTGCGAGATAAGGCCTTTATCCGGGTCCACATGGTTGGTTTGGAAGTGGTTGGGTTCGTCTCAGCTGGGCTCGTCCTTGAGGAATGGTCGGGGGTCCTTGAACTTGGCTGTTCTGCTGCAGTTGGTCGCACACAGGCCGGTCCCAAAAGAGGCAGATCTCTACTGCGCAGGGCTTTTTATCCTTCGTCTCTTTCGCGCCCTTATGGGCGGTCCTTACTCCGGGTCCAGTGGATCGATAGCTGGGCGGGTCCTAGCTATCACTGTTCCAGGCACGTAGGCCTTTTCAAATAAGGGGGAGTGGCGCGGTTAGTCTGCTACCGTTGTAACTCCTTGATTCAAACTCTATTGTCCTTGGGGAAATGGTGATCGACTCTTAATGGATACAAGTTTCAGCCAAGTCTGGTTTCTTTGCACAATACACAGAGGCTGTGTACCTGTCTGTGTCCCAAATTGACCACAATTCCCATGGTCCTTTGCAGGTGCCATTTTACATGGCTACATTCCGTCCTCTTGATCCTGAACGCGAAGCGTGGTGGATCACAGTCTTGATCCCGTAGTCTACCTTATCAAGCTGGCACTGGTCAGTCAGTTCAGTTCCTACTCTACTCTGTCCTAAATTCATTGTACAATTTTACCTAATTCATTAATATTACATACATCCATTAAAACAATTCACTATAACTAGCTATCAAATTAAACTCAAATAAATTCATTAAACGTAGATTCATACCAAACGGTTGGTGACCAACTAACTTTCTATGCTACACTCATGCTGCTGGTTTTACCTAAAGAACTTATCTACAACACAAAATCTACAAACTTAAACAGCAGCACCACATTCTTTTGCCTTATCACATTTCATCGGTACAGAGGTATAAAGGGTCCATTTAGCAGAGGTTATCACAGTTTTTGTAAGTTGTACATTCTTAGTAGAGTTCTATTGGATTCCAAAGAGGGGGGCTCGAACTGTGTATGTAGGGGGTCGGGAGGCTTTTGCCTTCCATTTGCGGAGTTTGAATGTGAAGACTACACTATAGATTACTGCAATCAGGAGGAGGGTCTCTATGAGAGTGGGTTCCATTTTGCAATGCCTTCCCACCAGGTGGGGGTTTCAGTCTCTATCTCTAACAGTTGTGTGGTATCCTGACTAGAGGTGGTTTGTCGGGTGGTGTCGCTCGGGGTTGGCTTGGGTCCTACTCTAATTGTGTGTATTGCCAAATTACCTTTTGTGGGTGTCCCGGGCAATTTTGTCCGATCCTTATTGTATTCCCTGCAATTTTATTTAAATATCCAATTTCGGGGCACCCTTCATTAGAAAGTTCCCACCAATCTTCTGTTCCGGTTCTGCTAATGTAACATTCTGATGTGGACCTAATGGGCTTTCTGTAAATTGTCCATTGGTTATTGCACCCAAATATGATGCTTCTGTTCTTACGCACCCATAGGGTGCCACTCACATTCCACTGCATCTGGCGGACGGTACCACAGACTGCCGGGCTGGGGAAAGTCTTGGGTATCTTGTGCTTGGAGTCCAGTAAGTTATAAGCAATTATCCAGACGAAGATCATGGGGGCTGGGTTCATCCTGCGGTGTCTGGTTTCCGTGTAATCCTAGGGAATCAAGCATTGTATCATGTCAGTATTGTTGGTTAAAATCTGTGTGTGTTAGTCTCTCTCTCTTACTTCAAATTTCCCTTTATGATTGTCACCATGTGTGACTCCCCCATTTTGTTTTTTTTTTAAAAATGTTTTGGAGAGGTATTAATCCAAGTGTCTCAATTCAAGTATTCAAGTGTCTCACAGCTTGTGTGGTTGATGCTAGGAGTGGGCGGATGCTTTCTTCGACCATTCTCCACCTTTACTAGAAACCAAGGAGATTGAAGCTTTGCTTAACCAGCCGAATTTCAGGGTGGCAAGTTTTATAGAGTTTAATCCTAGGGGCTCCGAGGTAGCAACAGTGATCAGCCGTGTTTTAAGTGTAATCAGCCATGTTTTAAGTGTAAATAGCATTTGGAGGTGACCCGAAGGGGTCTGAAAGAACAGTGGAAGAAAGAAGGGTTTAGAGTTGGAGCGGAAAGGGAGGTTCAAGACCTGCCCAAAGCAGGAAAGGGTGTAGTGAACCATTCCAGAGAGCATGGTGTGAAACGTGGGGTGCGTGTGGGCCGCTGCGGGAGAAGAATGGGAACCCCGGATAGGGAGGGTGTTAGTGCCGTTACTCCACTACCCAAGCGTGATTGACTGGTTAATTTTGGGGCCCTCGGGTAGGGAGGGGATTAGTGCCGTGACTCCCTACCTGGGTGACCAGGATGAACAGGAAGAATTTGTAGTCATATTGTAGTGTCTTCAACTGCCATTGGTCAATAGACCGTGTCTGACGGTTGAATCAGAGGAGTAATTACGACTGCATAACTGAGTGTCGGGCCGACATAGATTAAAACCATGTGTTGGAGAGAAGAGGAGTTTAAAAACAAGAAGACGGGCAGGCTCCATCAGAGATTTGGACACCTTAATTCTTAGACAGTGTCCGTTTCTCATCATCTGGACACCTCAAATATTTGCGTGCATTAGTTCCGTTAAATCGTTTCCCAGGAGGGGCTCATCGCTTAAATCATCACCTTCTTCTGGTTGCCAGACTCGTGTCTGCAGATTCCGGGCAGTAGCTGCGTAGGCCTGTGGGTGGTCCGATTCGTCATGTCTTACCAACCTGTAGGAATTGTCACGTGGCCAAAAGGGAGTATCGGGGTTGTCGTGTGGCCGTGTGTAGCCGGGTGCTGGTGTACCTGGAAGTGGAAGCAACGTTGTCGGGAGCGGGCATAGGAAGAGTCATTGGGCGGAGACGGTCGTACAAGGGGTCGAGAAAATCCAAGGCGTTGTTCCGGGGGCTAAGGTAGCTGATGGCGGGGTGGGCGCTAGGGATGGTAGTCAAATCCAGGAGACTCTCATCAGAGTCAAGTTCGAGGTTGAAACCTGTGAGTATGGGCTGAGTTGAGGGGAGAGTGTCGTCCTGAGGGGGAGGGTTGGTGCGGGCATCGGGCTGAATCGTCAGTGGGGCAGAGCGTCATCCTCGCCCATTACCAAGGCTACGTGGTGGGCGTGGCTACGTTGTGATAGGTAGAGTTTGAGTTGGTTGATGTGGAACCAACCAGTCTTACCATTGGGGTACTGTAGCCACCTGGGAAGTCCAATTCCCAACGTAAAATGGAGAACAGCAAAGGGAAATTCAGCCAACACAGGCAGAAACTAGCAGGTGCAAGTTTACTGTGTATTAAACTCTGCAAAAGCCCAGACAGCATCGATACAAGCAGCCATCTGCATAATAATGTAGCAGCCATCTACACAGTAATGAGCGATCCCCGGGAACAATCGAAACATTTGAGATAAACAAAGCCAAGCCAGACTCCTCGGCGCCAGCAGGAGCCAACACAAAAGAGGTTAATGGACACCTCAAGACCACCCACCGATCAGGGAGCCACTCCAGTATTGGAGAAATCGAACCAAGCGATTGGAACAAAGTCCAATCACTTGAAACCAGGTACGGGGTCCGCCCCAAAAGGCGGGAAGCCCCTGGGGACTATAAAGTAAGGCCCCCAAGTTCAAATCGTCCTTCTTGACAGGGTCACTCAGCAACGCGAACCAACCCTTGACAGTGACCTGTTCAGCTACCTCCAAAAGACCGTAAGTCTCAAGTCAACGCTCGCTACGAGATAGGCGCTCCTAGCTACCAGTCCATAACCAGCTTTTGAATCCTGCAGACTCAGAACCCAAACAAAAGGCCATTTGTTTCCCTGACCTGGTGGGCCAGTCCGAAGCTAAGTATAGGCCTGTTAGTTGTAGAAGTAGCTTAGAAAGTAGCGTTTATGCATGAGTAGATTTGACTGTGTGTAAGTAAATGTGCTTTGATTTGAATCTTACTAATTGGTGTATTGAGTTATTGATCATTACTTGAACTTGAACCTCGTGGCAGTATCATAAAGATACCTGGCGACTCGAGAGCAAAGGTTATAAAACAGAGCCAATTGAACCAACCAAAAGTTAGCAACAGTACGCTATCTTGTACACAGAGGGGCTTACTTTGTCAGAGATGGAGCAGGGGCCTACGAATTTAGGGGATAGGCAGGAGCTGGGGTTGTACAATGAGATCATAACTTGCTGGCCAACTATATACTCTATGGGGTGAACCTTTTTGTCAAAGCTGGCTTTACTCTGCTTTTTCCTATCGCCTAGTCGGACAGCAGCAGCTAACTGTGCCGCATTAATGTTTTCTATGACTGCGGAATTTGCCAAATCGAGCCCTAATAAATATTCAATGCCTTTCATGGGTCTCCCTGTCATAAAGGTGTGGGGGGTGAAACCTGTGGAACTGGAAACTGTGTTCCTGATAATCATGAGAGCAAAGGGTAGTACCGTGTCCAAAGTGGAATTGTTCTGCTGTACCGTCTTCCAAATGGTCGTTTTTAAAGTGTGGTTCATGCGCTCTACTATGCTGCTGGACTGGGGGTGGTAGGCTATGTGGAATTTCTGTTTGATACCGAAAATGGTCATAACATTTTACATTACTCTGCTGGTGAAGTGGGTACCTTGATCTGACTCAATGCTGCGTGGAAGACCCCAGCGTGTAAAGATCTGTTTGGTCAAAATTTTAGCGGTGGCCTTTGCCGTGTTTGAATGCATGGGGAATGCTTCTACCCATTTTGTAAATGTATCTATGATGACTAGTACGTGCTTGAAACCGTTTCTGTAGGGGGGGAGGGGACCAATATAATCAATTTGCAGGACGGAATAGTGTCCAGGGGCCTGCTACAGGTCGGGTGTGTCTTAATTGTCTCTTCTTTGCATAATGTTCAGGATTGTTCTGGGCGCAAATGAGGCAATTGTCTACATAATGTGTGACATTGCTTTTTAATTCGGGCCAGCAGCACAAGGGTCTTAAATGGGCAATGGTCGTGTCTATTCCCTGATGTCCATGTCCATCATGGAATTGGTAGATTAACTGGTTTCTGTCTTGGGTGGGGACCACATAAATTCCGTCCTTTAAAACTATTCCGTCCTGTATTGTGAGTGTGTCTGTCCTTCCATTTATCATAGGGGGCTGGATAGGTGCCGTTCAGTATCTGTTTAAGAGAGTCGTCTGCTTTCTGTGCCTGAGATAAATCCTCAATATTGGTTTGGGAGACCTGGATCGAATGCATCTGTTCACACTCGGGGGGGAGAGGGGGTTGCCAGAAGTGACCAGTGCATAATCCAGCTTTAGCTTCTGTCTGACTGAACCAAACTAGCTCTTAGCCACATGCTGCAGGTGTTATGTGATATGTACACCTGACTCACTCTGTAGATGTCCCCACTGGAAAGAGGTGGAGTGTGAGTGCCTCATGCCTTTTATAGTGGGAAACCACCCCCCAGTGTTCGGCCTGCTGATTGGTTATGTCCTGTTCTCTGTGTTCATTAGCTGCCTGTCTGTATCTTATTATGTGCATGTCTGCATATCTTGTGATTCCCGGGGGGGGGGGTTGGTGATGGCTCTTTACTTTAATGATGCCATATGTGTGACCGGTGGCTTTCTTAAGAATATGTTTCAGGAGAGGGGCGGATGGTAGGGGTTTTCCGTCGGCGGATACAAAATCTTGAGATTCCCATAGGGGAAGGAATTTTGTTAGACTGTTGCAGACATACAAGCTGTCAGAGTGTATCTCCGCAGGCGTTCGAAAGGAGTCTGGGTGGTCAATTACATAAGCTATGGCCGCCAGTTCGGCTGCCTGCGAACCCAAGTGGCCGGGTAATTTTAAAGATTAAAGAGTCCTCCATGTAAATCCCGTATCCTGTGATTCTTACTCCATCCTCAACAGTGGAGGAGCCATCTAGATAGATCTTTACTGTGCCCCCTGTGTCTTGGGAACTTTGTGTCTCACCGTTTACATGTGGTTGTAATGATTTGGGAACAAAGGGTCCTATGGGGTGTGTGGCTGCAATTATCTGACATTCGTGTGGGGTCCCTGCGTATTGTAAATTGTCTGCTAAGAACGTGTGAGTCTTGGTGCGTTTCACAGAAATATCCCTGCCCTGTAATAAGAGTGTCCAGCGAGCTGCTCTGATCTGGCGAACTGAACCACCCTTTAGTTTGCCATCTAACAACAGTTGGGTGGGGGTGTGCTCAGTTAATATCGTGACTGGGTTGAGGCCTGTAATGTAGGCAAAGTACTGGACTGCCCAAAAGACTGCAAGCAAGTGTCGTTCACAGGCAGAAAATCCTTGTTCTACGGGGTCTAAAACTCTAGAGGCGTAGGCTACTGGTCCTAATCGGTCGTGGTGTTCCTGTAGGAGCACTGCTGAGAGGGTTCGGGCGGTGGTTGCTACTTCTATGGCGTAGGGCATGTCGGGGTCGGGAACTTGTAAAGCGGGAGTTGTACCTAGGGCGAGTTTTAAATCGTCTATGGCGTCTGTGTGCTGGGGAAGCCAATTCCATGGGGTGTTCTTTTTCAGAAGCTCTAAGAGCGGGGCGGCCTTTGTGGCAAAACCGTCTATATAATTTCTGCAGTATCCCACTAAACCTAAAAATGAGCGGAGTGCACTTACATTATGGGGTTCACAATGGAGTCAATGCGTTTTTGTTCAATTTCACGTTTGCCGTGTGTAATAGTGGTGCCTAAATAAAGTACCTTTTCCCTCAATACCTGTGCCTTTTTGGGGTTTACCTGACAGCCGATGGACTGGAGCAGGGTTAGTAATTCGGCCAAGAGAGCCACGTGCTCTTCCCTGGTGGCGGTTTACAGGAGCAGTTCGTCTACATACCGAATTAGGCATTCGGGGTGGGAGAATTTGGAAAGAACAGCAGCTAGCTGTCTGTGGAAAATGGAGGGGGAATTATGGAAGCCTTGGGGGAGACACGTCCACGTGTACTGTTGTCCTTGAAAAGTGAATGCGAGTTTATACTGGCAAGCGCGACCTAGGCGAATGGACCAAAAACCATTGCTGATATCCAGCACGGTGAAATACTTTGCTTGCACTCACTGCTTAAGCATAGTCGATAACTTTGTTTAGTTCGCGGTAGTCATTGGTGAGTCGCCATGAACCGTCTGGTTTCTTTATGGGCCAAATCGGGGCATTATTAGTGGAAGCTACGGGTCGAATCACTCCTTGTTTTAACAGACTGTTAATTACCTTTAAAATTTCTCCTTCAGCCTGCTGTGGAAATCCGTACTGTTTCTGTGGTTTGGGGTCGGGACGTGAGATCATAATCATACCTGGAATGTGCCCACAGTCATGCTTGCATTGGGCAAATGCACCTTTGTGTGTGGCTAATACCCGTCTAATGGTGTCGCCTGTGCTAATTGCTGAAGGGTTAAACCAATAGTCCCCTACTGACCATATCCTGTTTTCGTAATCTCCCACTGAGAGCGTGGCGGGGGCTCTAACTGTCTTGGACATTTGCCATACACACTTGTTTATGGGGTCGAAGGAGATTTTATGTGAGTTCATAAAGTCTATGCCTAGGATGTGTTCCGCAGTCGGGGGTAGGTCTACTAGAACAACGGGGTGGGTAGTGGTTACGTTTCGTATTTGGACGGATATAGGGGCTGTGATGTATCCCTCTTGCTTGTGACCTGTGAATCCACTGAGTGTGATGGTATCTGTGGTAGGCCAGGGTGTTTTTTAGAATAGGTTTGCGGAGTTTAGTGTGGTTCGGCATCCTCCCGTGTCCCAACGAAAATCAACTGCTTGTCCCCGGACTGTGCCTGTGAATACCTGTCTTCCTACGTTATCCCAGCACGTGTCACAGACCCATGTTGGAGACTCTGGACACCGTCAATGTGAGGAGTTATAAGCGAGGTTATCTGAACGGGCGTTTACGTTATGCATGGGGCGAGCGTTGCCTTCTAGCTGTCGCGGCTGACGATCGTGGTCTGGCCTATTGTTTCTGAGTGGGGGGTTGGGCTGTTGGGGTCGTTGGTGGTGTGGGGGATTTTGTCTGCAATCGTGGGCAAAATGTCCTATTTGTCCACAAGTGTAACATGGACCTTGTGGTGTGTGCTGGGGCTTGTGCTCTGGGGTACTGTTCTCAGGGGAAATGTTCCTCTCTTCTGCCCTCATTTATCCATGCGGGTTCCTGGCTAGTTCTGACTGGGTACATTGTGGCTTCTACTGCGTTCTGGTCCATCTGATCCTGAAGTGACTGTTCCCATGCCCTGGATAGGCGTCCTAAGTACCCAAATCTCATTATGCGTGGTATCTGCTGGGTCATAATTTGCGCAAGCCTTTTTACCTGCTTCAGTGGCATGTGAAACTAATGTACAGGACCATTTAGTGGTGTCTTCCTCATCGAGGTGAGTGCGGTCTAAGTTTCCGTATACTGCCTTGAAATGTATCCAGAGGCGACCGGCAAAGGCGGTCGGATGTTCCCCTCTCTTTTGCCTACATTTGTTTAGACCCTCTACCAGATCCCCTTTGTTGTATCCGATAGCATCTAATATTGCAGCCTTCATTTCCTCTAGGGTTCCTCCTCCTAAGTTTTGGGGGTCTGGCAAAGCTGACCTTACCGACTTGCTGAGGTTCATTACTATCAATTTAACTTCCTCCCTCATCTAATCCCTACATAACCTTTTGTTGGCACACCTCCTCAAAGAAACTATGCGGGTCTGCGGTCGGCTGGAATGGAGTAATCTTACTGCAAGCATCCATTAACTGGGTTACCGAAAGTGGGGTGGTGTAGGTGATATCTGGACCTGCCTGATCCCTTATCCGTCCTTCCGTGGTGACCGGATTCATGGGTGTCGGGGCAGCTGTGGGGGTTGGTGCGACCTGTGCTGCTGGTGCCTTTTTTGGGATGCGTGACGGCTGCTTTTGACTTTCCGTTCCTTTGACATACATTTGCACGCTTTCAGTTAACTCTTCCCAATCTGCCATCTCTTCCTCATCTGTCCCGAAGGGACACATAAAACCGTTCTGAACTGAAAGTAACGACTGGAGCTTATCTATCTCCCGCTGGCAGTTAACATGGTCAACGGTGCTCTGCCTTTGTTCTTTAGTGGACTGGTGGAACGCTCTTAAAGCTGCCTGTATATTAGCGCATTTCTTTGTTAACTGGGTGACCTGGTGTTCAGTCTCCTCTCTTATCAAGACTGTGCACTGTGTGTCTTGATGGGCCTTGTCGTACTGGGTCTGAAAGCTGCTAAGCTGTACTATGCAAGACTGGTGGGCACGTTTAACATCGGCGATTTCCCTCTCTTTAGCAGCTAACTTCTCCCAGAGTTCCTCAATAATGTTCTCACTTTCTTCACTGATTCTCTCATTCTCTTCTTCCTTCTCTACTAACTGTCTGCGGAGCGTCTCAATGACATCCTCGGCGCCTTGGAACTGTGCCAAGCAGCACTTTATTGCCATTGGTTTTCTAAACTTTGCTGCATTTTTCTTATAAATCTCCCAAAAATTCTCCCACCAAGTCTGTCCAATCTTTTCTGGACCTTTCTCGGTGATTGCACAAAAATTTGACCAAACAGGCCATCCTTTCCCCTTTAAATACTTTCTCAACACATCCTCCCATATGGGGCACTGCTCTGATTTGTCAACTACTGTAACCTCTGATTGCTGCTGTGGGTTCATCGTACCGCAGGGATCAGTTCTGGGTCCTCTGCTGTTTGTGATTTTCATTAATGACTTGGATGAGGGAGTTGAAGGGTGGGTCAGTAAATTTGCAGACGATACGAAGATTGGTGGAGTTGTGGATAGTAAGGAGGGCTGTTGTCGGCTGCAAAGAGACATAGATAGGATGCAGAGCTGGGCTGAGAAGTGGCAGATGGAGTTTAACCCTGAAAAGTGTGAGGTTGTCCATTTTGGAAGGACAAATATGAATGCGGAATATAGGGTTAACGGTAGAGTTCTTGGCAATGTGGAGGAGCAGAGAGATCTTGGGGTCTATGCTCATACATCTTTGAAAGTTGCCACTCAAGTGGATAGAGCTGTGAAGAAGGCCTATGGTGTGCTCGCGTTCATTAACAGAGGGATTGAATTTAAGAGCCGTGAGGTGATGATGCAGCTGTACAAAACTTTGGTAAGGCCACATTTGGAGTACTGTGTACAGTTCTGGTCGCCTTTTAGGAAGGATGTGGAAGCTCTGGAAAAGGTGCAAAGAAGATTTACCAGGATGTTGCCTGGAATGGAGAGTAGGTCTTACGAGGAAAGGTTGAGGGTGCTAGGCCTTTTCTCATTAGAGCGGAGAAGGATGAGGGGCGACTTGATAGAGGTTTATAAGATGATCAGGGGAATAGATAGAGTAGACAGTCAGAGACTTTTTCCCCGGGTGGAACACACCATTACAAGGGGACATAAATTTAAGGTGAAAGGTGGAAGATATAGGAGGGATATCAGAGGTAGTTTCTTTACCCAGAGAGTAGTGGGGGCATGGAATGCAATGCCTGTGGAAGTAGTTGAGTCGGAAACATTAGGGACCTTCAAGCAGCTATTGGATAGGTACATGGATTACGGTAAAATGATATAGTGTAGATTTATTTGTTCTTAAGGGCAGCACGGTAGCATTGTGGATAGCACAATTGCTTCACAGCTCCATGGTCCCAGGTTCGATTCCGGCTTGGGTCATTGTCTGTGCGGAGTCTGCACGTCCTCCCCGTGTCTGCGTGGGTTTCCTCCGGGTGCTCCGGTTTCCTCCCACAGTCCAAAGATGTGCGGGTTAGGTGAATTGGCCAATGATAAATTGCCCTTAATGTCCAAATTGCCCTTGGTGTTGGGTGGAGTTGTTGAGTTTGGGTGTGGTGCTCTTTCCAAGAGCCGGTGCAGACTCGGGGGGCCGAATGGCCTCCTTCTGCACTGTGAATTCAATGATAATCTATGATTAATCTAGGACAAAGGTTCGGCACAACATCGTGGGCCGAAGTGCCTGTTCTGTGCTGTATTTTCTATGTTCTATGTTCTAATCGAGATCCTGTCAGAGTCGCCAATAAGTGTTGCCTCCTTTACTTTGGGGTGAACCACAAGCTGTTTCTTATATCGACCAAATGACCACACAACCAATATGTTAGATCAAAAACACAGTTTATTAATAACACAAGACTTGTATCACTATGCAATAACCCACACGGCTCCATACTAAACTACACCAAACGACTAAGGTGACCTTTACTTAACTTCGAGTGACCGGCACTGTGCGAGATAAGGCCTTTATCCAGGTCCACATGGTCGGTTTGGAAGTGGTTGGGTTTGTCTCGGCTGGGCCCGTCCTTCAGGAACGGTCGCGGGTCCTTGAACTTGGTTGTTCTGCTGCAGTTGGTCAGACACAGGCCGGTCCCAAAAGAGGCAAATCTCTAGTGCGCAGGGCTTTTTATCCTTCGTCTCTTTCGCGCCCTATTGGGCGGTCCTTACTCTGGGTCCAATGGATCGATAGGGTTCTCGATCACCCTCATCGATCTCAGCCAATTAGGGAGCGGATACCTCGGTAGCTGGGCAGGTCCTAGCTATCATTGTCCCAGGCACACACGCCTTTCCAAATAAGGAGGGGTTGCTCCGGTTAGTCTGCTACTGTTGTAAATCCTTGATTCAAACTCTATTGTCCTGGGGGAAATGGTGATCGACTCTTAATGGATACAAGTTTCAGCCAAGTCTGGTTTCTTTGTGCAATACACAGAGGATGTGTACCTGTCTGTGTCCCAAATTGACCACAATTCGCATGGTCCTTTGCAGGTGGTCATTTTACATGGCTACAGAGGAAACTGGAGCCCCTGGAGGAAACCCACGCACACACGGGGAGAACGTGCAGACTCCACACAGACAGTGACCCAAGCCGGGAATCGAACCTGGGACCCTCGAGCTGTGAAGCAACTGTGCTAACTACTGTGCTACCACATTCAACGGTTGTGGGTTCGAAAACATCAGTATCGAATTGTAGATACATTAACAGCATAAGAACTAGAAGCAGGAGTAGGCCATCTGGCCCCTCGAGCCTGCTCCGCCATTCAATGAGATCATGGCTGATCTTTTGTGGACTCAGCTCCACTTTCCGGCCCGAACACCAGAACCCTTAATCCCTTTATTCTTCAAAAAACTATCTATCTTTATCTTAAAAACATTTAATGAAGGAGCCTCTACTGCTTCACTGGGCAAGGAATTCCATAGATTCACAACCCTTTGGGTGAAGAAGTTCCTCCTAAACTCAGTCCTAAATCTACTTCCCTTTATTTTGAGGCTATGCCCCCTAGTTCTGCTTTCACCCGCCAGTGGAAACAACCTGCCCGCATCTATCCTATCTATTCCCTTCATAATTTTATATGTTTCTATAAGATCCCCCCTCATCCTTCTAAATTCCAACGAATACAGTCCCAGTCTACTCAACCTCTCCTCGTAATCCAACCCCTTCAGCTCTGGGATTAACCTAGTGAATCTCCTCTGCACACCCTCCAGTGCTAGTACGTCCTTCTCAAGTAAGGAGACCAAAACTGAACACAATACTCCAGGTGTGGCCTCACTAACACCTTATACAATTGCAGCATAACCTCCCTAGTCTTAAACTCCATCACTCTAGCAATGAAGGACAAAATTCCATTTGCCTTCTTAATCACCTGTTGCACCTGTAAACCAACTTTTTGCGACTCATGCACTAGCACACCCAGGTCTCTCTGCACAGCAGCATGTTTTAATATTTTATCATTTAAATAATAATCCCTTTTGCTGTTATTCCTACCAAAATGGATAACCTCACATTTGTCAGCATTGTATTCCATCTGCCAGACCCTAGCCCATTCACTTAGCCTATCCAAATCCCTCTGCAGACTTCCAGTATCCTCTGCACTTTTTGCTTTACCACTTATCTTAGTGTCGTCTGCAAACTTGGACACATTGCCCTTGGTCCCGAACTCCAAATCATCTATGTAAATTGTGAACAGTTGAGGACCCAGCACTGATCCCTGAGGGACACCACTAGCTACTGATTGCCAACCAGAGAAACACCCATTAATCCCCACTCTTTCCTGTCTATTAATTAACCAATCCTCTATCCATGCTACTACTTTCCCCTTAATGCCATGCATCTTTATCTTATGCAGCAACCTTTTGTGTGGCACCTTGTCAAAGGCTTTCTGGAAATCCAGATATACCACATCCATTGTTTTGCTCCCCGTTATCTACCGCACTGGTAATGTCCTCAAACAATTCCACTAAATTAGTTAGGCACAACCTGCCCTTTATGAACCCATGCTGCGTCTGCCCAATGGGACAATTTCCATCCAGATGCCTTGCTATTAAACTCCATCTGCCATCTCTCTGCCCAAGTCTCCAAACGATCTAAATCCTGCTGTATCCTCTGACAGTCCTCATCGCTCTCCGCAATTGCACCAACCTTTGTGTCTTCTGCAAACTTACTAATCAGACCAGTTACATTTTCCTCCAAATCATTTATATATACGACGAACAGCAAAGGTCCCAGCACTGGTCCCTGCGGAACACCACGAGTCACAGCCCTCCAATTAGAAAAGCACCCTTCCATTGCTACTCTCTGCCTTCTATGACCTAGCCAGTTCTGTATCCACCTTGCCAGCTTACCCCTGATCCTGTGTGACTTCACCTTTTGTACCAGTCAACCATGAGTGACCTTGTCAAAGGCCTCACTGAAGTCCATATAGACAACATCCTTGGGATTTTCCTTAACCCTATTTGCCAATTACTTTTCGTGACCCCTTCTAGCCCTCCTGACTCCTTGCTTAAGTTCCTTCCTACTTTCCTTATATTCCACACTGGCTTTGTCTGTTCCCAGCCTTCTAGCCCTGACAAATGCCTCCTTTTTCTTTTTGACGAGGCCTACAATATCTCTCGTTATCCAAGGTTCCCGAAATTTGCCATATTTATCCTTCTTCCTCACAGGAACATGCCAGTCCTGAATTCCTTTCAACTGACATTTGAAAGCCTCCCACATGTCAGATGTAGATTTACCCTCAAACATCCACCCCCAATCTAGGTTCTCCCGCGTAATATTGTTATAATTAGCCTTCCCCCAATTTAGCACATTCACCCTAGGACCACTCTTCTCCTTGTCCACCAGCACTTTAAAACTTACTGAATTGTGGTCACTGTTCCCGAAATGCTCCCCTACTGAAACTTCTACCACCTGGCCGGGCTCATTTCCCAGTACCAGGTCCAGTACAGCCCCTTCCCTAGTTGGACTGTCTACATATTGTTTTAAGAAGCCCTCCTGGATGCTCCTTACAAACTCTGCCCCGTCTCAGCCCCTGGCACGAAGTGAGTCCCAGTCAATATTAGGGAAGTTGAAGTCTCCCATCGCAACAACCCTGTTGTTTTTATTCTTTTCCAAAATCTGTCTACCTATCTGCTCCTCTATCTCCCGCTGGCTGTTGGGAGGCCTGTAGTAAACCCCCAACATTGTGACTGCACCCTTCTTATTCCTGATCTCGACCCATATAGTCTCGCTGCCCTCTGAGGTGTCCTCCTGTAGTACAGCTGTGATATTCTCCCTAAACAGTAGCGCAATTCCTCCACCCCTTTTACATCCCCCTCTATCCCGCCTGAAACATCTAAATCCTGGAACGTTTAGCTGCCAACCCTCTCCTTCCCTCAACCAGGTATCTGTAATGGCAACAACATCATAGTTCCAAGTAATAATCCAAGCTCTAAGTTCATCTGCCTTACCTGTAATACTTCTTGCATTAAAACATATGCACTTCAGGCCACCAGACCCGCTGTGTTCAGTAACTTCTCCCTGTCTGCTCTGCCTCAGAGCCATACTGTCCCGATTCCCTCGTTCTCCCTCAATGCTTTCACCTTCTGACCGATTGCTCCGGTACCCACCCCCCTGCCATACTAGTTTAAATCCTCCCGTGTGACACTAGCAAACCTCTCGGCCAGGATATTTATGCCTCTCCAGTTTAGGTGCAACCCGTCCTTCTTATACAGGTCACACCTGCCCTGGAAGAGCTCCCAGTGGTCCAGATAACGAAAACCCTCCCTCCTACACCAGCTGTTTAACCACATGTTTAGATGCTCTATCTAGCTTGGAGGATTTAGAAATCGCCTGGAAGGGAGAGAGAGAGCAGCAAAGAGAGAGAGAGCCTTCCAGATGTTTTCAGGCCTGCGTCTTCTCCAAATTGACAAAATGGTATTGGCTTCTTCTGACCCAGAAGTTTCTGAAAAGCTCCTCCAATCCCAAATGAGAATTAGTGAAAGGCCTGGATTTCCAACGAGTGGATTGGCCGCTTGCCAAGTCTATCAAACTGATATCACCGGCTCTGCCACGGAACCCAGCAGGAAAGTTCCAATTAGTCGATTGGAGCAGGGGTGTTTCAGTTTGTCCAAAGTCAGTTGTTGAAGCAGAAATCCCAAAGGTGCAGCAACCAACCATAAGACTCAGACTGAAGGAGGCAGGGGGACCAGGAACAACAGGACATACGGAACAGACAAAGGCTTTACAATAGTGTCCCAACATCATGTATTACAGTGTGTCACTGGCAGAGCGCTCTGTATCACAGTGTGTCACTGGGAAAGCACTCGGTATTGCAGAGTGTCACTGGGAGAGTGCTCTGTATCGCAGTGTGTAACTGGGAAAGCGCTCGGTATTGCAGTGTGTCACTGGGAGAGTGCTCTGTATCGCAGTGTGTCACTGGGAAAGTGCTCGGTATGGCAGTGTGTCACTGGGAGAGCGCTCGGTATTGCAGTGTGTCACTGGGAGAGCGCTCGGTATCGCAGTGTGTAACTGGGAGAGTGCTCTGTATCACAGTGTGTCCCTGGGAGAGCGCTCGGTATGGCAGTGTGTCACTGGGAGAGTGCTCGGTATGGCAGTGTGTCACTGGGACAGTGCTCTGTATCGCAATGTGTCACTGGGAAAGTGCTCGGTATGGCAGTGTGTCACTGGGAGAGCGCTCTGTATCGCAGTGTGTCACTGGGAAAGTACTCGGTATAGCAGTGTGTCACTGGGAAAGTGCTCTGTATCGCAGTGTGTCCCTGGGTGAGCGCTCGGTATTGCAGTGTGTCACTGGGAGAGTGCTCTCCATCACAGTGTGTCTCTGGGTGAGTGCTCTGTATCGCAGTGTGTCACTGGGAGAGGGCTCTGTATCGCAGTGTGTCACTGGGAGAGCGCTCTGTATCACAGTGTGTCACTGGGAGAGTGCTCTGTATCGCAGTGTGTCCCTGGCAGAGCGCTCGGCATGGCAGTGTGTCCCTGGGAGAGCGCTCGGTTTTGCAGTGTGTCACTGGGAGAGCACTCTGTATCACAGTGTGTCACTGGCAGAGTGCTCTGT
This sequence comes from Scyliorhinus torazame, assembly GCF_047496885.1. NCBI lineage: Eukaryota > Metazoa > Chordata > Chondrichthyes > Carcharhiniformes > Scyliorhinidae > Scyliorhinus > Scyliorhinus torazame. Next base: position 163,428 of record NW_027307853.1, read on the forward strand.
GTCGCAGTGTGTCCCTGGGAGAGCGCTCGGTATCACAGTGTGTCCCTGGGAGAGCGCTCGGTATCGCAGTGTGTCACTGGGAGAGGGCTCTGTATCACAGTGTGTCACTGGGAGAGCACTCGGTATCGCAGTGTGCCACTGGGAGAGCGCTCTCCCAGTATAGTGTTCAATTCTGGTCGCCACACTACCAGAAAGATGTGGAGGCTTTAGAGAGGGTGCAGAAGAGATTTACCAGAATGTTGCCTGGTATGGAGGGCATTAGCTATGAGGAGCGGTTGAATAATCACGGTTTGTTCTCACTGGAACGAAGGAGGTTGAGGGGAGACCTGATAGAGGTCTACAAAATTATGAGGGGCATAGACAGAGTGGATAGTCAGAGGCTTTTCCCCGGGGTAGAGGGGTCAATTACTAGGGGGCATAGGTTTAAGGTGAGAGGGGCAAGGTTTAGAGTAGATGTACGAGGCAAGTTTTTTACGCAGAGGGTAGTGGGTGCCTGGAACTCGCTACCGGAGGAGGTGGTGGAAACAGGGACGATAGTGACATTTAAGGGGCATCTTGACAAATACATGAATAGGATGGGAATATAGAACATAGAACAATACAGCGCAGTACAGGCCCTTCGGCCCACGATGTTGCACCGAAACAAAAGCCATCTAACCTACACTGTGCCATTATCATCCATATGTTTATCCAATAAACTTTTAAATGCCCTCAATGTTGGCGAGTTCACTACTGTAGCAGGTAGGGCATTCCACGGCCTCACTACTCTTTGCGTAAAGAACCTACCTCTGACCTCTGTCCTATATCTATTACCCCTCAGTTTAAAGTTATGTCCCCTCGTGCCAGCCATATCCATCCGCGGGAGAAGGCTCTCACTGTCCACCCTATCCAACCCCCTGATCATTTTGTATGCCTCTATTAAGTCTCCTCTTAACCTTCTTCTCTCCAACGAAAACAACCTCAAGTCCATCAGCCTTTCCTCATAAGATTTTCCCTCCATACCAGGCAACATCCTGGTAAATCTCCTCTGCACCCGCTCCAAAGCCTCCACGTCCTTCCTATAATGCGGTGACCAGAACTGTACGCAATACTCCAAATGCGGCCGTACCAGAGTTCTGTACAGCTGCAACATGACCTCCCGACTCCGGAACTCAATCCCTCTACCAATAAAGGCCAACACTCCATAGGCCTTCTTCACAACCCTATCAACCTGGGTGGCAACTTTCAGGGATCTATGCACATGGACACCTAGATCCCTCTGCTCATCCACACTTTCAAGAACTTTACCATTAGCCAAATATTCCGCATTCCTGTTATTCCTTCCAAAGTGAATCACCTCACACTTCTCTACATTAAACTCCATTTGCCACCTCTCAGCCCAGCTCTGCAGCTTATCTATATCCCTCTGTAACCTGCTACATCCTTCCACACTATCGACAACACCACCGACTTTAGTATCGTCTGCAAATTTACTCACCCACCCTCTGCGCCTTCCTCTAGGTCATTGATAAAAATGACGAACAGCAACGGCCCCAGAACAGATCCTTGTGGTACTCCACTTGTGACTGTACTCCATTCTGAACATTTCCCATCAACCACCACCCTCTGTCTTCTTTCAGCTAGCCAATTTCTGATCCACATCTCTAAATCACCCTCAATCCCCAGCCTCCGTATTTTTTGCAATAGCCTACCGTGGGGAACCTTATCAAATGCTTTGCTGAAATCCATATACACCACATCAACTGCTCTACCCTCGTCTACCTGTTCAGTCACCTTCTCAAAGAACTCAACAAGGTTTGTGAGGCATGACCTACCCTTCACAAAGCCATGCTGACTATTCCTGATCATATTATTCCTATCTAGATGATTATAAATCTTGTCTCTTATAATCCCCTCCAAGACTTTACCCACTACAGACGTGAGGCTCACCGGTCTATAGTTGCCGGGGTTGTCTCTGCTCCCCTTTTTGAACAAAGGGACCACATTTGCTGTCCTCCAGTCCTCTGGCACTATTCCTGTAGCCAATGATGACATAAAAATCAAAGCCAAAGGTCCAGCAATCTCTTCCCTGGCCTCCCAGAGAATCCTAGGATAAATCCCATCAGGTCCCGGGGACTTATCTATTTTCAGCCTGTCCAGAATTGCCAACACCTCTTCCCTACGTACCTCAATGCCATCTAATCTATTAGCCTGGGGCTCAGCATTCTCCTCCACAACATTATCTTTTTCCTGAGTGAATACTGACGAAAAATATTCATTTAGTATCTCGCCTATCTCTTCAGACTCCACACACAATTTCCCATCCCTGTCCTTGACTGGTCCTACTCTTTCCCTAGTCATTCACTTATTCCTGACATACCTATAGAAAGCTTTTGGGTTTTCCTTGATCCTTCCTGCCAAATACTTCTCATGTCCCCTCCTTGCTCGTCTTAGCTCTCTCTTTAGATCCTTCCTCGCTACCTTGTAACTATCCATCGCCCCAACCGAAACTTCACACTTCATCTTCACATAGGCCTCCTTCTTCCTCCTAACAAGAGATTCCACTTCCTTGGTAAACCACGGTTCCCTCGCTCGACGCCTTCCTCCCTGTCTGACCGGTACATACTTATCAAGAACACGCAGTAGCTGATCCTTGAACAGGCCCCACTTATCCAGTGTGCCCAACACTTGCAGCCTACTTCTCCACCTTATCCCCCCCAAGTCACGTCTAATGGCATCATAATTGCCCTTCCCCCAGCTATAACTCTTGCCCTGCGGTGTATACTTATCCCTTTCCATCATTAACGTAAACGTCACCGAATTGTGGTCACTGTCCCCAAAGTGCTCTCCTACCTCCAAATCCAACACCTGGCCTGGTTCATTACCCAAAACCAAATCCAACGTGGCCTCGCCTCTTGTTGGCCTGTCAACATATTGTTTCAGGAAACCCTCCTGCACACACTGTACAAAAAACGACCCATCTATTGTACTCGAACTATATCTTTTCCAGTCAATATTTGGAAAGTTAAAGTCTCCCATAATAACTACCCTGTTACTTTCGCTCATATCCAGAATCATCTTCGCCATCCTTTCCTCGACATCCCTAGAACAATTAGGAGGCCTCTAAAAAACTCCCAACAGGGTGACCTCTCCTTTCCTGTTTCTAACTTCAGCCCATACTACCTCGGAAGAAGAGTCCCCATCTAGCATCCTCTCCGCCACCGTAATACTGCTCTTGACTAGCAGCGCCACACCTCCCCCTCTTTTGCCTCCTTCTCTGAGCTTACTAAAACACCTAAACCCCGGAACCTGCAACATCCATTCCTGTCCCTGCTCTATCCATGTCTCCGAAATGGCCACAACATCGAAGTCCCAGGTACCAACCCATGCTGCCAGTTCCCCTGCCTTGTTTCGTAAGGTTCGGCACAACATCGTGGGCCGAAGGGCCTGTTCTGTGCTGTATTTTCTATGTTCTATGTTCTATGTATACTCCTGGCATTGAAGTAGACACACTTCAAACCACCTACCTGAACACTGGCCCCCTCCTGCGACGTCAAATCTGTGCTCCTGACCTCTATACTCTCATTCTCCCTGACCCTAAAACTACAATCCAGGTTCCCATGCCCCTGCTGCATTAGTTTAAACCCCCCCAAAGAGCACTAACAAATCTCCCCCCCAGGATATTTGTGCCCCTCAGGTTCAGATGTAGACCATCCTGTCTGTAGAGGTCCCACCTTCCCCAGAAAGAGCCCCAGTTATCCAGAAATCTGAATCCCTCCCGCCTGCACCATCCCTTTAGCCACGTGTTTAAATGTTCTCTCTCCCTATTCCTCATCTCACTATCACGTGGCACGGGCAACAACCCAGAGATAACAACTCTGTTTGTTCTAGCTCTGAGCTTCCATCCTAGCTCCCTGAAAGCCTGCCTGACATCCTTGTCCCCTTTCCTTCCTATGTCGTTAGTGCCAATGTGGACCACGACTTGGGGCTGCTCCCCCTCCCCCCTAAGGACCCGGAAAACACGATCCGAGACATCACGTACCCTTGCACCTGGGAGGCAACATACCAAACGTGAGTCTCTCACGCTCCCACAAAATCTCCTATCTGTGCCCCTGACTATAGAGTCCCCAATTACTAATACTCTGCTCCTCTCCCCCCTTCCCTTCTGAGCAACAGGGACAGACTCCGTGCCAGAGGCCCGTACCCCATGGCTTACCCCTGGTAAGTCGTCCCCCCCACAACTATCCAAAGCGGTATACTTGTTTCTCAGGGGAACGACCGCAGGGGATCCCTGCACTGACTGCTTTTTCCCAGTCCCTCTTACAGTTACCCAGAATAGAGGGATACGGACCCAGGAAGTGTAGAAGATTGTAGTTTAGTCGGGCAGCATGGTCGGCACGGGCTTGGAGGGCCGAAGTTCCTGTCCTGTACATTTCTTTGTTCTTTGTTTGTTCTTTGTTCTATCACTGTGTGTCACTGGGAGGGCGCTCTGTAGCGCAGTGTGTCACTGGGAGAGCGCTCTGTATCACAGTGTGTCACTGGGAGAGCGCTCTCGATCGCAGCATGTCACTGGGAGAGTGCTCTGTATCGCAGTGTGTCACTGGGAAAGCGCTCGGTATTGCAGTGTGTCACTGGGAGAGCGCTCGGTATTGCAGTGTGTCACTGGGAAAGTGCTCGGTATGGCAGTGTGTCACTGGGAGAGTGCTCTGTATCACAGTGTGTCACCGGGAGAGAGCTCTGTATCGCAGTGTGTCCCTGGGAGAGCGCTTGGTATTGCAGTGTGTCACTGGGAGAGCGCTCGGTATTGCAGTGTGTCACTGGGAAAGTGCTCGGTATGGCAGTGTGTCACTGGGAGAGTGCTCTGTATCACAGTGTGTCACCGGGAGAGAGCTCTGTATCGCAGTGTGTCCCTGGGAGAGCGCTTGGTATTGCAGTGTGTCACTGGGAGAGCGCTCTGTATCGCAGTGTGTCACTGGGAAAGCGCTCGGTATTGCAGTGTGTCACTGGGAGAGTGCTCTCTATCACAGTGTGTCACTGGGAGAGCGCTCTGTATCGCCGTGTGTAACTGGGAGAGCGCTCGGTATTGCAGTGTGTCACTGGGAAAGTGCTCGGTATGGCAGTGTGTCACTGGGAGAGCGCTCGGTATGGCAGTGTGTCCCTGGGAGAGCGCTTGGTATTGCAGTGTGTCAATGGGAGAGCGCTCTGTATCGCAGTGTGTCACTGGGAGAGTGCTCTGCATGGCAGAGTGTAACTGGGAGAGCGCTCGGTATCGCAGTGTCACTGGGAGAGTGCTCTGTATCGCAGTGTGTCACTGGGAGAGCGCTCGGTATGGCAGTGTGTCACTGGGAGAGTGCTCTGTATCGCAGTGTGTCACTGGGAGAGCGCTCTGCATGGCAGTGTGTCCCTGGGAGAGCGCTCGGTATGGCAGTGTGTAACTGGGAGAGTGCTCTGTATCACAGTGTGTCACTGGGAAGCGCTCGGTATGGCAGTGTGTCACTGGGAGAGCGCTCGGTATGGCAGTGTGTCACTGGGAGAGGGCTCTGTATCGCAGTGTGTCACTGGGAAAGTGCTCGGTATGGCAGTGTGTCACTGGGAGAGTGCTCTGTATCACTGTGTGTCACTGGGAAGCGCTCGGTATGGCACTGTGTAACTGGGAGAGCACTCTGTATCGCAGTGTGTCACTGGGAGAGTGCTCTGTATCGCAGTGCGTCACTGGGAAAGCGCTCTATCGCAGTGTGACACTGGGAGAGTGCTCTGTATCGCAGTGTGTCACTGGGAAAGCGCTCTGTATCGCAGTGTGTCACTGGGAGAGTGCTCTGTATCGCAGTGTGTCACTGGGAAAGCGCTCTATCGCAGTGTGACACTGGCAGAGCACTCTTCATTGCAGTGTGTCACTGGTAGAGCACTCTGTATCACAGTATGTCACTGGGGAGTGCTGTGTATCACAGTGTGTCACTGGGCGAACGTTTGGTGTCGCAATATGTCACTGGGAGAGTGCTCGGTATCGCAGTGTGTCACTGGGAGAACGTACTATCGCAGTGTGTCACTGGGAGAGTGCTCTGTATCACGGTGTGTCACTGGGAGAGAGTTATGTGTCACTGGAAGAGAGTTATGTATCACAGTGTGTCACTGGGAGTGCTGTGTATCGCAGTGTCACCGGGAGAGTACTCAGTATCACAATGTGTCACTGGGAGAGTACTCTGTATCACAATGTGTCACTGGGAGAGCGCTCTTTATCAAAGTGTGTCACTGGGTGAGTGCTCTGTATCGCAGTGTGTCACTGGGAGAGCGCTCTGTATCGCAGTGTGTAACTGTGAGAGCGCACGGTATGGCAGTGTGTCACTGGGAGAGCGCTCTGTATCGCAGTGTGTCACTGGGCGAATGCTCAGCATGGCAGTGTGTCACTGGGAGAGCACTTTGTATCGCAGTTTGTCACTGGGAGAGCGCTCGGTATGGCAGTGTGTAACTGGGAGAGTGCTCTGTATCGCAGTGTGTCACTGGGAGAACGCTCGGTATCGCAGTGTGTCACTGGGAGAGCGCTCGGTATGGCAGTGTGTAACTGGGAGAGTGCTCTGTATCGCAGTGTTTAACTGGGAGAGTGCTTTGTATCACAGTATGTCACTGGGGAGTGCTGTGTATCACAGTGTGTCACTGGGCGAACGTTTGGTATCGCTATATGTCACTGGGAGAGTGCTCGGCATCGCAGTGTGTCACTGGGAGAGCGCTCTTTATCACAGTGTGTCACTGGGAGAGTGCTCTGTATCGCAGTGTGTCACTGGGAGAGCGCTCTGTATCGCAGTGTGTCACTGGGAGAATGCTCTGCATTGCAGTGTGCCACTGGGAGGATACTCGGTATCGCAGTGTGTCACTGGGAGAGCACTCGGTATACCAGTGTGTCACTGGGAGAGTGCTCTGTATCGCAGTGTGTCACTGGGAAAGCGCATGGTATGGCAGTGTATCACTGGGAGAGCGCTCGGTATTGCAGTGTGTCACTGGGAGAGTGCTCTGTATCACTGTGTCACTGGGAGAGCGCTCGGTATGGCAGAGTGTCACTGGGAGAGCGCTCTGTATCGCAGTGTGTCACTGGGAGAGGGCTCTGTATCGCAGTGTGTCACTGGGAGAGTGCTCTGTATCACTGTGTATCACTGGGAGAGTGCTCGGTATAGCAGTGTGTCACTAGGAGAGTGCTCTGCATTGCAGTGTGCCACTGTGAGAGCACTCGGTATACCAGTGTGTCACTGGGAGAGTGCTCTGTATAGTTATGTGTCACTGGGAAAGCGCTCGGTATGGCAGTGTATCACTGGGAGAGTGCTCTGTTTGGCAGTGTGTCACTGGGAGAGTGCTCTGTATCGCAGTGTGTCACTGGGAAAGCGCTCGGTATGGCAGTGTATCACTGGGAGAGTCCTCTACATCGCAGTGTGCCACTGGGGGAGCACTCTGTATAGCAGTGTGTCACTGGGAGAGCGCTCGGTATAGCAGTGTGTCACTGGGAGAGTGCTCTGTATTGCAGTGTGTCCCTGGCAGAGCGCTCGATATGGCAGTGTGTAACAGGGAGAGTGCTCTGTATCGCAGTGTGTCACTGGGAGAGTGCTCTGTATCGCAGTGGGTCACTGGGAGAGTGCTCTGTATCACAGTGTGTCACTGGGAAAGTGCTCGGTATGGCAGTGTGTCACTGGGAAAGTGCTCTGTTTGGCAGTGTGTCACTGGGAGAGTGCTCTGTATCGCAGTGTGTCACTGGGAAAGCGCTCGGTATGGCAGTGTGTCACTGTGAGAGCAGTCGGTATCGCAGTGTGTGACTGGGAGACGGCTCTGTATCACAGTGTGTCACCTTGAGAGCGCTTGGTATGGCAGTGTGTCCCTGGGAGAGCTCTCGGTATTGCAGTGTGTCACTGGGAGATTGCTCTGTATCGCAGTGTGTCCCTGGGAGAGCACTCTGTATCGCAGTGTGTCACTGGGAGAGCGCTCTGTATCGCAGTGTGTCCCTTGGAGAGCGCTCGGTATGGCAGTGTGTCACTGGGAGAGCGCTCAGTATCGCAGTGTGTCACTGGGAGAGCGCTGGTATGGCAGTGTGTCACTGAGAGAGAACTCTGTATCGCAGTGTGTCCCTGGGAGTGAGCTCGGTACGGCAGTATATCACTGGGAGAGTGCTCTGTATCGCAGTGTGTCACTGGGAGAGTGCTCTGTATCGCATTGTGTCACTGGAAGAGCGCTCGGTATAGCAGTGTGTCACTGGGAGAGGGCTCTGTATCGCAGTGTGTCACTCGGAGAGCGCTCGGTATGGCAGTGTGTCCCTGGGAGAGCGCTCGGTATTGCAGTGTGTCACTGGCAGTGCGCTCTGTATCACAGTGTGTCACTGGGAGAGTGCTCTGTATCGCAGTGTGTCCCTGGGAGAGCACTCTGTATCGCAGTGTGTCACTAGGAGAGCGCTCTGTATCACAGTGTGTCACTGGGAGAGCGCTCTGTATCGCAGTGTGTCCCTGGGAGAGCACTCTGTATCGCAGTGTGTCCCTGGGAGAGCGCTCGGTATGGCAGTGTGTCCCTGGGAGAGCACTCTGTATCGCAGTGTATCCCTGGGAGAGCGCTCGGTATGGCAGTGTGTCACTGGGAGTGTGCTCTGTATCGCAGTGTGTCTCTGGGAGAGCGCTCGGTATGGCAGTGTGTCACTGGGAGAGCGCTCTGTATCGCAGTGTGTCTCTGGGAGAATGCTCTGTATCGCAGTGTGTCACTGGGAGAGCGCTCTGTATCGCAGTGTGTAACTGGGAGAGTGCTCTGTATCGCAGTGTGTCACTGGGAGAGCGCTCGGTATGGCAGTGTGTCACTGGGAGAGCGCTCGGTATGGCAGTGTGTCACTGGGAGAGCGCTCTGTATTGTAGTGTGTCACTGGGAGAGAGCTGGTATGGCAGTGTGTCACTGGGAGAGCGCTCAGTACCACAGTGTGTCACTGGGAGAGTGCTCTGTATCGTAGTGTGTCACTGGATGAGCGCTCTCTATCGCAGTGTGTCACTGGGAGAACGCTCGGTATGGCAGTGTGTCACTGGGAGAGCGCTCTGTATTGCAGTGTGTCACTGGGAGAGAGCTGGTATGGCAGTGTGTCACCGGGAGAGCGCTCTGTACCACAGTGTGTCACTGGGGGAGTGCTCTGTATTGCAGTGTGCCACTTGGAGGGCACTCGGTATAGCAATGTGTCACTGGGAGAGTGCTCTGTATCGCAGTGTGTCACTGGAAGAGCGCTCGGTATAGCAGTGTGTCACTGGGAGTGTGCTCTGTGTGGCAATATGTCACTGGGAGAGCACTCGGTATCGCAGTGTGTCACTGGGAGAGCGCACTGTATCACAGTGTGTCACTGGGAGAGTGCTCTTTATCGCAGTGTGTATCTGGGAGAGTGCTCTGTATCGCAGTGTGTCACTGGGAAAGCGCTCGGTATGGCAGTGTGTCACTGGGAGAGCGCTCTGTATCGCAGTGTGTCACTGGGATAGCGCTCGGTATGGCAGGGTGTCACTGGGAGAGCGCTCGGTATGGCAGTGTGTCACTGGGAGAGCGCTCTGTATCGCAGTGTGTCGCTCTATATCGCAGTGTATCACTTGGAGAGTGTTAGGTATCACACTGGCACTGGGAGAATGCACTGTTTGCAGTGTGTAACTGGGAGAGTGCTCTGTATCGCAGTGTGTAACTGGGAGAGTGCTTTGTATCACAGTATGTCACTGGGGAGTGCTGTGTATCACAGTGTGTCACTGGGCGAACGTTTGGTATCGCTATATGTCACTGGGAGAGTGCTCGGCATCGCAGTGTGTCACTGGGAGAGCGCTCTTTATCACAGTGTGTCACTGGGAGAGTGCTCTGTATCGCAGTGTGTCACTGGGAGAGCGCTCTGTATCGCAGTGTGTCACTGGGAGAATGCTCTGCATTGCAGTGTGCCACTGGGAGGGTACTCGGTATCGCAGTGTGTCACTGGGAGAGCACTCGGTATACCAGTGTGTCACTGGGAGAGTGCTCTGTATCGCAGTGTGTCACTGGGAAAGCGCATGGTATGGCAGTGTATCACTGGGAGAGCGCTCGGTATTGCAGTGTGTCACTGGGAGAGTGCTCTGTATCACTGTGTCACTGGGAGAGCGCTCGGTATGGCAGAGTGTCACTGGGAGAGCGCTCTGTATCGCAGTGTGTCACTGGGAGAGGGCTCTGTATCGCAGTGTGTCACTGGGAGAGTGCTCTGTATCACTGTGTATCACTGGGAGAGTGCTCGGTATAGCAGTGTGTCACTAGGAGAGTGCTCTGCATTGCAGTGTGCCACTGTGAGAGCACTCGGTATAGCAGTGTGTCACTGGGAGAGTGCTCTGTATAGTTATGTGTCACTGGGAAAGCGCTCGGTATGGCAGTGTATCACTGGGAGAGTGCTTTGTTTGGCAGTGTGTCACTGGGAGAGTGCTCTGTATCGCAGTGTGTCACTGGGAAAGCGCTCGGTATGGCAGTGTATCACTGGGAGAGTGCTCGGTAAAGCAGTGTGTCACTGGGAGAGTCCTCTACATCGCAGTGTGCCACTGGGGGAGCACTCTGTATAGCAGTGTGTCACTGGGAGAGCGCTCGGTATAGCAGTGTGTCACTGGGAGAGTGCTCTGTATTGCAGTGTGTCCCTGGCAGAGCGCTCGATATGGCAGTGTGTAACAGGGAGAGTGCTCTGTATCGCAGTGTGTCACTGGGAGAGTGCTCTGTATCGCAGTGGGTCACTGGGAGAGTGCTCTGTATCACAGTGTGTCACTGGGAAAGTGCTCGGTATGGCAGTGTGTCACTGGGAAAGTGCTCTGTTTGGCAGTGTGTCACTGGGAGAGTGCTCTGTATCGCAGTGTGTCACTGGGAAAGCGCTCGGTATGGCAGTGTGTCACTGTGAGAGCAGTCGGTATCGCAGTGTGTGACTGGGAGAGGGCTCTGTATCACAGTGTGTCACCTTGAGAGCGCTTGGTATGGCAGTGTGTCCCTGGGAGAGCGCTCGGTATTGCAGTGTGTCACTGGGAGATTGCTCTGTATCGCAGTGTGTCCCTGGGAGAGCACTCTGTATCGCAGTGTGTCACTGGGAGAGCGCTCTGTATCGCAGTGTGTCCCTTGGAGAGCGCTCGGTATGGCAGTGTGTCACTGGGAGAGCGCTCTGTATCGCAGTGTGTCACTGGGAGAGCGCTGGTATGGCAGTGTGTCACTGGGAGAGAACTCTGTACCACAGTGTGTCACTGGGAGAGTGCTCTGTATCGCAGTGTGTCCCTGGGAGTGAGCTCGGTACGGCAGTATATCACTGGGAGAGTGCTCTGTATCGCAGTGTGTCACTGGGAGAGTGCTCTGTATCGCATTGTGTCACTGGAAGAGCGCTCGGTATAGCAGTGTGTCACTGGGAGAGGGCTCTGTATCGCAGTGTGTCACTCGGAGAGCGCTCGGTATGGCAGTGTGTCCCTGGGAGAGCGCTCGGTATTGCAGTGTGTCACTGGCAGTGCGCTCTGTATCACAGTGTGTCACTGGGAGAGTGCTCTGTATCGCAGTGTGTCCCTGGGAGAGCACTCTGTATCGCAGTGTGTCACTGGGAGAGCGCTCTGTATCACAGTGTGTCACTGGGAGAGCGCTCTATATCGCAGTGTGTCCCTGGGAGAGCACTCTGTATCGCAGTGTGTCCCTGGGAGAGCGCTCGGTATGGCAGTGTGTCCCTGGGAGAGCACTCTGTATCGCAGTGTATCCCTGGGAGAGCGCTCGGTATGGCAGTGTGTCACTGGGAGTGTGCTCTGTATCGCAGTGTGTCTCTGGGAGAGCGCTCGGTATGGCAGTGTGTCACTGGGAGAGCGCTCTGTATCGCAGTGTGTCTCTGGGAGAATGCTCTGTATCGCAGTGTGTCACTGGGAGAGCGCTCTGTATCGCAGTGTGTAACTGGGAGAGTGCTCTGTATCGCAGTGTGTCACTGGGAGAGCGCTCGGTATGGCAGTGTGTCACTGGGAGAGCGCTCGGTATGGCAGTGTGTCACTGGGAGAGCGCTCTGTATTGTAGTGTGTCACTGGGAGAGAGCTGCTATGGCAGTGTGTCACTGGGAGAGCGCTCAGTACCACAGTGTGTCACTGGGAGAGTGCTCTGTATCGCAGTGTGTCACTGGATGAGCGCTATCTATCGCAGTGTGTCACTGGGAGAACGCTCGGTATGGCAGTGTGTCACTGGGAGAGCGCTCTGTATTGCAGTGTGTCACTGGGAGAGAGCTGGTATGGCAGTGTGTCACCGGGAGAGCGCTCTGTACCACAGTGTGTCACTGGGAGAGTGCTCTGTATTGCAGTGTGCCACTTGGAGGGCACTCGGTATAGCAATGTGTCACTGGGAGAGTGCTCTGTATTGCAGTGTGTCACTGGAAGAGCGCTCGGTATAGCAGTGTGTCACTGGGAGTGTGCTCTGTGTGGCAATGTGTCACTGGGAGAGCACTCGGTATCGCAGTGTGTCACTGGGAGAGCGCACTGTATCACAGTGTGTCACTGGGAGAGTGCTCTTTATCGCAGTGTGTATCTGGGAGAGTGCTCTGTATCGCAGTGTGTCACTGGGAAAGCGCTCGGTATGGCAGTGTGTCACTGGGAGAGCGCTCTGTATCGCAGTGTGTCACTGGGATAGCGCTCGGTATGGCAGGGTGTCACTGGGAGAGCGCTCGGTATGGCAGTGTGTCACTGGGAGAGCGCTCTGTATCGCAGTGTGTCGCTCTATATCGCAGTGTATCACTTGGAGAGTGTTAGGTATCACACTGTCACTGGGAGAATGCACTGTTTGCAGTGTGTCACTGGGAGAGTGCTCTGTATCACACCACTGATAAGTACTCTTGTGTCACTGGTAGATTGCTGTGCATTGCAGTCTGCCAGTGGGAGGGTGCTCTGTATGGCAGTGTGCCAGTGGGAGAGTGCTCTGTATCGCAGTGCGTCACTGGGAGAGTGCACTATATCACAGTGCTCCACTGGGAGAGTGATCTGTATTGCAGTGCACCACTTGGAGAGCGCTCTGTATCGCAGTGTGTCACTGGGATAGTGCTCTGTATCGCAGTGCGACACTGGGAGTGTGCTCCGTATCAAAGAACAAATAAATGTACAGCACAGGAACAGGCCCTTCGGCCCTCCAATCCCGTGCCAACCATGCTGCCCGACTAAACTACTATCTTCTACACTTCCAGGGTCCGTATCCCTCTATTCCCATCCTATTCACGTATTTGTCAAGGTGCCCCTTAAATGTGACTATCGTCCCTGCTTCCACCACCTCCTCCGGTAGCGAGTTCCAGGCACCCACTACCCTCTGCGTAAAAAACTTGCCTCGTACATCTACTCTAAACCTTGCCCCTCTCACCTTAAACCTATGCCCCATAGTAATTGACCCCTCTACCCTGGGGAAAAGCCTCTGACTATCCACTCTGTCTATGCCCCTCATAATTTTGTAGACCTCTATCAGGTCTCCCCTCAACCTCCTTCGTTCCAGTGAGAACAAACCGAGTTTATTCAACCGCTCCTCATAGCTAATGCCCCCCATACCAGGCAACATTCTGGTAAATCTCTTCTGCACCCTCTCTAAAGCCTCCACATCCTTCTGGTAGTGTGGCGACCAGAATTGAACACTATACTCCAAGTGTGGCCTAACTAAGATTCCATACAGCTGCAACATGACTTGCCAATTCTTAAACTCAATGCCCCGGCCAATGAAGAGCCCCGGTATCGCAGTGTGTCACTGGGAGAGTGCTCTGTATCGCAGTGTGTCACTGGGAAAGCGCTCGGTATGGCAGTGTGTCACTGGGAGAGCACTCTGTATCGCAGTGTGTCCCTGGGAGAGCACTCTGTATCGCAGTGTGTCCCTGGGAGAGCGCTCGGCATGGCAGTGTGTCACTGGGAGAGCGCTCTGTATCGCAGTGTGTCACTGGGAGAGCGCTGGTATGGCAGTGTGTCACTGGGAGACAACTCTGTACCACAGTGTGTCACTGGGAGAGTGCTCTGTATCGCAGTGTGTCACTGGGAGTGCGCTCTGTATCACAGTGTGTCACTGGGAGAGTGCTCTGTATCGCAGTGTGTCCTTGGGAGAGCACACTGTATCGCAGTGTGTCACTGGGAGAGCACACTGTATCGCAGTGTGTCACTGGGAGAGCGCTCTGTATCACAGTGTGTCACTGGGAGAGCGCTCTGTATCGCAGTGTGTCCCTGGGAGAGCGCTCGGTATGGCAGTGTGTCACTGGGAGAGTGCTCTGTATCGCAGTGTGTCACTGGGAGAGCGCTGGTATGGCAGTGTGTCACTGGGAGAGAACTCTGTACCACAGTGTGTCACTGGGAGAGTGCTCTGTATCGCAGTGTGTCCCTGGGAGAGCGCTCGGTACGGCAGTGTATCACTGGGAGAATGTTCTGCATTGAAGTGTGCCATTGGGAGGGCACTCGGTATAGCAGTGTGTCACTGGGAGAGTGCTCTGTATCGCAGTGTGTCACTGGGAGAGCGCTCGGTATAGCAGTGTGTCACTGGGAGTGTGCTCTGTGTGGCAGTGTGTCACTGGGAAAGCGCTCGGTATGGCAGTGTGTCACTGGGAGAGCGCTCTGTATCGCAGTGTGTCCCTGGGAGAGCACTCTGTATCGCAGTGTGTCCCTGGGAGAGCGCTCGGTATGGCAGTGTGTCACTGGGAGCGCTCTGTATCGCAGTGTGTCACTGGGAGAGCGCTGGTATGGCAGTGTGTCACTGGGAGAGAACTCTGTACCACAGTGTGTCACTGGGAGAGTGCTTTGTAGCGCAGTGTGTCCCTGGGAGAGCACTCTGTATCGCAGTGTGTCAATGGGAGAGCGCTCTGTATCGCAGTGTGTCCCTGGGAGAGCATTCTGTATCGCAGTGTGTCCCTGGGAGAGCGCTTGGTATGGCAGTGTGTCACTGGGAGAGGGCTCTGTATCGCAGTGTGTCACTGGGAGAGGGCTCTGTATCGCAGTGTGTCACCGGGAGAGGGCTCTGTATCGCAGTGTGTCACTGGGAGAGCGCTCTGTATCGCAGTGTGTCACTGGGAGAGCGCTCGGTATCGCAGTGTGTCACTGGGAGAGCGCTCTCTATCGCAGTGTGTCACTGGGAAAGCGCTCGGTATGGCAGTGTGTCACTGGGAGAGCGCTCGGTATCGCAGTGTCACTGGGAGAGCGCCCTGCATCGCAGTGTGTCACTGGGAGAGCGCTCGGTATGGCAGTGTGTCACTGGGAGAGCGCTTGGTATCGCAGTGTGTCACTGGGAAAGCACTCGGTATGGCAGTGTGTCACTGGGAGAGCGCTCGGTATGGCAGTGTGTCACTGGGAGAGCGCTCTGTATCGCAGTGTGTCACTGGGAGAGCACTCGTTATCGCAGTGTGTCCCTGGGAGAGCGCTCGGTATCGCAGTGTGTAACTGGGAGAATGCTCTGCATCGCAGTGTGTCACTGGGAGAGCGCTCGGTATGGCAGTGTGTCACTGGGAAAGCGCTCGGTATGGCAGTGTGTCACTGGGAGAGCGCTCGGTATGGCAGTGTGTCACTGGGAGAGTGCTCTGTGTCGCAGTGTGTCCCTGGCAGAGCGCTCGGTATGGCAGTGTGTCACTGGGAGTGTGCTCTGTATCGCAGTGTGTCACTGGGAGAGCGCTCGGTATCGCAGTGTGTCACTGGGAGAATGCTCTGCATCGCAGTGTGTCACTGGGAGAGCTCTCGATATGGCAGTGTGTCACTGGGAGAGCGCTCTGTATCGCAGTGTGTCACTTGCAGAGTGCTCTGTATCACAATGTGTCACTGGGAGAGCGCTCGGTATGGCAGTGTGTCACTGGGAGAGCGCTCGGCATGGCAGTGTGTCACTGGGAGGGCGCTCTCTATCGCATTGTGTCACTGGGAGAATGCTCAGCATTGCAGTGTGCCACTGGGAGAGCGCTCTGTATCACAGTGTGTCACTGGGAGAGTGCTCTGCATCGCAGTGTGTCACTGGGAGAGCGCTTGGTATGGCACTGTGTCACTGGGAGAGCGCTCGGTATCGCAATGTGTAACTGGGAGAATGCTCTGTATCGCAGTGTGTCACTGTGAGAGGGCTCTGCATCGCAGTGTGTCACTGGGAGAGCGCTTGGTACGGCACTGTGTCACTGGCAGAGCGCTCTCTATCGCATTGTGCCACTGGGAGAATGCTCAGCATTGCAGTGTGCCACTGGGAGAGCGCTCTGTATCACAGTGTGTCACTGGGAGAGTGCTCTGCATCGCAGTGTGTCACTGGGAGAGCGCTTGGTATGGCAGTGTGTCACTGGGAGAGCGCTCTGTATCGCAGTGTGTCAATGGGAGAGCGCTCTGTATCGCAGTGTGTCCCTCGGAGAGCATTCTGTATCGCAGTGTGTCCCTGGGAGAGCGCTTGGTATGGCAGTGTGTCACTGGGAGAGCGCTTGGTATGGCAGTGTGTCACTGGGAGAGGGCTCTGTATCGCAGTGTGTCACTGGGAGAGGGCTCTGTATCGCAGTGTGTCACCGGGAGAGGGCTCTGTATCGCAGTGTGTCACTGGGAGAGCGCTCTGTATCGCAGTGTGTCACTGGGAGAGCGCTCGGTATGGCAGTGTGTCACTGGGAGAATGCTCTACATCGCAGTGTGTCACTGGGAGAGCGCTCGGTATGGCAGTGTGTCACTGGGAGAGCGCTCTGTATCGCAGTGTGTCACTGGGAGAGCGCTCTGTATGGCAGTGTGTCACTGTGAGAGCGCTCGGTATCGCAGTGTGTCACTGGGAAAGCCCTCGGTATGGCAGTGTGTCACTGGGAGAGTGCTCTGTATCGCAGTGTGTCACTGGGAAAGCGCTCGGTATGGCAGTGTGTCACTGGGAGAGCGCTCTGTATCGCAGTGTGTCACTGGGAAAGCGCTCGGTATGGCAGTGTGTCACTGGGAGAGCGCTCGGTATCGCAGTGTCACTGGGAGAGCGCCCTGCATCGCAGTGTGTCACTGGGAGAGCGCTCGGTATGGCAGTGTGTCACTGGGAGAGCGCTTGGTATCGCAGTGTGTCACTGGGAAAGCACTCGGTATGGCAGTGTGTCACTGGGAGAGCGCTCGGTATGGCAGTGTGTCACTGGGAGAGCGCTCTGTATCGCAGTGTGTCACTGGGAGAGCACTCGTTATCGCAGTGTGTCCCTGGGAGAGCGCTCGGTATCGCAGTGTGTAACTGGGAGAATGCTCTGCATCGCAGTGTGTCACTGGGAGAGCGCTCGGTATGGCAGTGTGTCACTGGGAGTGTGCCCTGTATCGCAGTGTGTCACTGGGAGAGCGCTCGGTATCGCAGTGTGTCACTGGGAGAATGCTCTGCATCGCAGTGTGTCACTGGGAGAGCTCTCGATATGGCAGTGTGTCACTGGGAGAGCGCTCTGTATCGCAGTGTGTCACTGGCAGAGTGCTCTGTGTCGCAGTGTGTCACTGGGAGAGCGCTCGGTATCGCAGTGTGTCACTGGGAGTGTGCTCTGTGTCGCAGTGTGTCCCTGGCAGAGCGCTCGGTATCGCAGTGTGTAACTGGGAGTGTGCTCTGTATCACAGTGTGTCACTGGGAGAGCGCTCGGTATGGCAGTGTGTCACTGGGAGAGCGCTCGGTATCGCAATGTGTAACTGGGAGAATGCTCTGTATCGCAGTGTGTCACTGTGAGAGGGCTCTGCATCGCAGTGTGTCACTGGGAGAGCGCTTGGTATGGCAGTGTGTCGCTGGCAGAGCTCTCTCTATCGCATTGTGTCACTGGGAGAATGCTCAGCATTGCAGTGTGCCACTGGAAGAGCGCTCTGTATCACAGTGTGTCACTGGGAGAGTGCTCTGCATCGCAGTGTGTCACTGGGAGAGCGCTTGGTATGGCAATGTGTCACTGGGAGAGCGCTCGGTATCGCAATGTGTAACTGGGAGAATGCTCTGTATCGCAGTGTGTCACTGTGAGAGGGCTCTGCATCGCAGTGTGTCACTGGGAGAGCGCTTGGTATGGCAGTGTGTCACTGGCAGAGCGCTCTCTATCGCATTGTGTCACTGGGAGAATGCTCAGCATTGCAGTGTGCCACTGGGAGAGCGCTCTGTATCACAGTGTGTCACTGGGAGAGTGCTCTGCATCGCAGTGTGTCACTGGGAGAGCGCTTGGTATGGCAGTGTGTCACTGGGAGAGCGCTCGGCATGGCAGTGTGTCACTGGCAGAGTGCTCTCTATCGCATTGTGTCACTGGGAGAATGCTCAGCATTGCAGTGTGCCACTGGGAGAGAGCTCTGTATCACAGTGTGTCACTGGGAGAGTGCTCTGTATCGCAGTGTGTCACTGGGAGAGTGCTCTGCATCGCAGTGTGTCACTGGGAGAGCGCTTGGTATGGCAGTGTGTCACTGGGAGAGCGCTCTGTATCGCAGTGTGTCAATGGGAGAGCGCTCTGTATCGCAGTGTGTCCCTCGGAGAGCATTCTGTATCACAGTGTGTCCCTGGGAGAGCGCTTGGTATGGCAGTGTGTCACTGGGAGAGGGCTCTGTATCGCAGTGTGTCACTGGGAGACGGCTCTGTATCGCAGTGTGTCACCGGGAGAGGGCTCTGTATCGCAGTGTGTCACTGGGAGAGCGCTCTGTATCGCAGTGTGTCACTGGGAGAGCGCTCGGTATGGCAGTGTGTCACTGGGAGAATGCTCTACATCGCAGTGTGTCACTGGGAGAGCGCTTGGTATGGCAATGTGTCACTGGGAGAGCGCTCGGTATCGCAATGTGTAACTGGGAGAATGCTCTGTATCGTAGTGTGTCACTGTGAGAGGGCTCTGCATCGCAGTGTGTCACTGGGAGAGCGCTTGGTATGGCAGTGTGTCACTGGCAGAGCGCTCTCTATCGCATTGTGTCACTGGGAGAATGCTCAGCATTGCAGTGTGCCACTGGGAGAGCGCTCTGTATCACAGTGTGTCACTGGGAGAGTGCTCTGCATCGCAGTGTGTCACTGGGAGAGCGCTTGGTATGGCAGTGTGTCACTGGGAGAGCGCTCGGCATGGCAGTGTGTCACTGGCAGAGTGCTCTCTATCGCATTGTGTCACTGGGAGAATGCTCAGCATTGCAGTGTGCCACTGGGAGAGAGCTCTGTATCACAGTGTGTCACTGGGAGAGTGCTCTGTATCGCAGTGTGTAACTGGGAGAGTGCTCGGTATCGCAGTGTGTCACTGGGAAAGCGCTCGGTATGGCAGTGTGTCACTGGGAGAGCACTCGGTATGGCAGTGTGTCACTGGGAGAGCGCTCTGTATCACAGTGTGTCACTGGGAGAACGCTCGGTATAGCAGTGTGTCACTGGGAGAGCACTCGGTATGGCAGTGTGTCACTGGGAGAGGGTTCTGCATCGCAATGTGTAACTGGGAGAATGCTCTGCATCGCAGTGTGTCACTGGGAGAGCGCTCGGTATGGCAGTGTGTCACTGGGAGAGTGCTCTGTATCGCAGTGTGTCACTGGCAGAGCGCTCCCTATCGCATTGTGTCACTGGTAGAATGCTCTGCATTGCAGTGTGCCACTGGGAGAGCGCTCTGTATCACAGTGTGTCACTGGGAGAGTGCTCTGTATCGCAGTGTGTAACTGGGAGAGTGCTCTGTATCGCAGTGTGTCACTGGGAAAGCGCTCGGTATGGCAGTGTGTCACTGGGAGAGCGCTCTGTATCGCAGTGTGTCCCTGGGAGAGCACTCTGTATCGCAGTGTGTCCCTGGGAGAGCGCTCGGTATGGCAGTGTGTCACTGGGAGCGCTCTGTATCGCAGTGTGTCACTGGGAGAGCGCTGGTATGGCAGTGTGTCACTGGGAGAGCGCTCGGTATCACAATGTGTAACTGGGAGAATGCTCTGCATCGCAGTGTGTCACTGGGAGAGCGCTCGGTATCGCAGTGTTTCACTGGGAGAGCGCTCTGTATCACAGTGTGTCACTGGGAGAGCGCTCTGTATCGCAGTGTGTCCCTGGGAGAGCGCTCGGTATGGCAGTGTGTCACTGGGAGAGTGCTCTGTATCGCAGTGTGTCACTGGGAGAGCGCTGGTATGGCAGTGTGTCACTGGGAGAGAACTCTGTACCACAGTGTGTCACTGGGAGAGTGCTCTGTATCGCAGTGTGTCCCTGGGAGAGCACTCGGTACGGCAGTGTATCACTGGGAGAATGTTCTGCATTGAAGTGTGCCATTGGGAGGGCACTCGGTATAGCAGTGTGTCACTGGGAGAGTGCTCTGTATCGCAGTGTGTCACTGGGAGAGCGCTCGGTATAGCAGTGTGTCACTGGGAGTGTGCTCTGTGTGGCAGTGTGTCACTGGGAAAGCGCTCGGTATGGCAGTGTGTCACTGGGAGAGCGCTCTGTATCGCAGTGTGTCCCTGGGAGAGCACTCTGTATCGCAGTGTGTCCCTGGGAGAGCGCTCGGTATGGCAGTGTGTCACTGGGAGCGCTCTGTATCGCAGTGTGTCACTGGGAGAGCGCTGGTATGGCAGTGTGTCACTGGGAGAGAACTCTGTACCACAGTGTGTCACTGGGAGAGTGCTTTGTAGCGCAGTGTGTCCCTGGGAGAGCACTCTGTATCGCAGTGTGTCAATGGGAGAGCGCTCTGTATCGCAGTGTGTCCCTGGGAGAGCATTCTGTATCGCAGTGTGTCCCTGGGAGAGCGCTTGGTATGGCAGTGTGTCACTGGGAGAGGGCTCTGTATCGCAGTGTGTCACTGGGAGAGGGCTCTGTATCGCAGTGTGTCACCGGGAGAGGGCTCTGTATCGCAGTGTGTCACTGGGAGAGCGCACTGTATCGCAGTGTGTCACTGGGAGAGCGCTCGGTATCGCAGTGTGTCACTGGGAGAGCGCTCTGTATCGCAGTGTGTCACTGGGAAAGCGCTCGGTATGGCAGTGTGTCACTGGGAGAGCGCTCGGTATCGCAGTGTCACTGGGAGAGCGCCCTGCATCGCAGTGTGTCACTGGGAGAGCGCTCGGTATGGCAGTGTGTCACTGGGAGAGCGCTTGGTATCGCAGTGTGTCACTGGGAAAGCACTCGGTATGGCAGTGTGTCACTGGGAGAGCGCTCGGTATGGCAGTGTGTCACTGGGAGAGCGCTCTGTATCGCAGTGTGTCACTGGGAGAGCACTCGTTATCGCAGTGTGTCCCTGGGAGAGCGCTCGGTATCGCAGTGTGTAACTGGGAGAATGCTCTGCATCGCAGTGTGTCACTGGGAGAGCGCTCGGTATGGCAGTGTGTCACTGGGAAAGCGCTCGGTATGGCAGTGTGTCACTGGGAGAGCGCTCGGTATGGCAGTGTGTCACTGGGAGAGTGCTCTGTGTCGCAGTGTGTCCCTGGCAGAGCGCTCGGTATGGCAGTGTGTCACTGGGAGTGTGCTCTGTATCGCAGTGTGTCACTGGGAGAGCGCTCGGTATCGCAGTGTGTCACTGGGAGAATGCTCTGCATCGCAGTGTGTCACTGGGAGAGCTCTCGATATGGCAGTGTGTCACTGGGAGAGCGCTCTGTATCGCAGTGTGTCACTTGCAGAGTGCTCTGTGTCGCAGTGTGTCACTGGGAGAGCGCTCGGTATCGCAGTGTGTCACTGGGAGTGTGCTCTGTGTCGCAGTGTGTCCCTGGCAGAGCGCTCGGTATCGCAGTGTGTAACTGGGAGTGTGCTCTGTATCACAATGTGTCACTGGGAGAGCGCTCGGTATGGCAGTGTGTCACTGGGAGAGCGCTCGGCATGGCAGTGTGTCACTGGGAGGGCGCTCTCTATCGCATTGTGTCACTGGGAGAATGCTCAGCATTGCAGTGTGCCACTGGGAGAGCGCTCTGTATCACAGTGTGTCACTGGGAGAGTGCTCTGCATCGCATTGTGTCACTGGGAGAGCGCTTGGTATCGCAATGTGTAACTGGGAGAATGCTCTGTATCGCAGTGTGTCACTGTGAGAGGGCTCTGCATCGCAGTGTGTCACTGGGAGAGCGCTTGGTACGGCACTGTGTCACTGGCAGAGCGCTCTCTATCGCATTGTGCCACTGGGAGAATGCTCAGCATTGCAGTGTGCCACTGGGAGAGCGCTCTGTATCACAGTGTGTCACTGGGAGAGTGCTCTGCATCGCAGTGTGTCACTGGGAGAGCGCTTGGTATGGCAGTGTGTCACTGGGAGAGCGCTCTGTATCGCAGTGTGTCAATGGGAGAGCGCTCTGTATCGCAGTGTGTCCCTCGGAGAGCATTCTGTATCGCAGTGTGTCCCTGGGAGAGCGCTTGGTATGGCAGTGTGTCACTGGGAGAGCGCTTGGTATGGCAGTGTGTCACTGGGAGAGGGCTCTGTATCGCAGTGTGTCACTGGGAGAGGGCTCTGTATCGCAGTGTGTCACCGGGAGAGGGCTCTGTATCGCAGTGTGTCACTGGGAGAGCGCTCTGTATCGCAGTGTGTCACTGGGAGAGCGCTCGGTATGGCAGTGTGTCACTGGGAGAATGCTCTACATCGCAGTGTGTCACTGGGAGAGCGCTCGGTATGGCAGTGTGTCACTGGGAGAGCGCTCTGTATCGCAGTGTGTCACTGGGAGAGCGCTCTGTATGGCAGTGTGTCACTGTGAGAGCGCTCGGTATCGCAGTGTGTCACTGGGAAAGCCCTCGGTATGGCAGTGTGTCACTGGGAGAGTGCTCTGTATCGCAGTGTGTCACTGGGAAAGCGCTCGGTATGGCAGTGTGTCACTGGGAGAGCGCTCTGTATCGCAGTGTGTCACTGGGAAAGCGCTCGGTATGGCAGTGTGTCACTGGGAGAGCGCTCGGTATCGCAGTGTCACTGGGAGAGCGCCCTGCATCGCAGTGTGTCACTGGGAGAGCGCTCGGTATGGCAGTGTGTCACTGGGAGAGCGCTTGGTATCGCAGTGTGTCACTGGGAAAGCACTCGGTATGGCAGTGTGTCACTGGGAGAGCGCTCGGTATGGCAGTGTGTCACTGGGAGAGCGCTCTGTATCGCAGTGTGTCACTGGGAGAGCACTCGTTATCGCAGTGTGTCCCTGGGAGAGCGCTCGGTATCGCAGTGTGTAACTGGGAGAATGCTCTGCATCGCAGTGTGTCACTGGGAGAGCGCTCGGTATGGCAGTGTGTCACTGGGAGTGTGCCCTGTATCGCAGTGTGTCACTGGGAGAGCGCTCGGTATCGCAGTGTGTCACTGGGAGAATGCTCTGCATCGCAGTGTGTCACTGGGAGAGCTCTCGATATGGCAGTGTGTCACTGGGAGAGCGCTCTGTATCGCAGTGTGTCACTGGCAGAGTGCTCTGTGTCGCAGTGTGTCACTGGGAGAGCGCTCGGTATCGCAGTGTGTCACTGGGAGTGTGCTCTGTGTCGCAGTGTGTCCCTGGCAGAGCGCTCGGTATCGCAGTGTGTAACTGGGAGTGTGCTCTGTATCACAGTGTGTCACTGGGAGAGCGCTCGGTATGGCAGTGTGTCACTGGGAGAGCGCTCGGTATCGCAATGTGTAACTGGGAGAATGCTCTGTATCGCAGTGTGTCACTGTGAGAGGGCTCTGCATCGCAGTGTGTCACTGGGAGAGCGCTTGGTATGGCAGTGTGTCGCTGGCAGAGCTCTCTCTATCGCATTGTGTCACTGGGAGAATGCTCAGCATTGCAGTGTGCCACTGGAAGAGCGCTCTGTATCACAGTGTGTCACTGGGAGAGTGCTCTGCATCGCAGTGTGTCACTGGGAGAGCGCTTGGTATGGCAATGTGTCACTGGGAGAGCGCTCGGTATCGCAATGTGTAACTGGGAGAATGCTCTGTATCGCAGTGTGTCACTGTGAGAGGGCTCTGCATCGCAGTGTGTCACTGGGAGAGCGCTTGGTATGGCAGTGTGTCACTGGCAGAGCGCTCTCTATCGCATTGTGTCACTGGGAGAATGCTCAGCATTGCAGTGTGCCACTGGGAGAGCGCTCTGTATCACAGTGTGTCACTGGGAGAGTGCTCTGCATCGCAGTGTGTCACTGGGAGAGCGCTTGGTATGGCAGTGTGTCACTGGGAGAGCGCTCGGCATGGCAGTGTGTCACTGGCAGAGTGCTCTCTATCGCATTGTGTCACTGGGAGAATGCTCAGCATTGCAGTGTGCCACTGGGAGAGAGCTCTGTATCACAGTGTGTCACTGGGAGAGTGCTCTGTATCGCAGTGTGTCACTGGGAGAGTGCTCTGCATCGCAGTGTGTCACTGGGAGAGCGCTTGGTATGGCAGTGTGTCACTGGGAGAGCGCTCTGTATCGCAGTGTGTCAATGGGAGAGCGCTCTGTATCGCAGTGTGTCCCTCGGAGAGCATTCTGTATCACAGTGTGTCCCTGGGAGAGCGCTTGGTATGGCAGTGTGTCACTGGGAGAGGGCTCTGTATCGCAGTGTGTCACTGGGAGAGGGCTCTGTATCGCAGTGTGTCACCGGGAGAGGGCTCTGTATCGCAGTGTGTCACTGGGAGAGCGCTCGGTATGGCAGTGTGTCACTGGGAGAATGCTCTACATCGCAGTGTGTCACTGGGAGAGCGCTTGGTATGGCAATGTGTCACTGGGAGAGCGCTCGGTATCGCAATGTGTAACTGGGAGAATGCTCTGTATCGTAGTGTGTCACTGTGAGAGGGCTCTGCATCGCAGTGTGTCACTGGGAGAGCGCTTGGTATGGCAGTGTGTCACTGGCAGAGCGCTCTCTATCGCATTGTGTCACTGGGAGAATGCTCAGCATTGCAGTGTGCCACTGGGAGAGCGCTCTGTATCACAGTGTGTCACTGGGAGAGTGCTCTGCATCGCAGTGTGTCACTGGGAGAGCGCTTGGTATGGCAGTGTGTCACTGGGAGAGCGCTCGGCATGGCAGTGTGTCACTGGCAGAGTGCTCTCTATCGCATTGTGTCACTGGGAGAATGCTCAGCATTGCAGTGTGCCACTGGGAGAGAGCTCTGTATCACAGTGTGTCACTGGGAGAGTGCTCTGTATCGCAGTGTGTAACTGGGAGAGTGCTCGGTATCGCAGTGTGTCACTGGGAAAGCGCTCGGTATGGCAGTGTGTCACTGGGAGAGCACTCGGTATGGCAGTGTGTCACTGGGAGAGCGCTCTGTATCACAGTGTGTCACTGGGAGAACGCTCGGTATAGCAGTGTGTCACTGGGAGAGCACTCGGTATGGCAGTGTGTCACTGGGAGAGGGTTCTGCATCGCAATGTGTAACTGGGAGAATGCTCTGCATCGCAGTGTGTCACTGGGAGAGCGCTCGGTATGGCAGTGTGTCACTGGGAGAGCGCTTGGTATCGCAGTGTGTAACTGGGAGAGTGCTCTGTATCGCAGTGTGTCACTGGCAGAGCGCTCCCTATCGCATTGTGTCACTGGTAGAATGCTCTGCATTGCAGTGTGCCACTGGGAGAGCGCTCTGTATCACAGTGTGTCACTGGGAGAGTGCTCTGTATCGCAGTGTGTAACTGGGAGAGTGCTCTGTATCGCAGTGTGTCACTGGGAAAGCGCTCGGTATGGCAGTGTGTCACTGGGAGAGCGCTCTGTATCGCAGTGTGTCCCTGGGAGAGCACTCTGTATCGCAGTGTGTCCCTGGGAGAGCGCTCGGTATGGCAGTGTGTCACTGGGAGCGCTCTGTATCGCAGTGTGTCACTGGGAGAGCGCTGGTATGGCAGTGTGTCACTGGGAGAGCGCTCGGTATCACAATGTGTAACTGGGAGAATGCTCTGCATCGCAGTGTGTCACTGGGAGAGCGCTCGGTATGGCAGTGTGTCACTGGGAGAGCGCTTGGTATCGCAGTGTGTAACTGGGAGAGTGCTCTGTATCGCAGTGTGTCACTGGCAGAGCGCTCCCTATCGCAGTGTGTAACTGGGAGAGTGCTCTGTATCGCAGTGTGTCACTGGCAGAGCGCTCCCTATCGCATTGTGTCACTGGGAGAATGCTCTGCATTGCAGTGTGCCACTGGGAGAGCGCTCTGTATCACAGTGTGTCACTGGGAGAGTGCTCTGTATCGCAGTGTGTAACTGGGAGAGTGCTCTGTATCGCAGTGTGCCACTGGGAAAGCGCTCGGTATGGCAGTGTGTCACTGGGAGAGCGCCCTGTATCGCAGTGTGTCCCTGGGAGAGCACTCTGTATCGCAGTGTGTCCCTGGCAGAGCGCTCGATATGGCAGTGTGTAACAGGGAGAGTGCTCTGTATCGCAGTGGGTCACTGGGAGAGTGCTCTGTATCACAGTGTGCCACTGGGAAAGTGCTCTGTTTGGCAGTGTGTCACTGGGAGAGTGCTCTGTTTGGCAGTGTGTCACTGGGAAAGTGCTCTGTTTGGCAGTGTGTCACTGGGAGAGTGCTCTGTATCGCAGTGTGTCACTGGGAAAGCGCTCGGTATGGCAGTGTGTCACTGGGAGGGCACTCGGTATAGCAGTGTGTCACTGGGAAAGTGCTCGGTATGGCAGTGTGTCACTGGTAGAGTGCTCTGTCTCGCAGTGTGTCACTGGGAAAGCGCTCGGTATGGCAGTGTGTCACTGGGAAGCGCATGGTATGGCAGTGTGTAACTGGGAGAATGCTCTGCATCGCAGTGTGTCACTGGGACAACGCTCAGTACGGCAGTGTGTAACTGGCAGAGTGCTCTGTATCGCAGTGTGTCCCTGGGAGAGCGCTCGGTATGGCAGTGTGTCACTGGGAGCGCTCTGTATCGCAGTGTGTCACTGGGAGAGCGCTGGTATGGCAGTGTGTCACTGGGAGAGAACTCTGTACCACAGTGTGTCACTGGGAGAGTGCTGTGTATCGCAGTGTGTCGCTGGGAGAGCGCTCGGTACGGCAGTGTATCACTGGGAGAATGTTCTGCATTGCAGTGTGCCACTGGGAGGGCACTCGGTATAGCAGTGTGTCACTGGGAGAGTGCTCTGTATCGCAGTGTGTCACTGGGAGTGTGCTCTGTGTGGCAGTGTGTCACTGGGAGAGCACTCGTTATCGCAGTGTGTCACTGGGAGAGGGCTCTGTATCGCAGTGTGTCACTCGGAGAGCGCTCGGTATAGCAGTGTGTCCCTGGGAGAGCGCTCTGTATCGCAGTGTGTCACTGGGAGAGCGCTGGTATGGCAGTGTGTCACTGGGAGAGAACTCTGTACCACAGTGTGTCACTGGGAGAGTGCTCTGTATCGCAGTGTCACTCGGAGAGCGCTCGGTATGGCAGTGTGTCACTGGGAGAGCGCTCGGTATCACAATGTGTAACTGGGAGAATGCTCTGCATCGCAGTGTGTCACTGGGAGAGCGCTCGGTATGGCAGTGTGTCACTGGGAGAGCGCTTGGTATCGCAGTGTGTAACTGGGAGAGTGCTCTGTATCGCAGTGTGTCACTGGCAGAGCGCTCCCTATCGCAGTGTGTAACTGGGAGAGTGCTCTGTATCGCAGTGTGTCACTGGCAGAGCGCTCCCTATCGCATTGTGTCACTGGGAGAATGCTCTGCATTGCAGTGTGCCACTGGGAGAGCGCTCTGTATCACAGTGTGTAACTGGGAGGGTGCTCTGTGTCGCAGTGTGTAACTGGGAGAGTGCTCTGTATCGCAGTGTGCCACTGGGAAAGCGCTCGGTATGGCAGTGTGTCACTGGGAGAGCGCCCTGTATCGCAGTGTGTCCCTGTGAGAGCACTCTGTATCGCAGTGTGTCCCTGGCAGAGCGCTCGATATGGCAGTGTGTAACAGGGAGAGTGCTCTGTATCGCAGTGGGTCACTGGGAGAGTGCTCTGTATCACAGTGTGCCACTGGGAAAGTGCTCTGTTTGGCAGTGTGTCACTGGGAGAGTGCTCTGTTTGGCAGTGTGTCACTGGGAAAGTGCTCTGTTTGGCAGTGTGTCACTGGGAGAGTGCTCCGTATCGCAGTGTGTCACTGGGAAAGCGCTCGGTATGGCAGTGTGTCACTGGGAGGGCACTCGGTATAGCAGTGTGTCACTGGGAAAGTGCTCGGTATGGCAGTGTGTCACTGGTAGAGTGCTCTGTATCGCAGTGTGTCACTGGGAAAGCGCTCGGTATGGCAGTGTGTCACTGGGAAGCGCATGGTATGGCAGTGTGTAACTGGGAGAATGCTCTGCATCGCAGTGTGTCACTGGGACAACGCTCAGTACGGCAGTGTGTAACTGGCAGAGTGCTCTGTATCGCAGTGTGTCACTGGGAGAGCGCTCGGTATGGCAGTGTGTCACTGGGAGAGCGCTCTGTATTGTAGTGTGTCACTGGGAGAGAGCTGGTATGGCAGTGTGTCACTGGGAGAACGCTCTGTACCACAGTGTGTCACTGGGAGAGTGCTCTGTATCGCAGTGTGTCACTGGATGAGCGCTCTCTATCGCAGTGTGTCCCTGGGAGAGCGCTCGGTATGGCAGTGTGTCACTGGGAGCGCTCTGTATCGCAGTGTGTCACTGGGAGAGCGCTGGTATGGCAGTGTGTCACTGGGAGAGAACTCTGTACCACAGTGTGTCACTGGGAGAGTGCTGTGTATCGCAGTGTGTCGCTGGGAGAGCGCTCGGTACGGCAGTGTATCACTGGGAGAATGTTCTGCATTGCGGTGTGCCACTGGGAGGGCACTCGGTATAGCAGTGTGTCAGTGGGAGAGTGCTCTGTATCGCAGTGTGTCACTGGGAGTGTGCTCTGTGTGGCAGTGTGTCACTGGGAGAGCACTCGTTATCGCAGTGTGTCACTGGGAGAGGGCTCTGTATCGCAGTGTGTCACTCGGAGACCGCTCGGTATGGCAGTGTGTCCCTGGGAGAGCGCTCTGTATCGCAGTGTGTCACTGGGAGAGCGCTGGTATGGCAGTGTGTCACTGGGAGAGAACTCTGTACCACAGTGTGTCACTGGGAGAGTGCTCTGTATCGCAGTGTCACTCGGAGAGCGCTCGGTATGGCAGTGTGTCACTGGGAGAGCGCTCGGTATCACAATGTGTAACTGGGAGAATGCTCTGCATCGCAGTGTGTCACTGGGAGAGCGCTCGGTATGGCAGTGTGTCACTGGGAGAGCGCTTGGTATCGCAGTGTGTAACTGGGAGAGTGCTCTGTATCGCAGTGTGTCACTGGCAGAGCGCTCCCTATCGCAGTGTGTAACTGGGAGAGTGCTCTGTATCGCAGTGTGTCACTGGCAGAGCGCTCCCTATCGCATTGTGTCACTGGGAGAATGCTCTGCATTGCAGTGTGCCACTGGGAGAGCGCTCTGTATCACAGTGTGTCACTGGGAGAGTGCTCTGTATCGCAGTGTGTAACTGGGAGAGTGCTCTGTATCGCAGTGTGCCACTGGGAAAGCGCTCGGTATGGCAGTGTGTCACTGGGAGAGCGCCCTGTATCGCAGTGTGTCCCTGGGAGAGCACTCTGTATCGCAGTGTGTCCCTGGCAGAGCGCTCGATATGGCAGTGTGTAACAGGGAGAGTGCTCTGTATCGCAGTGGGTCACTGGGAGAGTGCTCTGTATCACAGTGTGCCACTGGAAAACTGCTCTGTTTGGCAGTGTGTCACTGGGAGAGTGCTCTGTTTGGCAGTGTGTCACTGGGAAAGTGCTCTGTTTGGCAGTGTGTCACTGGGAGAGTGCTCTGTATCGCAGTGTGTCACTGGGAAAGCGCTCGGTATGGCAGTGTGTCACTGGGAGGGCACTCGGTATAGCAGTGTGTCACTGGGAAAGTGCTCGGTATGGCAGTGTGTCACTGGTAGAGTGCTCTGTATCGCAGTGTGTCACTGGGAAAGCGCTCGGTATGGCAGTGTGTCATTGGGAAGCGCATGGTATGGCAGTGTGTAACTGGGAGCATGCTCTGCATCGCAGTGTGTCACTGGGACAACGCTCAGTACGGCAGTGTGTAACTGGCAGAGTGCTCTGTATCGCAGTGTGTCACTGGGAGAGCGCTCGGTATGGCAGTGTGTCACTGGGAGAGCGCTCTGTATTGTAGTGTGTCACTGGGAGAGAGCTGGTATGGCAGTGTGTCACTGGGAGAACGCTCTGTACCACAGTGTGTCACTGGGAGAGTGCTCTGTATCGCAGTGTGTCACTGGATGAGCGCTCTCTATCGCAGTGTGTCACTGGGAGAACGCTCGGTATGGCAGTGTGTCACTGGGAGAGCGCTCTGTATTGCAGTGTGTCACTGGGAGAGAGCTAGTATGGCAGTGTGTCACCGGGAGAGTGCTCTGTACCACAGTGTGTCACTGGGAGAGTGCTCTGTATTGCAGTGTGCCACTGGGAGGGCTCTCGGTATAGCAGTGTGTCACTGGGAGTGTGCTCTGTGTGGCAATGTGTCACTGGGAGAGCACTCGGTATCGCAGTGTGTCACTGGGAGAGCGCACTGTATCACAGTGTGTCACTGGGAGAGTGCTCTGCATCGCAGTGTGTATCTGGGAGAGTGCTCTGTATCGCAGTGTGTCACTGGGAAAGCGCTCGGTATGGCAGTGTGTCACTGGGAGAGCGCTCTGTATCGCAGTGTGTCCCTGGGAGAGCACTCGGTATGGCAGTGTGTCACTGGGAGAGCGCTCGGTATGGCAGTGTGTAACTGGGA
Organism: Scyliorhinus torazame; assembly: GCF_047496885.1. Lineage (NCBI taxonomy): Eukaryota > Metazoa > Chordata > Chondrichthyes > Carcharhiniformes > Scyliorhinidae > Scyliorhinus > Scyliorhinus torazame. The sequence goes on from NW_027307853.1 coordinate 193,791, forward strand.
GAGTGCTCTGTATCGCAGTGTGTCACTGGGATAGCGCTCGGTATGGCAGAGTGTCACTGGGAGAGCGCTCGGTATGGCAGTGTGTCACTGGGAGAGCGCTCTGTATCGCAGTGTGTCGCTCTATATCGCAGTGTATCACTGGGAGAGTGTTAGGTATCACACTGTCACTGGGAGAATGCACTGTTTGCAGTGTGTCACTGGGAGAGCGCTCTGTATCGCAGTGTGTCCCTGGGAGAGCACTCTGTATCGCAGTGTGTCCCTGGGAGAGCGCTCGGCACGGCAGTGTGTCACTGGGAGAGCGCTCTGTATCGCAGTGTGTCACTGGGAGAGCGCTGGTATGGCAGTGTGTCACTGGGAGCGAGCTGGTATGGCAGTGTGTCACTGGGAGAACGCTCTGTACCACAGTGTGTCACTGGGAGAGTGCTCTGTATCGCAGTGTGTCACTGGATGAGCGCTCTCTATCGCAGTGTGTCACTGGGAGAACGCTCGGTATGGCAGTGTGTCACTTGGAGAGCGCTCTGTATTGCAGTGTGTCACTGGGAGAGAGCTAGTATGGCAGTGTGTCACCGGGAGAGCGCTCTGTACCACAGTGTGTCACTGGGAGAGTGCTCTGTATTGCAGTGTGCCACTGGGAGGGCTCTCGGTATAGCAGTGTGTCACTGGGAGTGTGCTCTGTGTGGCAATGTGTCACTGGGAGAGCACTCGGTATCGCAGTGTGTCACTGGGAGAGCGCACTGTATCGCAGTGTGTATCTGGGAGAGTGCTCTGTATCGCAGTGTGTCACTGGGAAAGCGCTCGGTATGGCAGTGTGTCACTGGGAGAGCGCTCTGTATCGCAGTGTGTCCCTGGGAGAGCACTCGGTATGGCAGTGTGTCACTGGGAGAGCGCTCGGTATGGCATTGTGTAACTGGGAGAGTGCTCTGTATCGCAGTGTGTCACTGGGATAGCGCTCGGTATGGCAGAGTGTCACTGGGAGAGCGCTCGGTATGGCAGTGTGTCACTGGGAGAGCACTCTGTATCGCAGTGTGTCGCTCTATATCGCAGTGTATCACTGGGAGAGTGTTAGGTATCACACTGTCACTGGGAGAATGCACTGTTTGCAGTGTGTCGCTGGGAGAGTGCTCTGTATCACACCACTGATAAGTACTCTTGTGTCACTGGTAGATTGCTGTGCATTGCAGTCTGCCAGTGGGAGGGTGCTCTGTATGGCAGTGTGCCAGTGGGAGAGTGCTCTGTATCGCAGTGCGTCACTGGGAGAGTGCACTATATCACAGTGCTCCACTGGGAGAGTGATCTGTATTGCAGTGCACCACTTGGAGAGCGCTCTGTATCGCAGTGTGTCACTGGGATAGTGCTCTGTATCGCAGTGCGACACTGGGAGTGTGCTCCGTATCAAAGAACAAATAAATGTACAGCACAGGAACAGGCCCTTCGGCCCTCCAATCCCGTGCCAACCATGCTGCCCGACTAAACTACTATCTTCTACACTTCCAGGGTCCGTATCCCTCTATTCCCATCCTATTCACGTATTTGTCAAGGTGCCCCTTAAATGTGACTATCGTCCCTGCTTCCACCACCTCCTCCGGTAGCGAGTTCCAGGCACCCACTACCCTCTGCGTAAAAAACTTGCCTCGTACATCTACTCTAAACCTTGCCCCTCTCACCTTAAACCTATGCCCCATAGTAATTGACCCCTCTACCCTGGGGAAAAGCCTCTGACTATCCACTCTGTCTATGCCCCTCATAATTTTGTAGACCTCTATCAGGTCTCCCCTCAACCTCCTTCGTTCCAGTGAGAACAAACCGAGTTTATTCAACCGCTCCTCATAGCTAATGCCCCCCATACCAGGCAACATTCTGGTAAATCTCTTCTGCACCCTCTCTAAAGCCTCCACATCCTTCTGGTAGTGTGGCGACCAGAATTGAACACTATACTCCAAGTGTGGCCTAACTAAGATTCCATACAGCTGCAACATGACTTGCCAATTCTTAAACTCAATGCCCCGGCCAATGAAGAGCCCCGGTATCGCAGTGTGTCACTGGGAGAGTGCTCTGTATCGCAGTGTGTCACTGGGAAAGCGCTCGGTATGGCAGTGTGTCACTGGGAGAGCACTCTGTATCGCAGTGTGTCCCTGGGAGAGCACTCTGTATCGCAGTGTGTCCCTGGGAGAGCGCTCGGCATGGCAGTGTGTCACTGGGAGAGCGCTCTGTATCGCAGTGTGTCACTGGGAGAGCGCTGGTATGGCAGTGTGTCACTGGGAGACAACTCTGTACCACAGTGTGTCACTGGGAGAGTGCTCTGTATCGCAGTGTGTCACTGGGAGTGCGCTCTGTATCACAGTGTGTCACTGGGAGAGTGCTCTGTATCGCAGTGTGTCCCTGGGAGAGTGCTCTGTATCGCAGTGTGTCACTGGGAGTGCGCTCTCTATCACAGTGTGTCACTGGGAGAGTGCTCTGTATCGCAGTGTGTCCCTGGGAGAGCACACTGTATCGCAGTGTGTCACTGGGAGAGCACACTGTATCGCAGTGTGTCACTGGGAGAGCGCTCTGTATCACAGTGTGTCACTGGGAGAGCGCTCTGTATCGCAGTGTGTCCCTGGGAGAGCGCTCGGTATGGCAGTGTGTCACTGGGAGAGTGCTCTGTATCGCAGTGTGTCACTGGGAGAGCGCTGGTATGGCAGTGTGTCACTGGGAGAGAACTCTGTACCACAGTGTGTCACTGGGAGAGTGCTCTGTATCGCAGTGTGTCCCTGGGAGAGCGCTCGGTACGGCAGTGTATCACTGGGAGAATGTTCTGCATTGAAGTGTGCCATTGGGAGGGCACTCGGTATAGCAGTGTGTCACTGGGAGAGTGCTCTGTATCGCAGTGTGTCACTGGGAGAGCGCTCGGTATAGCAGTGTGTCACTGGGAGTGTGCTCTGTGTGGCAGTGTGTCACTGGGAAAGCGCTCGGTATGGCAGTGTGTCACTGGGAGAGCGCTCTGTATCGCAGTGTGTCCCTGGGAGAGCACTCTGTATCGCAGTGTGTCCCTGGGAGAGCGCTCGGTATGGCAGTGTGTCACTGGGAGCGCTCTGTATCGCAGTGTGTCACTGGGAGAGCGCTGGTATGGCAGTGTGTCACTGGGAGAGAACTCTGTACCACAGTGTGTCACTGGGAGAGTGCTTTGTAGCGCAGTGTGTCCCTGGGAGAGCACTCTGTATCGCAGTGTGTCAATGGGAGAGCGCTCTGTATCGCAGTGTGTCCCTGGGAGAGCATTCTGTATCGCAGTGTGTCCCTGGGAGAGCGCTTGGTATGGCAGTGTGTCACTGGGAGAGGGCTCTGTATCGCAGTGTGTCACTGGGAGAGGGCTCTGTATCGCAGTGTGTCACCGGGAGAGGGCTCTGTATCGCAGTGTGTCACTGGGAGAGCGCTCTGTATCGCAGTGTGTCACTGGGAGAGCGCTCGGTATCGCAGTGTGTCACTGGGAGAGCGCTCTGTATCGCAGTGTGTCACTGGGAAAGCGCTCGGTATGGCAGTGTGTCACTGGGAGAGCGCTCGGTATCGCAGTGTCACTGGGAGAGCGCCCTGCATCGCAGTGTGTCACTGGGAGAGCGCTCGGTATGGCAGTGTGTCACTGGGAGAGCGCTTGGTATCGCAGTGTGTCACTGGGAAAGCACTCGGTATGGCAGTGTGTCACTGGGAGAGCGCTCGGTATGGCAGTGTGTCACTGGGAGAGCGCTCTGTATCGCAGTGTGTCACTGGGAGAGCACTCGTTATCGCAGTGTCTCCCTGGGAGAGCGCTCGGTATCGCAGTGTGTAACTGGGAGAATGCTCTGCATCGCAGTGTGTCACTGGGAGAGCGCTCGGTATGGCAGTGTGTCACTGGGAAAGCGCTCGGTATGGCAGTGTGTCACTGGGAGAGCGCTCGGTATGGCAGTGTGTCACTGGGAGAGTGCTCTGTGTCGCAGTGTGTCCCTGGCAGAGCGCTCAGTATGGCAGTGTGTCACTGGGAGTGTGCTCTGTATCGCAGTGTGTCACTGGGAGAGCGCTCGGTATCGCAGTGTGTCACTGGGAGAATGCTCTGCATCGCAGTGTGTCACTGGGAGAGCTCTCGATATGGCAGTGTGTCACTGGGAGAGCGCTCTGTATCGCAGTGTGTCACTTGCAGAGTGCTCTGTGTCGCAGTGTGTCACTGGGAGAGCGCTCGGTATCGCAGTGTGTCACTGGGAGTGTGCTCTGTGTCGCAGTGTGTCCCTGGCAGAGCGCTCGGTATCGCAGTGTGTAACTGGGAGTGTGCTCTGTATCACAGTGTGTCACTGGGAGAGCGCTCGGTATGGCAGTGTGTCACTGGGAGAGCGCTCGGCATGGCAGTGTGTCACTGGGAGGGCGCTCTCTATCGCATTGTGTCACTGGGAGAATGCTCAGCATTGCAGTGTGCCACTGGGAGAGCGCTCTGTATCACAGTGTGTCACTGGGAGAGTGCTCTGCATCGCAGTGTGTCACTGGGAGAGCGCTTGGTATGGCACTGTGTCACTGGGAGAGCGCTCGGTATCGCAATGTGTAACTGGGAGAATGCTCGGTATCGCAGTGTGTCACTGTGAGAGGGCTCTGCATCGCAGTGTGTCACTGGGAGAGCGCTTGGTATGGCACTGTGTCACTGGCAGAGCGCTCTCTATCGCATTGTGCCACTGGGAGAATGCTCAGCATTGCAGTGTGCCACTGGGAGAGCGCTCTGTATCACAGTGTGTCACTGGGAGAGTGCTCTGCATCGCAGTGTGTCACTGGGAGAGCGCTTGGTATGGCAGTGTGTCACTGGGAGAGCGCTCTGTATCGCAGTGTGTCAATGGGAGAGCGCTCTGTATCGCAGTGTGTCCCTCGGAGAGCATTCTGTATCGCAGTGTGTCCCTGGGAGAGCGCTTGGTATGGCAGTGTGTCACTGGGAGAGCGCTTGGTATGGCAGTGTGTCACTGGGAGAGGGCTCTGTATCGCAGTGTGTCACTGGGAGAGGGCTCTGTATCGCAGTGTGTCACCGGGAGAGGGCTCTGTATCGCAGTGTGTCACTGGGAGAGCGCTCTGTATCGCAGTGTGTCACTGGGAGAGCGCTCGGTATGGCAGTGTGTCACTGGGAGAATGCTCTACATCGCAGTGTGTCACTGGGAGAGCGCTCGGTATGGCAGTGTGTCACTGGGAGAGCGCTCTGTATCGCAGTGTGTCACTGGGAGAGCGCTCTGTATGGCAGTGTGTCACTGTGAGAGCGCTCGGTATCGCAGTGTGTCACTGGGAAAGCCCTCGGTATGGCAGTGTGTCACTGGGAGAGTGCTCTGTATCGCAGTGTGTCACTGGGAAAGCGCTCGGTATGGCAGTGTGTCACTGGGAGAGCGCTCTGTATTGCAGTGTGTCACTGGGAAAGCGCTCGGTATGGCAGTGTGTCACTGGGAGAGCGCTCGGTATCGCAGTGTCACTGGGAGAGCGCCCTGCATCGCAGTGTGTCACTGGGAGAGCGCTCGGTATGGCAGTGTGTCACTGGGAGAGCGCTTGGTATCGCAGTGTGTCACTGGGAAAGCACTCGGTATGGCAGTGTGTCACTGGGAGAGCGCTCGGTATGGCAGTGTGTCACTGGGAGAGCGCTCTGTATCGCAGTGTGTCACTGGGAGAGCACTCGTTATCGCAGTGTGTCCCTGGGAGAGCGCTCGGTATCGCAGTGTGTAACTGGGAGAATGCTCTGCATCGCAGTGTGTCACTGGGAGAGCGCTCGGTATGGCAGTGTGTCACTGGGAGTGTGCCCTGTATCGCAGTGTGTCACTGGGAGAGCGCTCGGTATCGCAGTGTGTCACTGGGAGAATGCTCTGCATCGCAGTGTGTCACTGGGAGAGCTCTCGATATGGCAGTGTGTCACTGGGAGAGCGCTCTGTATTGCAGTGTGTCACTGGCAGAGTGCTCTGTGTCGCAGTGTGTCCCTGGCAGAGCGCTCGGTATCGCAGTGTGTAACTGGGAGTGTGCTCTGTATCACAGTGTGTCACTGGGAGAGCGCTCGGTATGGCAGTGTGTCACTGGGAGAGCGCTCGGTATCGCAATGTGTAACTGGGAGAATGCTCTGTATCGCAGTGTGTCACTGTGAGAGGGCTCTGCATCGCAGTGTGTCACTGGGAGAGCGCTTGGTATGGCAGTGTGTCGCTGGCAGAGCTCTCTCTATCGCATTGTGTCACTGGGAGAATGCTCAGCATTGCAGTGTGCCACTGGAAGAGCGCTCTGTATCACAGTGTGTCACTGGGAGAGTGCTCTGCATCGCAGTGTGTCACTGGGAGAGCGCTTGGTATGGCAATGTGTCACTGGGAGAGCGCTCGGTATCGCAATGTGTAACTGGGAGAATGCTCTGTATCGCAGTGTGTCACTGTGAGAGGGCTCTGCATCGCAGTGTGTCACTGGGAGAGCGCTTGGTATGGCAGTGTGTCACTGGCAGAGCGCTCTCTATCGCATTGTGTCACTGGGAGAATGCTCACCATTGCAGTGTGCCACTGGGAGAGCGCTCTGTATCACAGTGTGTCACTGGGAGAGTGCTCTGCATCGCAGTGTGTCACTGGGAGAGCGCTTGGTATGGCAGTGTGTCACTGGGAGAGCGCTCGGCATGGCAGTGTGTCACTGGCAGAGTGCTCTCTATCGCATTGTGTCACTGGGAGAATGCTCAGCATTGCAGTGTGCCACTGGGAGAGAGCTCTGTATCACAGTGTGTCACTGGGAGAGTGCTCTGTATCGCAGTGTGTCACTGGGAGAGTGCTCTGCATCGCAGTGTGTCACTGGGAGAGCGCTTGGTATGGCAGTGTGTCACTGGGAGAGCGCTCTGTATCGCAGTGTGTCAATGGGAGAGCGCTCTGTATCGCAGTGTGTCCCTCGGAGAGCATTCTGTATCACAGTGTGTCCCTGGGAGAGCGCTTGGTATGGCAGTGTGTCACTGGGAGAGGGCTCTGTATCGCAGTGTGTCACTGGGAGAGGGCTCTGTATCGCAGTGTGTCACCGGGAGAGGGCTCTGTATCGCAGTGTGTCACTGGGAGAGCGCTCTGTATCGCAGTGTGTCACTGGGAGAGCGCTCGGTATGGCAGTGTGTCACTGGGAGAATGCTCTACATCGCAGTGTGTTACTGGGAGAGCGCTCGGTATGGCAGTGTGTCACTGGGAGAGCGCTCTGTATCGCAGTGTGTCACTGGGAGAGCGCTCTGTATGGCAGTGTGTCACTGTGAGAGCGCTCGGTATCGCAGTGTGTCACTGGGAAAGCCCTCGGTATGGCAGTGTGTCACTGGGAGAGTGCTCTGTATCGCAGTGTGTCACTGGGAAAGCGCTCGGTATGGCAGTGTGTCACTGGGAGAGCGCTCTGTATCGCAGTGTGTCACTGGGAAAGCGCTCGGTATGGCAGTGTGTCACTGGGAGAGCGCTCGGTATCGCAGTGTCACTGGGAGAGCGCTCGGTATGGCAGTGTGTCACTGGGAGAGCGCTTGGTATCGCAGTGTGTCACTGGGAAAGCACTCGGTATGGCAGTGTGTCACTGGGAGAGCGCTTGGTATGGCAGTGTGTCACTGGGAGAGCGCTCGGTATGGCAGTGTGTCACTGGGAGAGCGCTCTGTATCGCAGTGTGTCACTGGGAAAGCACTCGGTATGGCAGTGTGTCACTGGGAGAGCGCTCGGTATGGCAGTGTGTCACTGGGAGAGCGCTCTGTATCGCAGTGTGTCACAGGGAGAGCACTCGTTATCGCAGTGTGTCCCTGGGAGAGCGCTCGGTATCGCAGTGTGTAACTGGGAGAATGCTCTGCATCCCAGTGTGTCACTGGGAGAGCGCTCGGTATGGCAGTGTGTCACTGGGAGTGTGCTCTGTATCGCAGTGTGTCACTGGGAGAGCGCTCGGTATCGCAGTGTGTCACTGGGAGAATGCTCTGCATCGCAGTGTGTCACTGGGAGAGCTCTCGATATGGCAGTGTGTCACTGGGAGAGCGCTCTGTATCGCAGTGTGTCACTGGCAGAGTGCTCTGTGTCGCAGTGTGTCACTGGGAGAGCGCTCGGTATCGCAGTGTGTCACTGGGAGTGTGCTCTGTGTCGCAGTGTGTCCCTGGCAGAGCGCTCGGTATCGCAGTGTGTAACTGGGAGCGTGCTCTGTATCACAGTGTGTCACTGGGAGAGCGCTCGGTATGGCAGTGTGTCACTGGGAGAGCGCTCGGTATCGCAATGTGTAACTGGGAGAATGCTCTGTATCGCAGTGTGTCACTGTGAGAGGGCTCTGCATCGCAGTGTGTCACTGGGAGAGCGCTTGGTATGGCAGTGTGTCACTGGCAGAGCTCTCTCTATCGCATTGTGTCACTGGGAGAATGCTCAGCATTGCAGTGTGCCACTGGGAGAGCGCTCTGTATCACAGTGTGTCACTGGGAGAGTGCTCTGCATCGCAGTGTGTCACTGGGAGAGCGCTTGGTATGGCAATGTGTCACTGGGAGAGCGCTCGGTATCGCAATGTGTAACTGGGAGAATGCTCTGTATCGTAGTGTGTCACTGTGAGAGGGGTCTGCATCGCAGTGTGTCACTGGGAGAGCGCTTGGTATGGCAGTGTGTCACTGGCAGAGCGCTCTCTATCGCATTGTGTCACTGGGAGAATGCTCAGCATTGCAGTGTGCCACTGGGAGAGCGCTCTGTATCACAGTGTGTCACTGGGAGAGTGCTCTGCATCGCAGTGTGTCACTGGGAGAGCGCTTGGTATGGCAGTGTGTCACTGGGAGAGCGCTCGGCATGGCAGTGTGTCACTGGCAGAGTGCTCTCTATCGCATTGTGTCACTGGGAGAATGCTCAGCATTGCAGTGTGCCACTGGGAGAGAGCTCTGTATCACAGTGTGTCACTGGGAGAGTGCTCTGTATCGCAGTGTGTAACTGGGAGAGTGCTCGGTATCGCAGTGTGTCACTGGGAAAGCGCTCGGTATGGCAGTGTGTCACTGGGAGAGCACTCGGTATGGCAGTGTGTCACTGGGAGAGCGCTCTGTATCACAGTGTGTCACTGGGAGAACGCTCGGTATAGCAGTGTGTCACTGGGAGAGCACTCGGTATGGCAGTGTGTCACTGGGAGAGGGTTCTGCATCGCAATGTGTAACTGGGAGAATGCTCTGCATCGCAGTGTGTCACTGGGAGAGCGCTCGGTATGGCAGTGTGTCACTGGGAGAGCGCTTGGTATCGCAGTGTGTAACTGGGAGAGTGCTCTGTATCGCAGTGTGTCACTGGCAGAGTGCTCCCTATCGCATTGTGTCACTGGTAGAATGCTCTGCATTGCAGTGTGCCACTGGGAGAGCGCTCTGTATCACAGTGTGTCACTGGGAGAGTGCTCTGTATCGCAGTGTGTAACTGGGAGAGTGCTCTGTATCGCAGTGTGTCACTGGGAAAGCGCTCGGTATGGCAGTGTGTCACTGGGAGAGCGCTCTGTATCGCAGTGTGTCCCTGGGAGAGCACTCTGTATCGCAGTGTGTCCCTGGGAGAGCGCTCGGTATGGCAGTGTGTCACTGGGAGCGCTCTGTATCGCAGTGTGTCACTGGGAGAGCGCTGGTATGGCAGTGTGTCACTGGGAGAGCGCTCGGTATCACAATGTGTAACTGGGAGAATGCTCTGCATCGCAGTGTGTCACTGGGAGAGCGCTCGGTATGGCAGTGTGTCCCTGGGAGAGCGCTCTGTATCGCAGTGTGTCACTGGGAGAGCGCTGGTATGGCAGTGTGTCACTGGGAGAGAACTCTGTACCACAGTGTGTCACTGGGAGAGTGCTCTGTATCGCAGTGTCACTCGGAGAGCGCTCGGTATGGCAGTGTGTCACTGGGAGAGCGCTCGGTATCACAATGTGTAACTGGGAGAATGCTCTGCATCGCAGTGTGTCACTGGGAGAGCGCTCGGTATGGCAGTGTGTCACTGGGAGAGCGCTTGGTATCGCAGTGTGTAACTGGGAGAGTGCTCTGTATCGCAGTGTGTCACTGGCAGAGCGCTCCCTATCGCAGTGTGTAACTGGGAGAGTGCTCTGTATCGCAGTGTGTCACTGGCAGAGCGCTCCCTGTCGCATTGTGTCACTGGGAGAATGCTCTGCATTGCAGTGTGCCACTGGGAGAGCGCTCTGTATCACAGTGTGTCACTGGGAGAGTGCTCTGTATCGCAGTGTGTAACTGGGAGAGTGCTCTGTATCGCAGTGTGCCACTGGGAAAGCGCTCGGTATGGCAGTGTGTCACTGGGAGAGCGCCCTGTATCGCAGTGTGTCCCTGGGAGAGCACTCTGTATCGCAGTGTGTCCCTGGCAGAGCGCTCGATATGGCAGTGTGTAACAGGGAGAGTGCTCTGTATCGCAGTGGGTCACTGGGAGAGTGCTCTGTATCACAGTGTGCCACTGGAAAAGTGCTCTGTTTGGCAGTGTGTCACTGGGAGAGTGCTCTGTTTGGCAGTGTGTCACTGGGAAAGTGCTCTGTTTGGCAGTGTGTCACTGGGAGAGTGCTCTGTATCGCAGTGTGTCACTGGGAAAGCGCTCGGTATGGCAGTGTGTCACTGGGAGGGCACTCGGTATAGCAGTGTGTCACTGGGAAAGTGCTCGGTATGGCAGTGTGTCACTGGTAGAGTGCTCTGTATCGCAGTGTGTCACTGGGAAAGCGCTCGGTATGGCAGTGTGTCATTGGGAAGCGCATGGTATGGCAGTGTGTAACTGGGAGCATGCTCTGCATCGCAGTGTGTCACTGGGACAACGCTCAGTACGGCAGTGTGTAACTGGCAGAGTGCTCTGTATCGCAGTGTGTCACTGGGAGAGCGCTCGGTATGGCAGTGTGTCACTGGGAGAGCGCTCTGTATTGTAGTGTGTCACTGGGAGAGAGCTGGTATGGCAGTGTGTCACTGGGAGAACGCTCTGTACCACAGTGTGTCACTGGGAGAGTGCTCTGTATCGCAGTGTGTCACTGGATGAGCGCTCTCTATCGCAGTGTGTCACTGGGAGAACGCTCGGTATGGCAGTGTGTCACTGGGAGAGCGCTCTGTATTGCAGTGTGTCACTGGGAGAGAGCTAGTATGGCAGTGTGTCACCGGGAGAGTGCTCTGTACCACAGTGTGTCACTGGGAGAGTGCTCTGTATTGCAGTGTGCCACTGGGAGGGCTCTCGGTATAGCAGTGTGTCACTGGGAGTGTGCTCTGTGTGGCAATGTGTCACTGGGAGAGCACTCGGTATCGCAGTGTGTCACTGGGAGAGCGCACTGTATCACAGTGTGTCACTGGGAGAGTGCTCTGCATCGCAGTGTGTATCTGGGAGAGTGCTCTGTATCGCAGTGTGTCACTGGGAAAGCGCTCGGTATCGCAGTGTGTCCCTGGGAGAGCACTCGGTATGGCAGTGTGTCACTGGGAGAGCGCTCGGTATGGCAGTGTGTAACTGGGAGAGTGCTCTGTATCGCAGTGTGTCACTGGGATAGCGCTCGGTATGGCAGAGTGTCACTGGGAGAGCGCTCGGTATGGCAGTGTGTCACTGGGAGAGCGCTCTGTATCGCAGTGTGTCGCTCTATATCGCAGTGTATCACTGGGAGAGTGTTAGGTATCACACTGTCACTGGGAGAATGCACTGTTTGCAGTGTGTCACTGGGAGAGTGCTCTGTATCACACCACTGATAAGTACTCTTGTGTCACTGGTAGATTGCTGTGCATTGCAGTCTGCCAGTGGGAGGGTGCTCTGTATGGCAGTGTGCCAGTGGGAGAGTGCTCTGTATCGCAGTGCGTCACTGGGATAGTGCTCTGTATCGCAGTGCGACACTGGGAGTGTGCTCCGTATCAAAGAACAAATAAATGTACAGCACAGGAACAGGCCCTTCGGCCCTCCAATCCCGTGCCAACCATGCTGCCCGACTAAACTACTATCTTCTACACTTCCAGGGTCCGTATCCCTCTATTCCCATCCTATTCACGTATTTGTCAAGATGCCCCTTAAATGTCACTATCGTCCCTGCTTCCACCACCTCCTCCGGTAGCGAGTTCCAGGCACCCAGTACCCTCTGCGTAAAAAAACTTGCCTCGTACATCTACTCTAAACCTTGCCCCTCTCACCTTAAACCTATGCCCCCTAGTAATTGACCCCTCTACCCTGGGGAAAAGCCTCTGACTATCCACTCAGTCGATGCCCCTCATAATTTTGTAGACCTCTATCAGGTCTCCCCTCAACCTCCTTCGTTCCAGTGAGAACAAACCGAGTTTATTCAACCGCTCCTCATAGCTAATGCCCCCCATACCAGGCAACATTCTGGTAAATCTCTTCTGCACCCTCTCTAAAGCCTCCACATCCTTCTGGTAGTGTGGCGACCAGAATTGAACACTATACTCCAAGTGTGGCCTAACTAAGATTCTATACAGCTGCAACATGACTTGCCAATTCTTAAACTCAATGCCCCGGCCAATGAAGAGCCCCGGTATCGCAGTGTCTCACTGGGAGAGTGCTCTGTATCACAGTGTGTAACTGGGAGAGTGCTCTGTATCGCAGTGTGTCACTGGGAAAGCGCTCGGTATGGCAGTGTGTCACTGGGAGAGCACTCTGTATCGCAGTGTGTCCCTGGGAGAGCACTCTGTATCGCAGTGTGTCCCTGGGAGAGCGCTCGGCACGGCAGTGTGTCACTGGGAGAGCGCTCTGTATCGCAGTGTGTCACTGGGAGAGCGCTGGTATGGCAGTGTGTCACTGGGAGCGAGCTGGTATGGCAGTGTGTCACTGGGAGAACGCTCTGTACCACAGTGTGTCACTGGGAGAGTGCTCTGTATCGCAGTGTGTCACTGGATGAGCGCTCTCTATCGCAGTGTGTCACTGGGAGAACGCTCGGTATGGCAGCGTGTCACTGGGAGAGCGCTCTGTATTGCAGTGTGTCACTGGGAGAGAGCTAGTATGGCAGTGTGTCACCGGGAGAGCGCTCTGTACCACAGTGTGTCACTGGGAGAGTGCTCTGTATTGCAGTGTGCCACTGGGAGGGCTCTCGGTATAGCAGTGTGTCACTGGGAGTGTGCTCTGTGTGGCAATGTGTCACTGGGAGAGCACTCGGTATCGCAGTGTGTCACTGGGAGAGCGCACTGTATCACAGTGTGTCACTGGGAGAGTGCTCTGTATCGCAGTGTGTATCTGGGAGAGTGCTCTGTATCGCAGTGTGTCACTGGGAAAGCGCTCGGTATGGCAGTGTGTCACTGGGAGAGCGCTCTGTATCGCAGTGTGTCCCTGGGAGAGCACTCGGTATGGCAGTGTGTCACTGGGAGAGCGCTCGGTATGGCATTGTGTAACTGGGAGAGTGCTCTGTATCGCAGTGTGTCACTGGGATAGCGCTCGGTATGGCAGAGTGTCACTGGGAGAGCGCTCGGTATGGCAGTGTGTCACTGGGAGAGCACTCTGTATCGCAGTGTGTCGCTCTATATCGCAGTGTATCACTGGGAGAGTGTTAGGTATCACACTGTCACTGGGAGAATGCACTGTTTGCAGTGTGTCACTGGGAGAGTGCTCTGTATCACACCACTGATAAGTACTCTTGTGTCACTGGTAGATTGCTGTGCATTGCAGTCTGCCAGTGGGAGGGTGCTCTGTATGGCAGTGTGCCAGTGGGAGAGTGCTCTGTATCGCAGTGCGTCACTGGGATAGTGCTCTGTATCGCAGTGCGACACTGGGAGTGTGCTCCGTATCAAAGAACAAATAAATGTACAGCACAGGAACAGGCCCTTCGGCCCTCCAATCCCGTGCCAACCATGCTGCCCGACTAAACTACTATCTTCTACACTTCCAGGGTCCGTATCCCTCTATTCCCATCCTATTCACGTATTTGTCAAGATGCCCCTTAAATGTCACTATCGTCCCTGCTTCCACCACCTCCTCCGGTAGCGAGTTCCAGGCACCCACTACCCTCTGCGTAAAAAACTTGCCTCGTACATCTACTCTAAACCTTGCCCCTCTCACCTTAAACCTATGCCCCCTAGTAATTGACCCCTCTACCCTGGGGAAAAGCCTCTGACTATCCACTCTGTCGATGCCCCTCATAATTTTGTAGACCTCTATCAGGTCTCCCCTCAACCTCCTTCGTTCCAGTGAGAACAAACCGAGTTTATTCAACCGCTCCTCATAGCTAATGCCCCCCATACCAGGCAACATTCTGGTAAATCTCTTCTGCACCCTCTCTAAAGCCTCCACATCCTTCTGGTAGTGTGGCGACCAGAATTGAACACTATACTCCAAGTGTGGCCTAACTAAGATTCTATACAGCTGCAACATGACTTGCCAATTCTTAAACTCAATGCCCCGGCCAATGAAGAGCCCCGGTATCGCAGTGTGTCACTGGGAGAGTGCTCTGTATCACAGTGTGTAACTGGGAGAGTGCTCTGTATCGCAGTGTGTCACTGGGAAAGCGCTCGGTATGGCAGTGTGTCACTGGGAGAGCACTCTGTATCGCAGTGTGTCCCTGGGAGAGCACTCTGTATCGCAGTGTGTCCCTGGGAGAGCGCTCGGCATGGCAGTGTGTCACTGGGAGAGCGCTCTGTATCGCAGTGTGTCACTGGGAGAGCGCTGGTATGGCAGTGTGTCACTGGGAGAGAACTCTGTACCACAGTGTGTCACTGGGAGAGTGCTCTGTATCGCAGTGTGTCACTGGGAGTGCGCTCTGTATCACAGTGTGTCACTGGGAGAGTGCTCTGTATCGCAGTGTGTCCCTGGGAGAGCACACTGTATCGCAGTGTGTCACTGGGAGAGCGCTCTGTATCACAGTGTGTCACTGGGAGAGCGCACTGTATCGCAGTGTGTCCCTGGGAGAGCACTCTGTATCGCAGTGTGTCCCTGGGAGAGCACTCGGTATGGCAGTGTGTCACTGGGAGAGCGCTCTGTATCGCAGTGTGTCACTGGGAGAGCGCTGGTATGGCAGTGTGTCACTGGGAGAGAACTCTGTACCACAGTGTGTCACTGGGAGAGTGCTCTGTATCGCAGTGTGTCCCTGGGAGAGCGCTCGGTACGGCAGTGTATCACTGGGAGAATGTTCTGCATTGAAGTGTGCCATTGGGAGGGCACTCGGTATAGCAGTGTGTCACTGGGAGAGTGCTCTGTTTCGCAGTGTGTCACTGGGAGAGCGCTCGGTATAGCAGTGTGTCACTGGGAGTGTGCTCTGTGTGGCAGTGTGTCACTGGGAGAGCACTCGTTATCGCAGTGTGTCACTGGGAGAGGGCTCTGTATCGCAGTGTGTCACTGGGAGAGTGCTCTGTCTGGCAGTGTGTCACTCGGAGAGCGCTCGGTATTGCAGTGTGTCAATGGGAGAGCGCTCTGTATCGCAGTGTGTCCCTGGGAGAGCATTCTGTATCGCAGTGTGTCCCTGGGAGAGCGCTTGGTATGGCAGTGTGTCACTGGGAGAGGGCTCTGTATCGCAGTGTGTCACTGGGAGAGGGCTCTGTATCGCAGTGTGTCACCGGGAGAGGGCTCTGTATCGCAGTGTGTCACTGGGAGAGCGCTCTGTATCGCAGTGTGTCACTGGGAGAGCGCTCGGTATGGCAGTGTGTCACTGGGAGAATGCTCTACATCGCAGTGTGTCACTGGGAGAGCGCTCGGTATGGCAGTGTGTCACTGGGAGAGCGCTCTGTATCGCAGTGTGTCACTGGGAGAGCGCTCTGTATGGCAGTGTGTCACTGTGAGAGCGCTCGGTATCGCAGTGTGTCACTGGGAAAGCGCTCGGTATGGCAGTGTGTCACTGGGAGAGTGCTCTGTATCGCAGTGTGTCACTGGGAAAGCGCTCGGTATGGCAGTGTGTCACTGGGAGAGCGCTCTGTATCGCAGTGTGTCACTGGGAAAGCGCTCGGTATGGCAGTGTGTCACTGGGAGAGCGCTCGGTATCGCAGTGTCACTGGGAGAGCGCCCTGCATCGCAGTGTGTCACTGGGAGAGCGCTCGGTATGGCAGTGTGTCACTGGGAGAGCGTTTGGTATCGCAGTGTGTCACTGGGAAAGCACTCGGTATGGCAGTGTGTCACTGGGAGAGCGCTCGGTATGGCAGTGTGTCACTGGGAGAGCGCTCGGTATGGCAGTGTGTCACTGGGAGAGCGCTCTGTATCGCACTGTGTCACTGGGAGAGCACTCGTTATCGCAGTGTGTCCCTGGGAGAGCGCTCGGTATCGCAGTGTGTAACTGGGAGAATGCTCTGCATCGCAGTGTGTCACTGGGAGAGCGCTCGGTATGGCAGTGTGTCACTGGGAAAGCGCTCGGTATGGCAGTGTGTCACTGGGAGAGCGCTCGGTATGGCAGTGTGTCACTGGGAGAGTGCTCTGTGTCGCAGTGTGTCCCTGGCAGAGCGCTCGGTATGGCAGTGTGTCACTGGGAGTGTGCTCTGTATCGCAGTGTGTCACTGGGAGAGCGCTCGGTATCGCAGTGTGTCACTGGGAGAATGCTCTGCATCGCAGTGTGTCACTGGGAGAGCTCTCGATATGGCAGTGTGTCACTGGGAGAGCGCTCTGTATCGCAGTGTGTCCCTGGGAGAGCACTCTGTATCGCAGTGTGTCCCTGGCAGAGCGCTCGATATGGCAGTGTGTAACAGGGAGAGTGCTCTGTATCGCAGTGGGTCACTGGGAGAGTGCTCTGTATCACAGTGTGCCACTGGAAAAGTGCTCTGTTTGGCAGTGTGTCACTGGGAGAGTGCTCTGTTTGGCAGTGTGTCACTGGGAAAGTGCTCTGTTTGGCAGTGTGTCACTGGGAGAGTGCTCTGTATCGCAGTGTGTCACTGGGAAAGCGCTCGGTATGGCAGTGTGTCACTGGGAGGGCACTCGGTATAGCAGTGTGTCACTGGGAAAGTGCTCGGTATGGCAGTGTGTCACTGGTAGAGTGCTCTGTATCGCAGTGTGTCACTGGGAAAGCGCTCGGTATGGCAGTGTGTCACTGGGAAGCGCATGGTATGGCAGTGTGTAACTGGGAGAATGCTCTGCATCGCAGTGTGTCACTGGGACAACGCTCAGTACGGCAGTGTGTAACTGGCAGAGTGCTCTGTATCGCAGTGTGTCACTGGGAGAGCGCTTGGTATGGCAGTGTGTCACTGGGAGAGCGCTCTGTATTGTAGTGTGTCACTGGGAGAGAGCTGGTATGGCAGTGTGTCACTGGGAGAACGCTCTGTACCACAGTGTGTCACTGGGACAGTGCTCTGTATCGCAGTGTGTCACTGGATGAGCGCTCTCTATCGCAGTGTGTCACTGGGAGAACGCTCGGTATGGCAGTGTGTCACTGGGAGAGCGCTCTGTATTGCAGTGTGTCACTGGGAGAGAGCTAGTATGGCAGTGTGTCACCGGGAGAGCGCTCTGTACCACAGTGTGTCACTGGGAGAGTGCTCTGTATTGCAGTGTGCCACTGGGAGGGCTCTCGGTATAGCAGTGTGTCACTGGGAGTGTGCTCTGTGTGGCAATGTGTCACTGGGAGAGCACTCGGTATCGCAGTGTGTCACTGGGAGAGCGCACTGTATCACAGTGTGTCACTGGGAGAGTGCTCTGCATCGCAGTGTGTATCTGGGAGAGTGCTCTGTATCGCAGTGTGTCACTGGGAAAGCGCTCGGTATGGCAGTGTGTCACTGGGAGAGCACTCTGTATCGCAGTGCGTCCCTGGGAGAGCACTCTGTATCGCAGTGTGTCCCTGGGAGAGCGCTCGGCACGGCAGTGTGTCACTGGGAGAGCGCTCTGTATCGCAGTGTGTCACTGGGAGAGCGCTGGTATGGCAGTGTGTCACTGGGAGCGAGCTGGTATGGCAGTGTGTCACTGGGAGAACGCTCTGTACCACAGTGTGTCACTGGGAGAGTGCTCTGTATCGCAGTGTGTCACTGGATGAGCGCTCTCTATCGCAGTGTGTCACTGGGAGAACGCTCGGTATGGCAGTGTGTCACTGGGAGAGCGCTCTGTATTGCAGTGTGTCACTGGGAGAGAGCTAGTATGGCAGTGTGTCACCGGGAGAGCGCTCTGTACCACAGTGTGTCACTGGGAGAGTGCTCTGTATTGCAGTGTGCCACTGGGAGGGCTCTCGGTATAGCAGTGTGTCACTGGGAGTGTGCTCTGTGTGGCAATGTGTCACTGGGAGAGCACTCGGTATCGCAGTGTGTCACTGGGAGAGCGCACTGTATCGCAGTGTGTATCTGGGAGAGTGCTCTGTATCGCAGTGTGTCACTGGGAAAGCGCTCGGTATGGCAGTGTGTCACTGGGAGAGCGCTCTGTATCGCAGTGTGTCCCTGGGAGAGCACTCGGTATGGCAGTGTGTCACTGGGAGAGCGCTCGGTATGGCATTGTGTAACTGGGAGAGTGCTCTGTATCGCAGTGTGTCACTGGGATAGCGCTCGGTATGGCAGAGTGTCACTGGGAGAGCGCTCGGTATGGCAGTGTGTCACTGGGAGAGCACTCTGTATCGCAGTGTGTCGCTCTATATCGCAGTGTATCACTGGGAGAGTGTTAGGTATCACACTGTCACTGGGAGAATGCACTGTTTGCAGTGTGTCACTGGGAGAGTGCTCTGTATCACACCACTGATAAGTACTCTTGTGTCACTGGTAGATTGCTGTGCATTGCAGTCTGCCAGTGGGAGGGTGCTCTGTATGGCAGTGTGCCAGTGGGAGAGTGCTCTGTATCGCAGTGCGTCACTGGGATAGTGCTCTGTATCGCAGTGCGACACTGGGAGTGTGCTCCGTATCAAAGAACAAATAAATGTACAGCACAGGAACAGGCCCTTCGGCCCTCCAATCCCGTGCCAACCATGCTGCCCGACTAAACTACTATCTTCTACACTTCCAGGGTCCGTATCCCTCTATTCCCATCCTATTCACGTATTTGTCAAGATGCCCCTTAAATGTCACTATCGTCCCTGCTTCCACCACCTCCTCCGGTAGCGAGTTCCAGGCACCCACTACCCTCTGCGTAAAAAAACTTGCCTCGTACATCTACTCTAAACCTTGCCCCTCTCACCTTAAACCTATGCCCCCTAGTAATTGACCCCTCTACCCTGGGGAAAAGCCTCTGACTATCCACTCTGTCGATGCCCCTCATAATTTTGTAGACCTCTATCAGGTCTCCCCTCAACCTCCTTCGTTCCAGTGAGAACAAACCGAGTTTATTCAACCGCTCCTCATAGCTAATGCCCCCCATACCAGGCAACATTCTGGTAAATCTCTTCTGCACCCTCTCTAAAGCCTCCACATCCTTCTGGTAGTGTGGCGACCAGAATTGAACACTATACTCCAAGTGTGGCCTAACTAAGATTCTATACAGCTGCAACATGACTTGCCAATTCTTAAACTCAATGCCCCGGCCAATGAAGAGCCCCGGTATCGCAGTGTGTCACTGGGAGAGTGCTCTGTATCACAGTGTGTAACTGGGAGAGTGCTCTGTATCGCAGTGTGTCACTGGGAAAGCGCTCGGTATGGCAGTGTGTCACTGGGAGAGCACTCTGTATCGCAGTGTGTCCCTGGGAGAGCACTCTGTATCGCAGTGTGTCCCTGGGAGAGCGCTCGGCATGGCAGTGTGTCACTGGGAGAGCGCTCTGTATCGCAGTGTGTCACTGGGAGAGCGCTGGTATGGCAGTGTGTCACTGGGAGAGAACTCTGTACCACAGTGTGTCACTGGGAGAGTGCTCTGTATCGCAGTGTGTCCCTGGGAGAGCGCTCGGTACGGCAGTGTATCACTGGGAGAATGTTCTGCATTGAAGTGTGCCATTGGGAGAGCGCTCGGTATAGCAGTGTGTCACTGGGAGTGTGCTCTGTGTGGCAGTGTGTCACTGGGAGAGCACTCGTTATCGCAGTGTGTCACTGGGAGAGGGCTCTGTATCGCAGTGTGTCACTGGGAGAGTGCTCTGTCTGGCAGTGTGTCACTCGGAGAGCGCTCGGTATTGCAGTGTGTCAATGGGAGAGCGCTCTGTATCGCAGTGTGACCCTGGGAGAGCATTCTGTATCGCAGTGTGTCCCTGGGAGAGCGCTTGGTATGGCAGTGTGTCACTGGGAGAGGGCTCTGTATCGCAGTGTGTCACTGGGAGAGGGCTCTGTATCGCAGTGTGTCACCGGGAGAGGGCTCTGTATCGCAGTGTGTCACTGGGAGAGCGCTCGGTATGGCAGTGTGTCACTGGGAGAATGCTCTACATCGCAGTGTGTCACTGGGAGAGCGCTCGGTATGGCAGTGTGTCACTGGGAGAGCGCTCTGTATCGCAGTGTGTCACTGGGAGAGCGCTCTGTATGGCAGTGTGTCACTGTGAGAGCGCTCGGTATCGCAGTGTGTCACTGGGAAAGCGCTCGGTATGGCAGTGTGTCACTGGGAGAGTGCTCTGTATCGCAGTGTGTCACTGGGAAAGCGCTCGGTATGGCAGTGTGTCACTGGGAGAGCGCTCTGTATCGCAGTGTGTCACTGGGAAAGCGCTCGGTATGGCAGTGTGTCACTGGGAGAGCGCTCGGTATCGCAGTGTCACTGGGAGAGCGCCCTGCATCGCAGTGTGTCACTGGGAGAGCGCTCGGTATGGCAGTGTGTCACTGGGAGAGCGCTTGGTATCGCAGTGTGTCACGTGGAAAGCACTCGGTATGGCAGTGTGTCACTGGGAGAGCGCTCGGTATGGCAGTGTGTCACTGGGAGAGCGCTCGGTATGGCAGTGTGTCACTGGGAGAGCGCTCGGTATGGCAGTGTGTCACTGGGAGAGCGCTCTGTATCGCAGTGTGTCGCTCTATATCGCAGTGTATCACTGGGAGAGTGTTAGGTATCACACTGTCACTGGGAGAATGCACTGTTTGCAGTGTGTCACTGGGAGAGTGCTCTGTATCACACCACTGATAAGTACTCTTGTGTCACTGGTAGATTGCTGTGCATTGCAGTCTGCCAGTGGGAGGGTGCTCTGTATGGCAGTGTGCCAGTGGGAGAGTGCTCTGTATCGCAGTGCGTCACTGGGATAGTGCTCTGTATCGCAGTGCGACACTGGGAGTGTGCTCCGTATCAAAGAACAAATAAATGTACAGCACAGGAACAGGCCCTTCGGCCCTCCAATCCCGTGCCAACCATGCTGCCCGACTAAACTACTATCTTCTACACTTCCAGGGTCCGTATCCCTCTATTCCCATCCTATTCACGTATTTGTCAAGATGCCCCTTAAATGTCACTATCGTCCCTGCTTCCACCACCTCCTCCGGTAGCGAGTTCCAGGCACCCAGTACCCTCTGCGTAAAAAAACTTGCCTCGTACATCTACTCTAAACCTTGCCCCTCTCACCTTAAACCTATGCCCCCTAGTAATTGACCCCTCTACCCTGGGGAAAAGCCTCTGACTATCCACTCTGTCGATGCCCCTCATAATTTTGTAGACCTCTATCAGGTCTCCCCTCAACCTCCTTCGTTCCAGTGAGAACAAACCGAGTTTATTCAACCGCTCCTCATAGCTAATGCCCCCCATACCAGGCAACATTCTGGTAAATCTCTTCTGCACCCTCTCTAAAGCCTCCACATCCTTCTGGTAATGTGGCGACCAGAATTGAACACTATACTCCAAGTGTGGCCTAACTAAGATTCTATACAGCTGCAACATGACTTGCCAATTCTTAAACTCAATGCCCCGGCCAATGAAGAGCCCCGGTATCGCAGTGTGTCACTGGGAGAGTGCTCTGTATCACAGTGTGTAACTGGGAGAGTGCTCTGTATCGCAGTGTGTCACTGGGAAAGCGCTCGGTATGGCAGTGTGTCACTGGGAGAGCACTCTGTATCGCAGTGTGTCCCTGGGAGAGCACACTGTATCGCAGTGTGTCCCTGGGAGAGCGCTCGGCACGGCAGTGTGTCACTGGGAGAGCGCTCTGTATCGCAGTGTGTCACTGGGAGAGCGCTGGTATGGCAGTGTGTCACTGGGAGCGAGCTGGTATGGCAGTGTGTCACTGGGAGAACGCTCTGTACCACAGTGTGTCACTGGGAGAGTGCTCTGTATCGCAGTGTGTCACTGGATGAGCGCTCTCTATCGCAGTGTGTCACTGGGAGAACGCTCGGTATGGCAGTGTGTCACTGGGAGAGCACTCTGTATCGCAGTGTGTCACTGGGAGAGAGCTAGTATGGCAGTGTGTCACCGGGAGAGCGCTCTGTATCGCAGTGTGTCACTGGGAGAGCGCTGGTATGGCAGTGTGTCACTGGGAGAGAACTCTGTACCACAGTGTGTCACTGGGAGAGTGCTCTGTATCGCAGTGTGTCACTGGGAGTGCGCTCTGTATCACAGTGTGTCACTGGGAGAGTGCTCTGTATCGCAGTGTGTCCCTGGGAGAGCACACTGTATCGCAGTGTGTCACTGGGAGAGCGCTCTGTATCACAGTGTGTCACTGGGAGATCGCACTGTATCGCAGTGTGTCCCTGGGAGAGCACTCTGTATCGCAGTGTGTCACTGGGAAAGCGCTCGGTATGGCAGTGTGTCACTGGGAGAGCGCTCTGTATCGCAGTGTGTCACTGGGAAAGCGCTCGGTATGGCAGTGTGTCACTGGGAGAGCGCTCGGTATCGCAGTGTCACTGGGAGAGCGCTCGGTATGGCAGTGTGTCACTGGGAGAGCGCTTGGTATCGCAGTGTGTCACTGGGAAAGCACTCGGTATGGCAGTGTGTCACTGGGAGAGCGCTTGGTATGGCAGTGTGTCACTGGGAGAGCGCTCGGTATGGCAGTGTGTCACTGGGAGAGCGCTCTGTATCGCAGTGTGTCACTGGGAAAGCACTCGGTATGGCAGTGTGTCACTGGGAGAGCGCTCGGTATGGCAGTGTGTCACTGGGAGAGCGCTCTGTATCGCAGTGTGTCACAGGGAGAGCACTCGTTATCGCAGTGTGTCCCTGGGAGAGCGCTCGGTATCGCAGTGTGTAACTGGGAGAATGCTCTGCATCCCAGTGTGTCACTGGGAGAGCGCTCGGTATGGCAGTGTGTCACTGGGAGTGTGCTCTGTATCGCAGTGTGTCACTGGGAGAGCGCTCGGTATCGCAGTGTGTCACTGGGAGAATGCTCTGCATCGCAGTGTGTCACTGGGAGAGCTCTCGATATGGCAGTGTGTCACTGGGAGAGCGCTCTGTATCGCAGTGTGTCACTGGCAGAGTGCTCTGTGTCGCAGTGTGTCACTGGGAGAGCGCTCGGTATCGCAGTGTGTCACTGGGAGTGTGCTCTGTGTCGCAGTGTGTCCCTGGCAGAGCGCTCGGTATCGCAGTGTGTAACTGGGAGCGTGCTCTGTATCACAGTGTGTCACTGGGAGAGCGCTCGGTATGGCAGTGTGTCACTGGGAGAGCGCTCGGTATCGCAATGTGTAACTGGGAGAATGCTCTGTATCGCAGTGTGTCACTGTGAGAGGGCTCTGCATCGCAGTGTGTCACTGGGAGAGCGCTTGGTATGGCAGTGTGTCACTGGCAGAGCTCTCTCTATCGCATTGTGTCACTGGGAGAATGCTCAGCATTGCAGTGTGCCACTGGGAGAGCGCTCTGTATCACAGTGTGTCACTGGGAGAGTGCTCTGCATCGCAGTGTGTCACTGGGAGAGCGCTTGTTATGGCAATGTGTCACTGGGAGAGCGCTCGGTATCGCAATGTGTAACTGGGAGAATGCTCTGTATCGTAGTGTGTCACTGTGAGAGGGGTCTGCATCGCAGTGTGTCACTGGGAGAGCGCTTGGTATGGCAGTGTGTCACTGGCAGAGCGCTCTCTATCGCATTGTGTCACTGGGAGAATGCTCAGCATTGCAGTGTGCCACTGGGAGAGCGCTCTGTATCACAGTGTGTCACTGGGAGAGTGCTCTGCATCGCAGTGTGTCACTGGGAGAGCGCTTGGTATGGCAGTGTGTCACTGGGAGAGCGCTCGGCATGGCAGTGTGTCACTGGCAGAGTGCTCTCTATCGCATTGTGTCACTGGGAGAATGCTCAGCATTGCAGTGTGCCACTGGGAGAGAGCTCTGTATCACAGTGTGTCACTGGGAGAGTGCTCTGTATCGCAGTGTGTAACTGGGAGAGTGCTCGGTATCGCAGTGTGTCACTGGGAAAGCGCTCGGTATGGCAGTGTGTCACTGGGAGAGCACTCGGTATGGCAGTGTGTCACTGGGAGAGCGCTCTGTATCACAGTGTGTCACTGGGAGAACGCTCGGTATAGCAGTGTGTCACTGGGAGAGCACTCGGTATGGCAGTGTGTCACTGGGAGAGGGTTCTGCATCGCAATGTGTAACTGGGAGAATGCTCTGCATCGCAGTGTGTCACTGGGAGAGCGCTCGGTATGGCAGTGTGTCACTGGGAGAGCGCTTGGTATCGCAGTGTGTAACTGGGAGAGTGCTCTGTATCGCAGTGTGTCACTGGCAGAGCGCTCCCTATCGCATTGTGTCACTGGTAGAATGCTCTGCATTGCAGTGTGCCACTGGGAGAGCGCTCTGTATCACAGTGTGTCACTGGGAGAGTGCTCTGTATCGCAGTGTGTAACTGGGAGAGTGCTCTGTATCGCAGTGTGTCACTGGGAAAGCGCTCGGTATGGCAGTGTGTCACTGGGAGAGCGCTCTGTATCGCAGTGTGTCCCTGGGAGAGCACTCTGTATCGCAGTGTGTCCCTGGGAGAGCGCTCGGTATGGCAGTGTGTCACTGGGAGCGCTCTGTATCGCAGTGTGTCACTGGGAGAGCGCTGGTATGGCAGTGTGTCACTGGGAGAGCGCTCGGTATCACAATGTGTAACTGGGAGAATGCTCTGCATCGCAGTGTGTCACTGGGAGAGCGCTCGGTATGGCAGTGTGTCCCTGGGAGAGCGCTCTGTATCGCAGTGTGTCACTGGGAGAGCGCTGGTATGGCAGTGTGTCACTGGGAGAGAACTCTGTACCACAGTGTGTCACTGGGAGAGTGCTCTGCATCGCAGTGTGTCACTGGGAGAGCGCTCGGTATGGCAGTGTGTCACTGGGAGAGCGCTTGGTATCGCAGTGTGTAACTGGGAGAGTGCTCTGTATCGCAGTGTGTCACTGGCAGAGCGCTCCCTATCGCAGTGTGTAACTGGGAGAGTGCTCTGTATCGCAGTGTGTCACTGGCAGAGCGCTCCCTGTCGCATTGTGTCACTGGGAGAATGCTCTGCATTGCAGTGTGCCACTGGGAGAGCGCTCTGTATCACAGTGTGTCACTGGGAGAGTGCTCTGTATCGCAGTGTGTAACTGGGAGAGTGCTCTGTATCGCAGTGTGCCACTGGGAAAGCGCTCGGTATGGCAGTGTGTCACTGGGAGAGCGCCCTGTATCGCAGTGTGTCCCTGGGAGAGCACTCTGTATCGCAGTGTGTCCCTGGCAGAGCGCTCGATATGGCAGTGTGTAACAGGGAGAGTGCTCTGTATCGCAGTGGGTCACTGGGAGAGTGCTCTGTATCACAGTGTGCCACTGGAAAAGTGCTCTGTTTGGCAGTGTGTCACTGGGAGAGTGCTCTGTTTGGCAGTGTGTCACTGGGAAAGTGCTCTGTTTGGCAGTGTGTCACTGGGAGAGTGCTCTGTATCGCAGTGTGTCACTGGGAAAGCGCTCGGTATGGCAGTGTGTCACTGGGAGGGCACTCGGTATAGCAGTGTGTCACTGGGAAAGTGCTCGGTATGGCAGTGTGTCACTGGTAGAGTGCTCTGTATCGCAGTGTGTCACTGGGAAAGCGCTCGGTATGGCAGTGTGTCATTGGGAAGCGCATGGTATGGCAGTGTGTAACTGGGAGCATGCTCTGCATCGCAGTGTGTCACTGGGACAACGCTCAGTACGGCAGTGTGTAACTGGCAGAGTGCTCTGTATCGCAGTGTGTCACTGGGAGAGCGCTCGGTATGGCAGTGTGTCACTGGGAGAGCGCTCTGTATTGTAGTGTGTCACTGGGAGAGAGCTGGTATGGCAGTGTGTCACTGGGAGAACGCTCTGTACCACAGTGTGTCACTGGGAGAGTGCTCTGTATCGCAGTGTGTCACTGGATGAGCGCTCTCTATCGCAGTGTGTCACTGGGAGAACGCTCGGTATGGCAGTGTGTCACTGGGAGAGCGCTCTGTATTGCAGTGTGTCACTGGGAGAGAGCTAGTATGGCAGTGTGTCACCGGGAGAGTGCTCTGTACCACAGTGTGTCACTGGGAGAGTGCTCTGTATTGCAGTGTGCCACTGGGAGGGCTCTCGGTATAGCAGTGTGTCACTGGGAGTGTGCTCTGTGTGGCAATGTGTCACTGGGAGAGCACTCGGTATCGCAGTGTGTCACTGGGAGAGCGCACTGTATCACAGTGTGTCACTGGGAGAGTGCTCTGCATCGCAGTGTGTATCTGGGAGAGTGCTCTGTATCGCAGTGTGTCACTGGGAAAGCGCTCGGTATGGCAGTGTGTCACTGGGAGAGCGCTCTGTATCGCAGTGTGTCCCTGGGAGAGCACTCGGTATGGCAGTGTGTCACTGGGAGAGCGCTCGGTATGGCAGTGTGTAACTGGGAGAGTGCTCTGTATCGCAGTGTGTCACTGGGATAGCGCTCGGTATGGCAGAGTGTCACTGGGAGAGCGCTCGGTATGGCAGTGTGTCACTGGGAGAGCGCTCTGTATCGCAGTGTGTCGCTCTATATCGCAGTGTATCACTGGGAGAGTGTTAGGTATCACACTGTCACTGGGAGAATGCACTGTTTGCAGTGTGTCACTGGGAGAGTGCTCTGTATCACACCACTGATAAGTACTCTTGTGTCACTGGTAGATTGCTGTGCATTGCAGTCTGCCAGTGGGAGGGTGCTCTGTATGGCAGTGTGCCAGTGGGAGAGTGCTCTGTATCGCAGTGCGTCACTGGGATAGTGCTCTGTATCGCAGTGCGACACTGGGAGTGTGCTCCGTATCAAAGAACAAATAAATGTACAGCACAGGAACAGGCCCTTCGGCCCTCCAATCCCGTGCCAACCATGCTGCCCGACTAAACTACTATCTTCTACACTTCCAGGGTCCGTATCCCTCTATTCCCATCCTATTCACGTATTTGTCAAGATGCCCCTTAAATGTCACTATCGTCCCTGCTTCCACCACCTCCTCCGGTAGCGAGTTCCAGGCACCCAGTACCCTCTGCGTAAAAAAACTTGCCTCGTACATCTACTCTAAACCTTGCCCCTCTCACCTTAAACCTATGCCCCCTAGTAATTGACCCCTCTACCCTGGGGAAAAGCCTCTGACTATCCACTCAGTCGATGCCCCTCATAATTTTGTAGACCTCTATCAGGTCTCCCCTCAACCTCCTTCGTTCCAGTGAGAACAAACCGAGTTTATTCAACCGCTCCTCATAGCTAATGCCCCCCATACCAGGCAACATTCTGGTAAATCTCTTCTGCACCCTCTCTAAAGCCTCCACATCCTTCTGGTAGTGTGGCGACCAGAATTGAACACTATACTCCAAGTGTGGCCTAACTAAGATTCTATACAGCTGCAACATGACTTGCCAATTCTTAAACTCAATGCCCCGGCCAATGAAGAGCCCCGGTATCGCAGTGTCTCACTGGGAGAGTGCTCTGTATCACAGTGTGTAACTGGGAGAGTGCTCTGTATCGCAGTGTGTCACTGGGAAAGCGCTCGGTATGGCAGTGTGTCACTGGGAGAGCACTCTGTATCGCAGTGTGTCCCTGGGAGAGCACTCTGTATCGCAGTGTGTCCCTGGGAGAGCGCTCGGCACGGCAGTGTGTCACTGGGAGAGCGCTCTGTATCGCAGTGTGTCACTGGGAGAGCGCTGGTATGGCAGTGTGTCACTGGGAGCGAGCTGGTATGGCAGTGTGTCACTGGGAGAACGCTCTGTACCACAGTGTGTCACTGGGAGAGTGCTCTGTATCGCAGTGTGTCACTGGATGAGCGCTCTCTATCGCAGTGTGTCACTGGGAGAACGCTCGGTATGGCAGCGTGTCACTGGGAGAGCGCTCTGTATTGCAGTGTGTCACTGGGAGAGAGCTAGTATGGCAGTGTGTCACCGGGAGAGCGCTCTGTACCACAGTGTGTCACTGGGAGAGTGCTCTGTATTGCAGTGTGCCACTGGGAGGGCTCTCGGTATAGCAGTGTGTCACTGGGAGTGTGCTCTGTGTGGCAATGTGTCACTGGGAGAGCACTCGGTATCGCAGTGTGTCACTGGGAGAGCGCACTGTATCACAGTGTGTCACTGGGAGAGTGCTCTGTATCGCAGTGTGTATCTGGGAGAGTGCTCTGTATCGCAGTGTGTCACTGGGAAAGCGCTCGGTATGGCAGTGTGTCACTGGGAGAGCGCTCTGTATCGCAGTGTGTCCCTGGGAGAGCACTCGGTATGGCAGTGTGTCACTGGGAGAGCGCTCGGTATGGCATTGTGTAACTGGGAGAGTGCTCTGTATCGCAGTGTGTCACTGGGATAGCGCTCGGTATGGCAGAGTGTCACTGGGAGAGCGCTCGGTATGGCAGTGTGTCACTGGGAGAGCACTCTGTATCGCAGTGTGTCGCTCTATATCGCAGTGTATCACTGGGAGAGTGTTAGGTATCACACTGTCACTGGGAGAATGCACTGTTTGCAGTGTGTCACTGGGAGAGTGCTCTGTATCACACCACTGATAAGTACTCTTGTGTCACTGGTAGATTGCTGTGCATTGCAGTCTGCCAGTGGGAGGGTGCTCTGTATGGCAGTGTGCCAGTGGGAGAGTGCTCTGTATCGCAGTGCGTCACTGGGATAGTGCTCTGTATCGCAGTGCGACACTGGGAGTGTGCTCCGTATCAAAGAACAAATAAATGTACAGCACAGGAACAGGCCCTTCGGCCCTCAAATCCCGTGCCAACCATGCTGCCCGACTAAACTACTATCTTCTACACTTCCAGGGTCCGTATCCCTCTATTCCCATCCTATTCACGTATTTGTCAAGATGCCCCTTAAATGTCACTATCGTCCCTGCTTCCACCACCTCCTCCGGTAGCGAGTTCCAGGCACCCACTACCCTCTGCGTAAAAAACTTGCCTCGTACATCTACTCTAAACCTTGCCCCTCTCACCTTAAACCTATGCCCCCTAGTAATTGACCCCTCTACCCTGGGGAAAAGCCTCTGACTATCCACTCTGTCGATGCCCCTCATAATTTTGTAGACCTCTATCAGGTCTCCCCTCAACCTCCTTCGTTCCAGTGAGAACAAACCGAGTTTATTCAACCGCTCCTCATAGCTAATGCCCCCCATACCAGGCAACATTCTGGTAAATCTCTTCTGCACCCTCTCTAAAGCCTCCACATCCTTCTGGTAGTGTGGCGACCAGAATTGAACACTATACTCCAAGTGTGGCCTAACTAAGATTCTATACAGCTGCAACATGACTTGCCAATTCTTAAACTCAATGCCCCGGCCAATGAAGAGCCCCGGTATCGCAGTGTGTCACTGGGAGAGTGCTCTGTATCACAGTGTGTAACTGGGAGAGTGCTCTGTATCGCAGTGTGTCACTGGGAAAGCGCTCGGTATGGCAGTGTGTCACTGGGAGAGCACTCTGTATCGCAGTGTGTCCCTGGGAGAGCACTCTGTATCGCAGTGTGTCCCTGGGAGAGCGCTCGGCATGGCAGTGTGTCACTGGGAGAGCGCTCTGTATCGCAGTGTGTCACTGGGAGAGCGCTGGTATGGCAGTGTGTCACTGGGAGAGAACTCTGTACCACAGTGTGTCACTGGGAGAGTGCTCTGTATCGCAGTGTGTCACTGGGAGTGCGCTCTGTATCACAGTGTGTCACTGGGAGAGTGCTCTGTATCGCAGTGTGTCCCTGGGAGAGCACACTGTATCGCAGTGTGTCACTGGGAGAGCGCTCTGTATCACAGTGTGTCACTGGGAGAGCGCACTGTATCGCAGTGTGTCCCTGGGAGAGCACTCTGTATCGCAGTGTGTCCCTGGGAGAGCACTCGGTATGGCAGTGTGTCACTGGGAGAGCGCTCTGTATCGCAGTGTGTCACTGGGAGAGCGCTGGTATGGCAGTGTGTCACTGGGAGAGAACTCTGTACCACAGTGTGTCACTGGGAGAGTGCTCTGTATCGCAGTGTGTCCCTGGGAGAGCGCTCGGTACGGCAGTGTATCACTGGGAGAATGTTCTGCATTGAAGTGTGCCATTGGGAGGGCACTCGGTATAGCAGTGTGTCACTGGGAGAGTGCTCTGTTTCGCAGTGTGTCACTGGGAGAGCGCTCGGTATAGCAGTGTGTCACTGGGAGTGTGCTCTGTGTGGCAGTGTGTCACTGGGAGAGCACTCGTTATCGCAGTGTGTCACTGGGAGAGGGCTCTGTATCGCAGTGTGTCACTGGGAGAGTGCTCTGTCTGGCAGTGTGTCACTCGGAGAGCGCTCGGTATTGCAGTGTGTCAATGGGAGAGCGCTCTGTATCGCAGTGTGTCCCTGGGAGAGCATTCTGTATCGCAGTGTGTCCCTGGGAGAGCGCTTGGTATGGCAGTGTGTCACTGGGAGAGGGCTCTGTATCGCAGTGTGTCACTGGGAGAGGGCTCTGTATCGCAGTGTGTCACCGGGAGAGGGCTCTGTATCGCAGTGTGTCACTGGGAGAGCGCTCTGTATCGCAGTGTGTCACTGGGAGAGCGCTCGGTATGGCAGTGTGTCACTGGGAGAATGCTCTACATCGCAGTGTGTCACTGGGAGAGCGCTCGGTATGGCAGTGTGTCACTGGGAGAGCGCTCTGTATCGCAGTGTGTCACTGGGAGAGCGCTCTGTATGGCAGTGTGTCACTGTGAGAGCGCTCGGTATCGCAGTGTGTCACTGGGAAAGCGCTCGGTATGGCAGTGTGTCACTGGGAGAGTGCTCTGTATCGCAGTGTGTCACTGGGAAAGCGCTCGGTATGGCAGTGTGTCACTGGGAGAGCGCTCTGTATCGCAGTGTGTCACTGGGAAAGCGCTCGGTATGGCAGTGTGTCACTGGGAGAGCGCTCGGTATCGCAGTGTCACTGGGAGAGCGCCCTGCATCGCAGTGTGTCACTGGGAGAGCGCTCGGTATGGCAGTGTGTCACTGGGAGAGCGCTTGGTATCGCAGTGTGTCACTGGGAAAGCACTCGGTATGGCAGTGTGTCACTGGGAGAGCGCTCGGTATGGCAGTGTGTCACTGGGAGAGCGCTCGGTATGGCAGTGTGTCACTGGGAGAGCGCTCTGTATCGCACTGTGTCACTGGGAGAGCACTCGTTATCGCAGTGTGTCCCTGGGAGAGCGCTCGGTATCGCAGTGTGTAACTGGGAGAATGCTCTGCATCGCAGTGTGTCACTGGGAGAGCGCTCGGTATGGCAGTGTGTCACTGGGAAAGCGCTCGGTATGGCAGTGTGTCACTGGGAGAGCGCTCGGTATGGCAGTGTGTCACTGGGAGAGTGCTCTGTGTCGCAGTGTGTCCCTGGCAGAGCGCTCGGTATGGCAGTGTGTCACTGGGAGTGTGCTCTGTATCGCAGTGTGTCACTGGGAGAGCGCTCGGTATCGCAGTGTGTCACTGGGAGAATGCTCTGCATCGCAGTGTGTCACTGGGAGAGCTCTCGATATGGCAGTGTGTCACTGGGAGAGCGCTCTGTATCGCAGTGTGTCCCTGGGAGAGCACTCTGTATCGCAGTGTGTCCCTGGCAGAGCGCTCGATATGGCAGTGTGTAACAGGGAGAGTGCTCTGTATCGCAGTGGGTCACTGGGAGAGTGCTCTGTATCACAGTGTGCCACTGGAAAAGTGCTCTGTTTGGCAGTGTGTCACTGGGAGAGTGCTCTGTTTGGCAGTGTGTCACTGGGAAAGTGCTCTATTTGGCAGTGTGTCACTGGGAGAGTGCTCTGTATCGCAGTGTGTCACTGGGAAAGAGCTCGGTATGGCAGTGTGTCACTGGGAGGGCACTCGGTATAGCAGTGTGTCACTGGGAAAGTGCTCGGTATGGCAGTGTGTCACTGGTAGAGTGCTCTGTATCGCAGTGTGTCACTGGGAAAGCGCTCGGTATGGCAGTGTGTCACTGGGAAGCGCATGGTATGGCAGTGTGTCACTGGGAGAATGCTCTGCATCGCAGTGTGTCACTGGGAGAGCTCTCGATATGGCAGTGTGTCACTGGGAGAGCGCTCTGTATCGCAGTGTGTCCCTGGGAGAGCACTCTGTATCGCAGTGTGTCCCTGGCAGAGCGCTCGATATGGCAGTGTGTAACAGGGAGAGTGCTCTGTATCGCAGTGGGTCACTGGGAGAGTGCTCTGTATCACAGTGTGCCACTGGAAAAGTGCTCTGTTTGGCAGTGTGTCACTGGGAGAGTGCTCTGTTTGGCAGTGTGTCACTGGGAAAGTGCTCTATTTGGCAGTGTGTCACTGGGAGAGTGCTCTGTATCGCAGTGTGTCACTGGGAAAGAGCTCGGTATGGCAGTGTGTCACTGGGAGGGCACTCGGTATAGCAGTGTGTCACTGGGAAAGTGCTCGGTATGGCAGTGTGTCACTGGTAGAGTGCTCTGTATCGCAGTGTGTCACTGGGAGAGCGCTCTGTATTGCAGTGTGTCACTGGGAGAGAGCTAGTATGGCAGTGTGTCACCGGGAGAGCGCTCTGTACCACAGTGTGTCACTGGGAGAGTGCTCTGTATTGCAGTGTGCCACTGGGAGGGCTCTCGGTATAGCAGTGTGTCACTGGGAGTGTGCTCTGTGTGGCAATGTGTCACTGGGAGAGCACTCGGTATCGCAGTGTGTCACTGGGAGAGCGCACTGTATCACAGTGTGTCACTGGGAGAGTGCTCTGCATCGCAGTGTGTATCTGGGAGAGTGCTCTGTATCGCAGTGTGTCACTGGGAAAGCGCTCGGTATGGCAGTGTGTCACTGGGAGAGCGCTCTGTATCGCAGTGTGTCCCTGGGAGAGCACTCGGTATGGCAGTGTGTCACTGGGAGAGCGCTCGGTATGGCAGTGTGTAACTGGGAGAGTGCTCTGTATCGCAGTGTGTCACTGGGATAGCGCTCGGTATGGCAGTGTGTCACTGGGAGAGCGCTCTGTATCGCAGTGTGTCGCTCTATATCGCAGTGTATCACTGGGAGAGTGTTAGGTATCACACTGTCACTGGGAGAATGCACTGTTTGCAGTGTGTCACTGGGAGAGTGCTCTGTATCACACCACTGATAAGTACTCTTGTGTCACTGGTAGATTGCTGTGCATTGCAGTCTGCCAGTGGGAGGGTGCTCTGTATGGCAGTGTGCCAGTGGGAGAGTGCTCTGTATCGCAGTGCGTCACTGGGATAGTGCTCTGTATCGCAGTGCGACACTGGGAGTGTGCTCCGTATCAAAGAACAAATAAATGTACAGCACAGGAACAGGCCCTTCGGCCCTCCAATCCCGTGCCAACCATGCTGCCCGACTAAACTACTATCTTCTACACTTCCAGGGTCCGTATCCCTCTATTCCCATCCTATTCACGTATTTGTCAAGATGCCCCTTAAATGTCACTATCGTCCCTGCTTCCACCACCTCCTCCGGTAGCGAGTTCCAGGCACCCAGTACCCTCTGCGTAAAAAAACTTGCCTCGTACATCTACTCTAAACCTTGCCCCTCTCACCTTAAACCTATGCCCCCTAGTAATTGACCCCTCTACCCTGGGGAAAAGCCTCTGACGATCCACTCTGTCGATGCCCCTCATAATTTTGTAGACCTCTATCAGGTCTCCCCTCAACCTCCTTCGTTCCAGTGAGAACAAACCGAGTTTATTCAACCGCTCCTCATAGCTAATGCCCCCCATACCAGGCAACATTCTGGTAAATCTCTTCTGCACCCTCTCTAAAGCCTCCACATCCTTCTGGTAATGTGGCGACCAGAATTGAACACTATACTCCAAGTGTGGCCTAACTAAGATTCTATACAGCTGCAACATGACTTGCCAATTCTTAAACTCAATGCCCCGGCCAATGAAGAGCCCCGGTATCGCAGTGTGTCACTGGGAGAGTGCTCTGTATCACAGTGTGTAACTGGGAGAGTGCTCTGTATCGCAGTGTGTCACTGGGAAAGCGCTCGGTATGGCAGTGTGTCACTGGGAGAGCACTCTGTATCGCAGTGCGTCCCTGGGAGAGCACTCTGTATCGCAGTGTGTCCCTGGGAGAGCGCTCGGCACGGCAGTGTGTCACTGGGAGAGCGCTCTGTATCGCAGTGTGTCACTGGGAGAGCGCTGGTATGGCAGTGTGTCACTGGGAGCGAGCTGGTATGGCAGTGTGTCACTGGGAGAACGCTCTGTACCACAGTGTGTCACTGGGAGAGTGCTCTGTATCGCAGTGTGTCACTGGATGAGCGCTCTCTATCGCAGTGTGTCACTGGGAGAACGCTCGGTATGGCAGTGTGTCACTGGGAGAGCGCTCTGTATTGCAGTGTGTCACTGGGAGAGAGCTAGTATGGCAGTGTGTCACCGGGAGAGCGCTCTGTACCACAGTGTGTCACTGGGAGAGTGCTCTGTATTGCAGTGTGCCACTGGGAGGGCTCTCGGTATAGCAGTGTGTCACTGGGAAAGCGCTCGGTATGGCAGTGTGTCACTGGGAGAGCGCTCTGTATCGCAGTGTGTCCCTGGGAGAGCACTCGGTATGGCAGTGTGTCACTGGGAGAGCGCTCGGTATGGCATTGTGTAACTGGGAGAGTGCTCTGTATCGCAGTGTGTCACTGGGATAGCGCTCGGTATGGCAGAGTGTCACTGGGAGAGCGCTCGGTATGGCAGTGTGTCACTGGGAGAGCACTCTGTATCGCAGTGTGTCGCTCTATATCGCAGTGTATCACTGGGAGAGTGTTAGGTATCACACTGTCACTGGGAGAATGCACTGTTTGCAGTGTGTCACTGGGAGAGTGCTCTGTATCACACCACTGATAAGTACTCTTGTGTCACTGGTAGATTGCTGTGCATTGCAGTCTGCCAGTGGGAGGGTGCTCTGTATGGCAGTGTGCCAGTGGGAGAGTGCTCTGTATCGCAGTGCGTCACTGGGATAGTGCTCTGTATCGCAGTGCGACACTGGGAGTGTGCTCCGTATCAAAGAACAAATAAATGTACAGCACAGGAACAGGCCCTTCGGCCCTCCAATCCCGTGCCAACCATGCTGCCCGACTAAACTACTATCTTCTACACTTCCAGGGTCCGTATCCCTCTATTCCCATCCTATTCACGTATTTGTCAAGATGCCCCTTAAATGTCACTATCGTCCCTGCTTCCACCACCTCCTCCGGTAGCGAGTTCCAGGCACCCACTACCCTCTGCGTAAAAAAACTTGCCTCGTACATCTACTCTAAACCTTGCCCCTCTCACCTTAAACCTATGCCCCCTAGTAATTGACCCCTCTACCCTGGGGAAAAGCCTCTGACTATCCACTCTGTCGATGCCCCTCATAATTTTGTAGACCTCTATCAGGTCTCCCCTCAACCTCCTTCGTTCCAGTGAGAACAAACCGAGTTTATTCAACCGCTCCTCATAGCTAATGCCCCCCATACCAGGCAACATTCTGGTAAATCTCTTCTGCACCCTCTCTAAAGCCTCCACATCCTTCTGGTAGTGTGGCGACCAGAATTGAACACTATACTCCAAGTGTGGCCTAACTAAGATTCTATACAGCTGCAACATGACTTGCCAATTCTTAAACTCAATGCCCCGGCCAATGAAGAGCCCCGGTATCGCAGTGTGTCACTGGGAGAGTGCTCTGTATCACAGTGTGTAACTGGGAGAGTGCTCTGTATCGCAGTGTGTCACTGGGAAAGCGCTCGGTATGGCAGTGTGTCACTGGGAGAGCACTCTGTATCGCAGTGTGTCCCTGGGAGAGCACTCTGTATCGCAGTGTGTCCCTGGGAGAGCGCTCGGCATGGCAGTGTGTCACTGGGAGAGCGCTCTGTATCGCAGTGTGTCACTGGGAGAGCGCTGGTATGGCAGTGTGTCACTGGGAGAGAACTCTGTACCACAGTGTGTCACTGGGAGAGTGCTCTGTATCGCAGTGTGTCCCTGGGAGAGCGCTCGGTACGGCAGTGTATCACTGGGAGAATGTTCTGCATTGAAGTGTGCCATTGGGAGAGCGCTCGGTATAGCAGTGTGTCACTGGGAGTGTGCTCTGTGTGGCAGTGTGTCACTGGGAGAGCACTCGTTATCGCAGTGTGTCACTGGGAAAGCGCTCGGTATGGCAGTGTGTCACTGGGAGAGCACTCTGTATCGCAGTGTGTCCCTGGGAGAGCACACTGTATCGCAGTGTGTCGCTCTATATCGCAGTGTATCACTGGGAGAGTGTTAGGTATCACACTGTCACTGGGAGAATGCACTGTTTGCAGTGTGTCACTGGGAGAGTGCTCTGTATCACACCACTGATAAGTACTCTTGTGTCACTGGTAGATTGCTGTGCATTGCAGTCTGCCAGTGGGAGGGTGCTCTGTATGGCAGTGTGCCAGTGGGAGAGTGCTCTGTATCGCAGTGCGTCACTGGGATAGTGCTCTGTATCGCAGTGCGACACTGGGAGTGTGCTCCGTATCAAAGAACAAATAAATGTACAGCACAGGAACAGGCCCTTCGGCCCTCCAATCCCG
Source organism: Scyliorhinus torazame (assembly GCF_047496885.1). NCBI lineage: Eukaryota > Metazoa > Chordata > Chondrichthyes > Carcharhiniformes > Scyliorhinidae > Scyliorhinus > Scyliorhinus torazame. The sequence continues at coordinate 230,171 of NW_027307853.1, forward strand.
TGCCAACCATGCTGCCCGACTAAACTACTATCTTCTACACTTCCAGGGTCCGTATCCCTCTATTCCCATCCTATTCACGTATTTGTCAAGATGCCCCTTAAATGTCACTATCGTCCCTGCTTCCACCACCTCCTCCGGTAGCGAGTTCCAGGCACCCAGTACCCTCTGCGTAAAAAAACTTGCCTCGTACATCTACTCTAAACCTTGCCCCTCTCACCTTAAACCTATGCCCCCTAGTAATTGACCCCTCTACCCTGGGGAAAAGCCTCTGACTATCCACTCTGTCGATGCCCCTCATAATTTTGTAGACCTCTATCAGGTCTCCCCTCAACCTCCTTCGTTCCAGTGAGAACAAACCGAGTTTATTCAACCGCTCCTCATAGCTAATGCCCCCCATACCAGGCAACATTCTGGTAAATCTCTTCTGCACCCTCTCTAAAGCCTCCACATCCTTCTGGTAATGTGGCGACCAGAATTGAACACTATACTCCAAGTGTGGCCTAACTAAGATTCTATACAGCTGCAACATGACTTGCCAATTCTTAAACTCAATGCCCCGGCCAATGAAGAGCCCCGGTATCGCAGTGTGTCACTGGGAGAGTGCTCTGTATCACAGTGTGTAACTGGGAGAGTGCTCTGTATCGCAGTGTGTCACTGGGAAAGCGCTCGGTATGGCAGTGTGTCACTGGGAGAGCACTCTGTATCGCAGTGTGTCCCTGGGAGAGCACACTGTATCGCAGTGTGTCCCTGGGAGAGCGCTCGGCACGGCAGTGTGTCACTGGGAGAGCGCTCTGTATCGCAGTGTGTCACTGGGAGAGCGCTGGTATGGCAGTGTGTCACTGGGAGCGAGCTGGTATGGCAGTGTGTCACTGGGAGAACGCTCTGTACCACAGTGTGTCACTGGGAGAGTGCTCTGTATCGCAGTGTGTCACTGGATGAGCGCTCTCTATCGCAGTGTGTCACTGGGAGAACGCTCGGTATGGCAGTGTGTCACTGGGAGAGCACTCTGTATCGCAGTGTGTCCCTGGGAGAGCGCTCGGCATGGCAGTGTGTCACTGGGAGAGCGCTCTGTATCGCAGTGTGTCACTGGGAGAGCGCTGGTATGGCAGTGTGTCACTGGGAGAGAACTCTGTACCACAGTGTGTCACTGGGAGAGTGCTCTGTATCGCAGTGTGTCACTGGGAGTGCGCTCTTTATCACAGTGTGTCACTGGGAGAGTGCTCTGTATCGCAGTGTGTCCCTGGGAGAGCACACTGTATCGCAGTGTGTCACTGGGAGAGCGCTCTGTATCACAGTGTGTCACTGGGAGATCGCACTGTATCGCAGTGTGTCCCTGGGAGAGCACTCTGTATCGCAGTGTGTCCCTGGGAGAGCGCTCGGTATGGCAGTGTGTCACTGGGAGAGCGCTCTGTATCGCAGTGTGTCACTGGGAGAGCGCTGGTATGGCAGTGTGTCACTGGGAGAGAACTCTGTACCACAGTGTGTCACTGGGAGAGTGCTCTGTATCGCAGTGTGTCCCTGGGAGAGCGCTCGGTACGGCAGTGTATCACTGGGAGAATGTTCTGCATTGAAGTGTGCCATTGGGAGGGCACTCGGTATAGCAGTGTGTCACTGGGAGAGTGCTCTGTATCGCAGTGTGTCACTGGGAGAGCGCTCGGTATAGCAGTGTGTCACTGGGAGTGTGCTCTGTGTGGCAGTGTGTCACTGGGAGAGCACTCGTTATCGCAGTGTGTCACTGGGAGAGGGCTCTGTATCGCAGTGTGTCACTGGGAGAGTGCTCTGTCTGGCAGTGTGTCACTCGGAGAGAGCTCGGTATTGCAGTGTGTCAATGGGAGAGCGCTCTGTATCGCAGTGTGTCCCTGGGAGAGCATTCTGTATCGCAGTGTGTCCCTGGGAGAGCGCTTGGTATGGCAGTGTGTCACTGGGAGAGGGCTCTGTATCGCAGTGTGTCACTGGGAGAGGGCTCTGTATCGCAGTGTGTCACCGGGAGAGGGCTCTGTATCGCAGTGTGTCACTGGGAGAGCGCTCTGTATCGCAGTGTGTCACTGGGAGAGCGCTCGGTATGGCAGTGTGTCACTGGGAGAATGCTCTACATCGCAGTGTGTCACTGGGAGAGCGCTCGGTATGGCAGTGTGTCACTGGGAGAGCGCTCTGTATCGCAGTGTGTCACTGGGAGAGCGCTCTGTATGGCAGTGTGTCACTGTGAGAGCGCTCGGTATCGCAGTGTGTCACTGGGAAAGCGCTCGGTATGGCAGTGTGTCACTGGGAGAGTGCTCTGTATCGCAGTGTGTCACTGGGAAAGCGCTCGGTATGGCAGTGTGTCACTGGGAGAGCGCTCTGTATCGCAGTGTGTCACTGGGAAAGCGCTCGGTATGGCAGTGTGTCACTGGGAGAGCGCTCGGTATCGCAGTGTCACTGGGAGAGCGCCCTGCATCGCAGTGTGTCACTGGGAGAGCGCTCGGTATGGCAGTGTGTCACTGGGAGAGCGCTTGGTATCGCAGTGTGTCACTGGGAAAGCACTCGGTATGGCAGTGTGTCACTGGGAGAGCGCTCGGTATGGCAGTGTGTCACTGGGAGAGCGCTCGGTATGGCAGTGTGTCACTGGGAGAGCGCTCTGTATCGCACTGTGTCACTGGGAGAGCACTCGTTATCGCAGTGTGTCCCTGGGAGAGCGCTCGGTATCGCAGTGTGTAACTGGGAGAATGCTCTGCATCGCAGTGTGTCACTGGGAGAGCGCTCGGTATGGCAGTGTGTCACTGGGAAAGCGCTCGGTATGGCAGTGTGTCACTGGGAGAGCGCTCGGTATGGCAGTGTGTCACTGGGAGAGTGCTCTGTGTCGCAGTGTGTCCCTGGCAGAGCGCTCGGTATGGCAGTGTGTCACTGGGAGTGTGCTCTGTATCGCAGTGTGTCACTGGGAGAGCGCTCGGTATCGCAGTGTGTCACTGGGAGAATGCTCTGCATCGCAGTGTGTCACTGGGAGAGCTCTCGATATGGCAGTGTGTCACTGGGAGAGCGCTCTGTATCGCAGTGTGTCCCTGGGAGAGCACTCTGTATCGCAGTGTGTCCCTGGCAGAGCGCTCGATATGGCAGTGTGTAACAGGGAGAGTGCTCTGTATCGCAGTGGGTCACTGGGAGAGTGCTCTGTATCACAGTGTGCCACTGGAAAAGTGCTCTGTTTGGCAGTGTGTCACTGGGAGAGTGCTCTGTTTGGCAGTGTGTCACTGGGAAAGTGCTCTGTTTGGCAGTGTGTCACTGGGAGAGTGCTCTGTATCGCAGTGTGTCACTGGGAAAGCGCTCGGTATGGCAGTGTGTCACTGGGAGGGCACTCGGTATAGCAGTGTGTCACTGGGAAAGTGCTCGGTATGGCAGTGTGTCACTGGTAGAGTGCTCTGTATCGCAGTGTGTCACTGGGAAAGCGCTCGGTATGGCAGTGTGTCACTGGGAAGCGCATGGTATGGCAGTGTGTAACTGGGAGAATGCTCTGCATCGCAGTGTGTCACTGGGACAACGCTCAGTACGGCAGTGTGTAACTGGCAGAGTGCTCTGTATCGCAGTGTGTCACTGGGAGAGCGCTCGGTATGGCAGTGTGTCACTGGGAGAGCGCTCTGTATTGTAGTGTGTCACTGGGAGAGAGCTGGTATGGCAGTGTGTCACTGGGAGAACGCTCTGTACCACAGTGTGTCACTGGGACAGTGCTCTGTATCGCAGTGTGTCACTGGATAAGCGCTCTCTATCGCAGTGTGTCACTGGGAGAACGCTCGGTATGGCAGTGTGTCACTGGGAGAGCGCTCTGTATTGCAGTGTGTCACTGGGAGAGAGCTAGTATGGCAGTGTGTCACCGGGAGAGCGCTCTGTACCACAGTGTGTCACTGGGAGAGTGCTCTGTATTGCAGTGTGCCACTGGGAGGGCTCTCGGTATAGCAGTGTGTCACTGGGAGTGTGCTCTGTGTGGCAATGTGTCACTGGGAGAGCACTCGGTATCGCAGTGTGTCACTGGGAGAGCGCACTGTATCACAGTGTGTCACTGGGAGAGTGCTCTGCATCGCAGTGTGTATCTGGGAGAGTGCTCTGTATCGCAGTGTGTCACTGGGAAAGCGCTCGGTATGGCAGTGTGTCACTGGGAGAGCGCTCTGTATCGCAGTGTGTCCCTGGGAGAGCACTCGGTATGGCAGTGTGTCACTGGGAGAGCGCTCGGTATGGCAGTGTGTAACTGGGAGAGTGCTCTGTATCGCAGTGTGTCACTGGGATAGCGCTCGGTATGGCAGAGTGTCACTGGGAGAGCGCTCGGTATGGCAGTGTGTCACTGGGAGAGCGCTCTGTATCGCAGTGTGTCGCTCTATATCGCAGTGTATCACTGGGAGAGTGTTAGGTATCACACTGTCACTGGGAGAATGCACTGTTTGCAGTGTGTCACTGGGAGAGTGCTCTGTATCACACCACTGATAAGTACTCTTGTGTCACTGGTAGATTGCTGTGCATTGCAGTCTGCCAGTGGGAGGGTGCTCTGTATGGCAGTGTGCCAGTGGGAGAGTGCTCTGTATCGCAGTGCGTCACTGGGATAGTGCTCTGTATCGCAGTGCGACACTGGGAGTGTGCTCCGTATCAAAGAACAAATAAATGTACAGCACAGGAACAGGCCCTTCGGCCCTCCAATCCCGTGCCAACCATGCTGCCCGACTAAACTACTATCTTCTACACTTCCAGGGTCCGTATCCCTCTATTCCCATCCTATTCACGTATTTGTCAAGATGCCCCTTAAATGTCACTATCGTCCCTGCTTCCACCACCTCCTCCGGTAGCGAGTTCCAGGCACCCAGTACCCTCTGCGTAAAAAAACTTGCCTCGTACATCTACTCTAAACCTTGCCCCTCTCACCTTAAACCTATGCCCCCTAGTAATTGACCCCTCTACCCTGGGGAAAAGCCTCTGACTATCCACTCTGTCGATGCCCCTCATAATTTTGTAGACCTCTATCAGGTCTCCCCTCAACCTCCTTCGTTCCAGTGAGAACAAACCGAGTTTATTCAACCGCTCCTCATAGCTAATGCCCCCCATACCAGGCAACATTCTGGTAAATCTCTTCTGCACCCTCTCTAAAGCCTCCACATCCTTCTGGTAATGTGGCGACCAGAATTGAACACTACACTCCAAGTGTGGCCGAACTAAGATTCTATACAGCTGCAACATGACTTGCCAATTCTTAAACTCAATGCCCCGGCCAATGAAGAGCCCCGGTATCGCAGTGTGTCACTGGGAGAGTGCTCTGTATCACAGTGTGTAACTGGGAGAGTGCTCTGTATCGCAGTGTGTCACTGGGAAAGCGCTCGGTATGGCAGTGTGTCACTGGGAGAGCACTCTGTATCGCAGTGTGTCCCTGGGAGAGCACTCTGTATCGCAGTGTGTCCCTGGGAGAGCGCTCGGCACGGCAGTGTGTCACTGCGAGAGCGCTCTGTATCGCAGTGTGTCACTGGGAGAGCGCTGGTATGGCAGTGTGTCACTGGGAGCGAGCTGTGACACACTGTGATACAGAGCTCTCTCCCAGTGGCACACTGCAATGCTGAGCATTCTCCCAGTGACACAATGCGATAGAGAGCACTCTGCCAGTGACACACTGCCATACCGAGCGCTCTCCCAGTGACACACTGCCATACCGAGTGCTTTCCCAGTGACACACTGCGATACCAAGCGCTCTCCCAGTGACACACTGCCATACCGAGCGCTCTCCCAGTGACACACTGCGATGCAGGGCGCTCTCCCAGTGACACTGCGATACCGAGCGCTCTCCCAGTGACACACTGCCACACTGGGAGTGGGCTCTGTATCGCAGTGTGTCACTCGGGGAGCGCTCGTTATGGCAGTGTGTCCCTGGGAGAGCGCTCGGTATCGCAGTGTGTAACTGGGAGAGTGCTCGTTATCGCAGTGTGTCACTGGGAAAGCGCTCGGTATGGCAGTGTGTCACTGGGAGAGCACTCGGTATGGCAGTGTGTCACTGGGAGAGCGCTCTGTATCACAGTGTGTCACTGGGAGAACGCTCGGTATAGCAGTGTGTCACTGGGAGAGCACTCGGTATGGCAGTGTGTCACAGGGAGAGCACTCTGTATCGCAGTGTGTCCCTGGGAGAGCATTCTGTATCGCAGTGTGTCCCTGGGAGAGCGCTCGGCATGGCAGTGTGTCACTGGGAGAGTGCTCTGTATCGCAGTGTGTCCCTGGGAGAGCGCTCGGTACAGCAGTGTATCACTGGGAGAATGTTCTGCATTGCAGTGTGCCACTGGGAGGGCACTCGGTATAGCAGTGTGTCACTGAGAGAGTGCTCTGTATCGCAGTGTGTCACTGGGAGAGCGCTCGGTATAGCAGTGTGTCACTGGGAGTGTGCTCTGTGTGGCAGTGTGTCACTGGGAGAGCACTCGTTATCGCAGTGTATCACTGGGAGTGGGCTCTGTATCGCAGTGTGTCACTCGGGGAGCGCTCGTTATGGCAGTGTGTCCCTGGGAGAGCGCTCGGTATTGCAGTGTGTCACTGGGAGTGCGCTCTGTATCACAGTGTGTCACTGGGAGAGCGCTCTGTATCGCAGTGTGTCCCTAGGAGAGCACTCTGTATCGCAGTGTGTCACTGGGAGAGCGCTCTGTATCACAGTGTGTCACTGGGAGAGCGCTCTGTATCGCAGTGTGTCCCTGGGAGAGCACTCTGTATCGCAGTGTGTCCCTGGGAGAGCGCTCGGTACGGCAGTGTATCACTGGGAGAATGTTCTGCATTGCAGTGTGTCACTGGGAGGGCACTCGGTATCGCAGTGTGTCCCTGTGAGAGCGCTCTGTATCGCAGTGTGCCACTGGGAGAGCGCTCGGTATGGCAGTGTGTCACTGGGAGAGGGCTCTGTATCGCAGTGTGTCACTGTGAGAGCGCTCGGTATGGCAGTGTGTCACTGGGAGAACGCTCTGTATCGCAGTGTCACTGGGAGAGCGCTCTGTATCGCAGTGTGTCACTGTGAGAGGGCTCTGTATCGCAGTGTGTCACTGGGAGAGCGCTCGGTATGGCAGTGTGTCCCTGGGAGAGCGCTCGGTATTGCAGTGTGTCACTGGGAGTGCGTTCTGTATCACAGTGTATCACTGGGAGAGTGCTTTGTAGCGCAGTGTGTCCCTGGGAGAGCACTCTGTATCGCAGTGTGTCAATGGGAGAGCGCTCTGTATCACAGTGTGTCACTGGGAGAGCGCTCTGTATCGCAGTGTGTCCCTGGGAGAGCGCTTGGTATGGCAGTGTGTCACTGGGGGAGCACTCTGTATCGCAGTGTGTCACTGGGATAGGGCTCTGTATCGCAGTGTGTCACTGGGAGAGCGCTCTGTATCACAGTGTGTCCCTGGGAGAGCGCTCGGTATGGCAGTGTGTCACTGGGAGAGCGCTCGGTATGGCAGTGTGTAACTGGGAGAATGCTCTGCATCGCAGTGTGTCACTGGGAGAACGCTCGGTATGGCAGTGTGTAACTGGGAGAGTGCTCTGTATCGCAGTGTGTCACTGTGAGAGGGCTCTGTATCGCAGTGTGTCACTGGGAGAGCGCTCGGTCTGGCAGTGTGTCACTGGGAGAGCGCTCGGTATCGCAGTGTGTAACTGGGAGAGTGCTCTGTATCGCAGTGTGTCACTGGCAGAGCGCTCTCTATCGCATTGTGTCACTGGGGGAATGCTCAGCATTGCAGTGTGTCACTGGGAGAGCACTCTGTATCACAGTGTGTCACTGGGAGAGTGCTCTGTATCGCAGTGTGTAACTGGGAGAGTGCTCTGTATAGCAGTGTGTCACTGGGAGAGTGCTCTGTATCGCAGTGTGTAACTGGGAGAGTGCTCTGTATCGCAGTGTGTCACTGGGAGAGCGCTCGGTATCGCAGTGTCACTGGGAGAGCGCTCGGTATGGCAGTGTGTCACTGGGAGAGCGCTCGGTATCGCACTGTCACTGGGAGAGCGCTCGGTATGGCAGTGTGTCACTGGGAGAGCACTCGGTATCGCAGTGTCACTGGGAGAGCACTCGGTATAGCAGTGTGTCACTGGGAGAGCGCTCTGTATCGCAGTGTGTCACTGGGAGAGCACTCGGTATGGCAGTGTGTCCCTGGGAGAGCACTCGGTATCGCAGTGTCACTGGGAGAGCGCTCGGTATTGCAGTGTGTCACTGGGAGAGCGCTCGGTATCGCAGTGTCACTAGGAGAGCGCTCGGTATGGCAGTGTGTCACTGGGAGAGCACTCGGTATGGCAGTGTGTCACTGGGAGAGGGCTCTGTATCGCAGTGTCACTGGGAGAGCACTCGGTATAGCATTGTGTCACTGGGAGAGCGCTCGGTATGGCAGTGTGTCACTGGGAGAGCGCTATGTATCACAGTGTGTTACTGGGAGAGCGCTCGGTATGGCAGTGTGTCACTGGGAGAGCACTCGGTATCGCAGTGTCACTGGGAGAGCACTCTATCGCAGTGTGTCACTGGGAGAGCGCTCGGTATCGCAGTGTCACTAGGAGAGCGCTCGGTATGGCAGTGTGTCACTGGGAGAGCACTCTGTATAGCAGTGTCACTGGGAGAGCGCTCGGTATGGCAGTGTGTCACTGGGAGAGCGCTCGGTATCGCAGTGTCACTGGGAGAGCGCTCGGTATGGCAGTGTGTCACTGGGAGAACACTCGGTATGGCAGTGTGTCACTGGGAGAGCGCTCGGTATGGCAGTGTGTCACTGGGAGAGCGCTCGGTATCGCAGTGTCACTGGGAGAGCGCTCGGTATGGCAGTGTGTCACTGGGAGAGCACTCGGTATGGCAGTGTGTCACTGGGAGAGCACTCGGTATGGCAGTGTGTCACTGGGAGAGCGCTCGGTATGGCAGTGTTTCACTGGGAGAGGGCTCTGTATGGCAGTGTGTCACTGGGAGAGCACTCGGTATGGCAGTGTGTCACTGGGAGAGCGCTCGGTATGGCAGTGTTTCACTGGGAGAGGGCTCTGTATGGCAGTGTGTCACTGGGAGAGCGCTCTGTATCACAGTGTGTCACTGGGAGAGCACTCTGTATCACAGTGTGTCACTGGGAGAGCGCTCTGTATCACAGTGTGTCACTGGGAGAGCACTCGGTATCGCAGTGTGTCACTGGGAGAGCGCTCTGTATCGCAGTGTGTCACTGGGAGAGCGCTCGGTATGGCAGTGTGTCACTGGGAGAGCACTCGGTATCGCAGTGTGTCACTGGGAGAGCGCTCTGTATCGCAGTGTGTCACTGGGAGAGCGCTCGGTATGGCAGTGTGTCACTGGGAGAGCACTCGGTATCGCAGTGTGTCACTGGGAGAGCGCTCGGTATGGCAGTGTGTCACTGGGAGAGGGCTCGGTATCGCAGTGTGTCACTGGGAGAGCGCTCTGTATCGCAGTGTGTCACTGGGAGAGCGCTCTGTATCGCAGTGTGTCACTGGGAGAGCGCTCTGTATCGCAGTGTGTCACTGGGAGAGCGCTCGGTATGGCAGTGTGTCACTGGGAGAGTGCTCAGTATCGCATTGTGTCACTGGGAGAGCGCTCGGTATCGCAGTGTCACTGGCAGAGCGCTCGGTATGGCATTGTGTCACTGGGAGAGCGCTCGGTATGGCAGTGTGTCACTGGGAGAGCGCTCGGTATGGCAGTGTGTCACTGGGAGAGCGCTCGGTATCGCAGTGTGTCACTGGGAGAGCGCTCTGTATCGCAGTGTGTCACTGGGAGAGCGCTCTGTAGCGCAGTGTGTCACTTGGAGAACGCTCGGTATGGCAGTGTGTCACTGGGAGAGCGCTCGGTATGGCAGTGTGTAACTGGGAGAGAGCTCTGTATCGCAGTGTGTCACTGGGCGAACGCTCGGTATGGCAGTGTCACTGGGAGAGCGCTCGGTATGGCAGTGTGTCACTGGGAGAGCGCTCAGTATGGCAGTGTGTCACTGGGAGAGCGCTCTGTATCGCAGTGTGTCACTGGCAGAGCGCTCTCTATCGCAGTGTGTCCCTGGGAGAGTGCTCTGCATCGCAGTGTGTCACTGGGAGAACGCTCGGTATGACAGTGTGTCACTGGGAGAGCGCTCAGTATGGCAGTGTGTCACTGGCAGAGCGCTCTCTATCGCATTGTGTCACTGGGAGAATGCTCAGCATTGCAGTGTGTCACTGGGAGAGCGCTCTGTATCACAGTGTGTCACTGGGAGAGTGCTCTGTATCGCAGTGTGTAACAGGGAGAGTGCTCGTTATAGCAGTGTGTCACTGGGAGAGTGCTCTGTATCGCAGTGCGTAACTGGGAGATTACTCTGTATCACAGTGTGTCACTGGGAGAGTGCTCTGAATCGCAGTGTGTCACTGGGAGAGTGCTCGGTATCGCAGTGTGTCACTGGGAGAGCGCTCTGTATCGCAGTGTGTCACTGGCAGAGCGCTCTCTATCGCATTGTGTCACTGGGAGAATGCTCAGCATCGCAGTGTGTCCCTGGGAGAGCGCTCGGTATGGCAGTGTGTCACTGGGAGAGCGCTCTGTATCGCAGTGTGTCACTGGGAGAGCGCTGGTATGGCAGTGTGTCACCGGGAGAGGGCTCTGTATCGCAGTGTGTCACTGGGAGAGCGCTCTGTATCGCAGTGTGTCACTGGGAGAGCCCTCGGTATGGCAGTGTGTCACTGGGAGAATGCTCTACATCGCAGTGTGTCACTGGGAGAGCGCTCGGTATGGCAGTGTGTCACTGGGAGAGCGCTCTGTATCGCAGTGTGTCACTGGGAGAGCGCTCTGTATGGCAGTGTGTCACTGTGAGAGCGCTCGGTATCGCAGTGTGTCACTGGGAAAGCGCTCGGTATGGCAGTGTGTCACTGGGAGAGTGCTCTGTATCGCAGTGTGTCACTGGGAAAGCGCTCGGTATGGCAGTGTGTCACTGGGAGAGCGCTCTGTATCGCAGTGTGTCACTGGGAAAGCGCTCGGTATGGCAGTGTGTCACTGGGAGAGCGCTCGGTATCGCAGTGTCACTGGGAGAGCGCCCTGCAACGCAGTGTGTCACTGGGAGAGCCCTCGGTATGGCAGTGTGTCACTGGGAGAGCGCTTGGTATCGCAGTGTGTCACTGGGAAAGCACTCGGTATGGCAGTGTGTCACTGGGAGAGCGCTCGGTATGGCAGTGTGTCACTGGGAGAGCGCTCTGTATCGCACTGTGTCACTGGGAGAGCACTCGTTATCGCAGTGTGTCCCTGGGAGAGCGCTCGGTATCGCAGTGTGTAACTGGGAGAATGCTCTGCATCGCAGTGTGTCACTGGGAGAGCGCTCGGTATGGCAGTGTGTCACTGGGAAAGCGCTCGGTATGGCAGTGTGTCACTGGGAGAGCGCTCGGTATGGCAGTGTGTCACTGGGAGAGTGCTCTGTGTCGCAGTGTGTCCCTGGCAGAGCGCTCGGTATGGCAGTGTGTCACTGGGAGAGCGCTCGGTATCGCAGTGTGTCACTGGGAGAATGCTCTGCATCGCAGTGTGTCACTGGGAGAGCTCTCGATATGGCAGTGTGTCACTGGGAGAGCGCTCTGTATCGCAGTGTGTCACTGGCAGAGTGCTCTGTGTCGCAGTGTGTCACTGGGAGAGCGCTCGGTATCGCAGTGTGTCACTGGGAGTGTGCTCTGTGTCGCAGTGTGTCCCTGGCAGAGCGCTCGGTATCGCAGTGTGTAACTGGGAGTGTGCTCTGTATCACAGTGTGTCACTGGGAGAGCGCTCGGTATGGCAGTGTGTCACTGGGAGAGCGCTCGGTATCGCAATGTGTAACTGGGAGAATGCTCTGTATCGCAGTGTGTCACTGTGAGAGGGCTCTGCATCGCAGTGTGTCACTGGGAGAGCGCTTGGTATGGCAGTGTGTCACTGGCAGAGCGCTCTCTATCGCATTGTGTCACTGGGAGAATGCTCAGCATTGCAGTGTGCCACTGGGAGAGCGCTCTGTATCACAGTGTGTCACTGGGTGAGTGCTCTGCATCGCAGTGTGTCACTTGGAGAGCGCTTGGTATGGCAGTGTGTCACTGGGAGAGCGCTCGGCATGGCTGTGTGTCACTGGCAGAGTGCTCTCTATCGCATTGTGTCACTGGGAGAATGCTCAGCATTGCAGTGTGCCACTGGGAGAGAGCTCTGTATCACAGTGTGTCACTGGGAGAGTGCTCTGTATCGCAGTGTGTCACTGGGAAAGCGCTCGGTATGGCAGTGTGTCACTGGGAGAGCACTCTGTATCGCAGTGTGTCCCTGGGAGAGCACTCTGTATCGCAGTGTGTCCCTGGGAGAGCGCTCGGTATGGCAGTGTGTCACTGGGAGAGCACTCTGTATCGCAGTGTGTCCCTGGGAGAGCACTCTGTATCGCAGTGTGTCCCTGGGAGAGCGCTCGGCATGGCAGTGTGTCACTGGGAGAGCGCTCTGTATCGCAGTGTGTCACTGGGAGAGCGCTGGTATGGCAGTGTGTCACTGGGAGAGCACTCTGTATCGCAGTGTGTCCCTGGGAGAGCACTCTGTATCGCAGTGTGTCCCTGGGAGAGCGCTCGGCATGGCAGTGTGTCACTGGGAGAGCGCTCTGTATCGCAGTGTGTCACTGGGAGAGCGCTGGTATGGCAGTGTGTCACTGGGAGAGAACTCTGTACCACAGTGTGTCACTGGGAGAGTGCTCTGTATCGCAGTGTGTCACTGGGAGTGCGCTCTGTATCACAGTGTGTCACTGGGAGAGTGCTCTGTATCGCAGTGTGTCCCTGGGAGAGCACACTGTATCGCAGTGTGTCACTGGGAGAGCGCTCTGTATCACAGTGTGTCACTGGGAGAGCGCACTGTATCGCAGTGTGTCCCTGGGAGAGCACTCTGTATCGCAGTGTGTCCCTGGGAGAGCGCTCGGTATGGCAGTGTGTCACTGGGAGAGCGCTCTGTATCGCAGTGTGTCACTGGGAGAGCGCTGGTATGGCAGTGTGTCACTGGGAGAGAACTCTGTACCACAGTGTGTCACTGGGAGAGTGCTCTGTATCGCAGTGTGTCCCTGGGAGAGCGCTCGGTACGGCAGTGTATCACTGGGAGAATGTTCTGCATTGAAGTGTGCCATTGGGAGGGCACTCGGTATAGCAGTGTGTCACTGGGAGAGTGCTCTGTTTCGCAGTGTGTCACTGGGAGAGCGCTCGGTATAGCAGTGTGTCACTGGGAGTGTGCTCTGTGTGGCAGTGTGTCACTGGGAGAGCACTCGTTATCGCAGTGTGTCACTGGGAGAGGGCTCTGTATCGCAGTGTGTCACTGGGAGAGTGCTCTGTCTGGCAGTGTGTCACTCGGAGAGCGCTCGGTATTGCAGTGTGTCAATGGGAGAGCGCTCTGTATCGCAGTGTGTCCCTGGGAGAGCATTCTGTATCGCAGTGTGTCCCTGGGAGAGCGCTTGGTATGGCAGTGTGTCACTGGGAGAGGGCTCTGTATCGCAGTGTGTCACTGGGAGAGTGCTCTGTCTGGCAGTGTGTCACTCGGAGAGCGCTCGGTATTGCAGTGTGTCAATGGGAGAGCGCTCTGTATCGCAGTGTGTCCCTGGGAGAGCATTCTGTATCGCAGTGTGTCCCTGGGAGAGCGCTTGGTATGGCAGTGTGTCACTGGGAGAGGGCTCTGTATCGCAGTGTGTCACTGGGAGAGGGCTCTGTATCGCAGTGTGTCACCGGGAGAGGGCTCTGTATCGCAGTGTGTCACTGGGAGAGCGCTCTGTATCGCAGTGTGTCACTGGGAGAGCGCTCGGTATGGCAGTGTGTCACTGGGAGAATGCTCTACATCGCAGTGTGTCACTGGGAGAGCGCTCGGTATGGCAGTGTGTCACTGGGAGAGCGCTCTGTATCGCAGTGTGTCACTGGGAGAGCGCTCTGTATGGCAGTGTGTCACTGTGAGAGCGCTCGGTATCGCAGTGTGTCACTGGGAAAGCGCTCGGTATGGCAGTGTGTCACTGGGAGAGTGCTCTGTATCGCAGTGTGTCACTGGGAAAGCGCTCGGTATGGCAGTGTGTCACTGGGAGAGCGCTCTGTATCGCAGTGTGTCACTGGGAAAGCGCTCGGTATGGCAGTGTGTCACTGGGAGAGCGCTCGGTATCGCAGTGTCACTGGGAGAGCGCCCTGCATCGCAGTGTGTCACTGGGAGAGCACTCGTTATCGCAGTGTGTCCCTGGGAGAGCGCTCGGTATCGCAGTGTGTAACTGGGAGAATGCTCTGCATCGCAGTGTGTCACTGGGAGAGCGCTCGGTATGGCAGTGTGTCACTGGGAAAGCGCTCGGTATGGCAGTGTGTCACTGGGAGAGCGCTCGGTATGGCAGTGTGTCACTGGGAGAGTGCTCTGTGTCGCAGTGTGTCCCTGGCAGAGCGCTCGGTATGGCAGTGTGTCACTGGGAGTGTGCTCTGTATCGCAGTGTGTCACTGGGAGAGCGCTCGGTATCGCAGTGTGTCACTGGGAGAATGCTCTGCATCGCAGTGTGTCACTGGGAGAGCTCTCGATATGGCAGTGTGTCACTGGGAGAGCGCTCTGTATCGCAGTGTGTCCCTGGGAGAGCACTCTGTATCGCAGTGTGTCCCTGGCAGAGCGCTCGATATGGCAGTGTGTAACAGGGAGAGTGCTCTGTATCGCAGTGGGTCACTGGGAGAGTGCTCTGTATCACAGTGTGCCACTGGAAAAGTGCTCTGTTTGGCAGTGTGTCACTGGGAGAGTGCTCTGTTTGGCAGTGTGTCACTGGGAAAGTGCTCTGTTTGGCAGTGTGTCACTGGGAGAGTGCTCTGTATCGCAGTGTGTCACTGGGAAAGCGCTCGGTATGGCAGTGTGTCACTGGGAGGGCACTCGGTATAGCAGTGTGTCACTGGGAAAGTGCTCGGTATGGCAGTGTGTCACTGGTAGAGTGCTCTGTATCGCAGTGTGTCACTGGGAAAGCGCTCGGTATGGCAGTGTGTCACTGGGAAGCGCATGGTATGGCAGTGTGTAACTGGGAGAATGCTCTGCATCGCAGTGTGTCACTGGGACAACGCTCAGTACGGCAGTGTGTAACTGGCAGAGTGCTCTGTATCGCAGTGTGTCACTGGGAGAGCGCTCGGTATGGCAGTGTGTCACTGGGAGAGCGCTCTGTATTGTAGTGTGTCACTGGGAGAGAGCTGGTATGGCAGTGTGTCACTGGGAGAACGCTCTGTACCACAGTGTGTCACTGGGACAGTGCTCTGTATCGCAGTGTGTCACTGGATGAGCGCTCTCTATCGCAGTGTGTCACTGGGAGAACGCTCGGTATGGCAGTGTGTCACTGGGAGAGCGCTCTGTATTGCAGTGTGTCACTGGGAGAGAGCTAGTATGGCAGTGTGTCACCGGGAGAGCGCTCTGTACCACAGTGTGTCACTGGGAGAGTGCTCTGTATTGCAGTGTGCCACTGGGAGGGCTCTCGGTATAGCAGTGTGTCACTGGGAGTGTGCTCTGTGTGGCAATGTGTCACTGGGAGAGCACTCGGTATCGCAGTGTGTCACTGGGAGAGCGCACTGTATCACAGTGTGTCACTGGGAGAGTGCTCTGCATCGCAGTGTGTATCTGGGAGAGTGCTCTGTATCGCAGTGTGTCACTGGGAAAGCGCTCGGTATGGCAGTGTGTCACTGGGAGAGCGCTCTGTATCGCAGTGTGTCCCTGGGAGAGCACTCGGTATGGCAGTGTGTCACTGGGAGAGCGCTCGGTATGGCAGTGTGTAACTGGGAGAGTGCTCTGTATCGCAGTGTGTCACTGGGATAGCGCTCGGTATGGCAGAGTGTCACTGGGAGAGCGCTCGGTATGGCAGTGTGTCACTGGGAGAGCGCTCTGTATCGCAGTGTGTCGCTCTATATCGCAGTGTATCACTGGGAGAGTGTTAGGTATCACACTGTCACTGGGAGAATGCACTGTTTGCAGTGTGTCACTGGGAGAGTGCTCTGTATCACACCACTGATAAGTACTCTTGTGTCACTGGTAGATTGCTGTGCATTGCAGTCTGCCAGTGGGAGGGTGCTCTGTATGGCAGTGTGCCAGTGGGAGAGTGCTCTGTATCGCAGTGCGTCACTGGGATAGTGCTCTGTATCGCAGTGCGACACTGGGAGTGTGCTCCGTATCAAAGAACAAATAAATGTACAGCACAGGAACAGGCCCTTCGGCCCTCCAATCCCGTGCCAACCATGCTGCCCGACTAAACTACTATCTTCTACACTTCCAGGGTCCGTATCCCTCTATTCCCATCCTATTCACGTATTTGTCAAGATGCCCCTTAAATGTCACTATCGTCCCTGCTTCCACCACCTCCTCCGGTAGCGAGTTCCAGGCACCCAGTACCCTCTGCGTAAAAAAACTTGCCTCGTACATCTACTCTAAACCTTGCCCCTCTCACCTTAAACCTATGCCCCCTAGTAATTGACCCCTCTACCCTGGGGAAAAGCCTCTGACTATCCACTCTGTCGATGCCCCTCATCATTTTGTAGACCTCTATCAGGTCTCCCCTCAACCTCCTTCGTTCCAGTGAGAACAAACCGAGTTTATTCAACCGCTCCTCATAGCTAATGCCCCCCATACCAGGCAACATTCTGGTAAATCTCTTCTGCACCCTCTCTAAAGCCTCCACATCCTTCTGGTAATGTGGCGACCAGAATTGAACACTATACTCCAAGTGTGGCCTAACTAAGATTCTATACAGCTGCAACATGACTTGCCAATTCTTAAACTCAATGCCCCGGCCAATGAAGAGCCCCGGTATCGCAGTGTGTCACTGGGAGAGTGCTCTGTATCACAGTGTGTAACTGGGAGAGTGCTCTGTATCGCAGTGTGTCACTGGGAAAGCGCTCGGTATGGCAGTGTGTCACTGGGAGAGCACTCTGTATCGCAGTGTGTCCCTGGGAGAGCACACTGTATCGCAGTGTGTCCCTGGGAGAGCGCTCGGCACGGCAGTGTGTCACTGGGAGAGCGCTCTGTATCGCAGTGTGTCACTGGGAGCGAGCTGTGACACACTGTGATACAGAGCTCTCTCCCAGTGGCACACTGCAATGCTGAGCATTCTCCCAGTGACACAATGCAATAGAGAGCACTCTGCCAGTGACACACTGCCATACCGAGCGCTCTCCCAGTGACACACTGCCATACCGAGTGCTTTCCCAGTGACACACTGCGATACCAAGCGCTCTCCCAGTGACACACTGCCATACCGAGCGCTCTCCCAGTGACACACTGCGATGCAGGGCGCTCTCCCAGTGACACTGCGATACCGAGCGCTCTCCCAGTGACACACTGCCACACTGGGAGTGGGCTCTGTATCGCAGTGTGTCACTCGGGGAGCGCTCGTTATGGCAGTGTGTCCCTGGGAGAGCGCTCGGTATCGCAGTGTGTAACTGGGAGAGTGCTCGTTATCGCAGTGTGTCACTGGGAAAGCGCTCGGTATGGCAGTGTGTCACTGGGAGAGCACTCGGTATGGCAGTGTGTCACTGGGAGAGCGCTCTGTATCACAGTGTGTCACTGGGAGAACGCTCGGTATAGCAGTGTGTCACTGGGAGAGCACTCGGTATGGCAGTGTGTCACAGGGAGAGCACTCTGTATCGCAGTGTGTCCCTGGGAGAGCATTCTGTATCGCAGTGTGTCCCTGGGAGAGCGCTCGGCATGGCAGTGTGTCACTGGGAGAGTGCTCTGTATCGCAGTGTGTCCCTGGGAGAGCGCTCGGTACGGCAGTGTATCACTGGGAGAATGTTCTGCATTGCAGTGTGCCACTGGGAGGGCACTCGGTATAGCAGTGTGTCACTGAGAGAGTGCTCTGTATCGCAGTGTGTCACTGGGAGAGCGCTCGGTATAGCAGTGTGTCACTGGGAGTGTGCTCTGTGTGGCAGTGTGTCACTGGGAGAGCACTCGTTATCGCAGTGTATCACTGGGAGTGGGCTCTGTATCGCAGTGTGTCACTCGGGGAGCGCTCGTTATGGCAGTGTGTCCCTGGGAGAGCGCTCGGTATTGCAGTGTGTCACTGGGAGTGCGCTCTGTATCACAGTGTGTCACTGGGAGAGCGCTCTGTATCGCAGTGTGTCCCTAGGAGAGCACTCTGTATCGCAGTGTGTCACTGGGAGAGCGCTCTGTATCACAGTGTGTCACTGGGAGAGCGCTCTGTATCGCAGTGTGTCCCTGGGAGAGCACTCTGTATCGCAGTGTGTCCCTGGGAGAGCGCTCGGTACGGCAGTGTATCACTGGGAGAATGTTCTGCATTGCAGTGTGTCACTGGGAGGGCACTCGGTATCGCAGTGTGTCCCTGTGAGAGCGCTCTGTATCGCAGTGTGCCACTGGGAGAGCGCTCGGTATGGCAGTGTGTCACTGGGAGAGGGCTCTGTATCGCAGTGTGTCACTGTGAGAGCGCTCGGTATGGCAGTGTGTCACTGGGAGAACGCTCTGTATCGCAGTGTCACTGGGAGAGCGCTCTGTATCGCAGTGTGTCACTGTGAGAGGGCTCTGTATCGCAGTGTGTCACTGGGAGAGCGCTCGGTATGGCAGTGTGTCCCTGGGAGAGCGCTCGGTATTGCAGTGTGTCACTGGGAGTGCGTTCTGTATCACAGTGTATCACTGGGAGAGTGCTTTGTAGCGCAGTGTGTCCCTGGGAGAGCACTCTGTATCGCAGTGTGTCAATGGGAGAGCGCTCTGTATCACAGTGTGTCACTGGGAGAGCGCTCTGTATCGCAGTGTGTCCCTGGGAGAGCGCTTGGTATGGCAGTGTGTCACTGGGGGAGCAGTCTGTATCGCAGTGTGTCACTGGGAGAGGGCTCTGTATCGCAGTGTGTCACTGGGAGAGCGCTCTGTATCACAATGTGTCCCTGGGAGAGCGCTCGGTATGGCAGTGTGTCACTGGGAGAGCGCTCGGTATGGCAGTGTGTATCTGGGAGAATGCTCTGCATCGCAGTGTGTCACTGGGAGAACGCTCGGTATGGCAGTGTGTAACTGGGAGAGTGCTCTGTATCGCAGTGTGTCACTGTGAGAGGGCTCTGTATCGCAGTGTGTCACTGGGAGAGCGCTCGGTCTGGCAGTGTGTCACTGGGAGAGCGCTCGGTATCGCAGTGTGTAACTGGGAGAGTGCTCTGTATCGCAGTGTGTCACTGGCAGAGCGCTCTCTATCGCATTGTGTCACTGGGGGAATGCTCAGCGTTGCAGTGTGTCACTGGGAGAGCACTCTGTATCACAGTGTGTCACTGGGAGAGTGCTCTGTATCGCAGTGTGGAACTGGGAGAGTGCTCTGTATAGCAGTGTGTCACTGGGAGAGTGCTCTGTATCGCAGTGTGTAACTGGGAGAGTGCTCTGTATCGCAGTGTGTCACTGGGAGAGCGCTCGGTATCGCAGTGTCACTGGGAGAGCGCTCGGTATGGCAGTGTGTCACTGGGAGAGCGCTCGGTATCGCACTGTCACTGGGAGAGCGCTCGGTATGGCAGTGTGTCACTGGGAGAGCACTCGGTATCGCAGTGTCACTGGGAGAGCACTCGGTATAGCAGTGTGTCACTGGGAGAGCGCTCTGTATCGCAGTGTGTCACTGGGAGAGCACTCGGTATGGCAGTGTGTCCCTGGGAGAGCACTCGGTATCGCAGTGTCACTGGGAGGGCGCTCGGTATTGCAGTGTGTCACTGGGAGAGCGCTCGGTATCGCAGTGTCACTAGGAGAGCGCTCGGTATGGCAGTGTGTCACTGGGAGAGCACTCGGTATGGCAGTGTGTCACTGGGAGAGGGCTCTGTATCGCAGTGTCACTGGGAGAGCACTCGGTATAGCATTGTGTCACTGGGAGAGCGCTCGGTATGGCAGTGTGTCACTGGGAGAGCACTATGTATCACAGTGTGTCACTGGGAGAGCGCTCGGTATGGCAGTGTGTCACTGGGAGAGCACTCGGTATCGCAGTGTCACTGGGAGAGCACTCTATCGCAGTGTGTCACTGGGAGAGCGCTCGGTATCGCAGTGTCACTAGGAGAGCGCTCGGTATGGCAGTGTGTCACTGGGAGAGCACTCTGTATAGCAGTGTCACTGGGATAGCGCTCGGTATGGCAGTGTGTCACTGGGAGAGCGCTCGGTATCGCAGTGTCACTGGGAGAGCGCTCGGTATGGCAGTGTGTCACTGGGAGAACACTCGGTATGGCAGTGTGTCACTGGGAGAGCGCTCGGTATGGCAGTGTGTCACTGGGAGAGCGCTCGGTATCGCAGTGTCACTGGGAGAGCGCTCGGTATGGCAGTGTGTCACTGGGAGAGCACTCGGTATGGCAGTGTGTCACTGGGAGAGCACTCGGTATGGCAGTGTGTCACTGGGAGAGCGCTCGGTATGGCAGTGTTTCACTGGGAGAGGGCTCTGTATGGCAGTGTGTCACTGGGAGAGCACTCGGTATGGCAGTGTGTCACTGGGAGAGCGCTCGGTATGGCAGTGTTTCAGTGGGAGAGGGCTCTGTATGGCAGTGTGTCACTGGGAGAGCGCTCTGTATCACAGTGTGTCACTGGGAGAGCACTCTGTATCACAGTGTGTCACTGGGAGAGCGCTCTGTATCACAGTGTGTCACTGGGAGAGCACTCGGTATCGCAGTGTGTCACTGGGAGAGCGCTCTGTATCGCAGTGTGTCACTGGGAGAGCGCTCGGTATAGCAGTGTGTCACTGGGAGAGCACTCGGTATCGCAGTGTGTCACTGGGAGAGCGCTCTGTATCGCAGTGTGTCACTGGGAGAGCGCTCGGTATGGCAGTGTGTCACTGGGAGAGCACTCGGTATCGCAGTGTGTCACTGGGAGAGCGCTCGGTATGGCAGTGTGTCACTGGGAGAGGGCTCGGTATCGCAGTGTGTCACTGGGAGAGCGCTCTGTATCGCAGTGTGTCACTGGGAGAGCGCTCTGTATCGCAGTGTGTCACTGGGAGAGCGCTCTGTATCGCAGTGTGTCACTGGGAGAGCGCTCGGTATGGCAGTGTGTCACTGGGAGAGTGCTCAGTATCGCATTGTGTCACTGGGAGAGCGCTCGGTATCGCAGTGTCACTGGGAGAGCGCTCGGTATGGCAGTGTGTCACTGGGAGAGCGCTCGGTATGGCAGTGTGTCACTGGGAGAGCGCTCGGTATCGCAGTGTGTCACTGGGAGAGCGCTCTGTATCGCAGTGTGTCACTGGGAGAGCGCTCTGTAGCGCAGTGTGTCACTTGGAGAACGCTCGGTATGGCAGTGTGTCACTGGGAGAGCGCTCGGTATGGCAGTGTGTAACTGGGAGAGAGCTCTGTATCGCAGTGTGTCACTGGGCGAACGCTCGGTATGGCAGTGTCACTGGGAGAGCGCTCGGTATGGCAGTGTGTCATTGGGAGAGCGCTCAGTATGGCAGTGTGTCACTGGGAGAGCGCTCTGTATTGCAGTGTGTCACTGGCAGAGCGCTCTCTATCGCAGTGTGTCCCTGGGAGAGTGCTCTGCATCGCAGTGTGTCACTGGGAGAACGCTCGGTATGACAGTGTGTCACTGGGAGAGCGCTCAGTATGGCAGTGTGTCACTGGCAGAGCGCTCTCTATCGCATTGTGTCACTGGGAGAATGCTCAGCATTGCAGTGTGTCACTGGGAGAGCGCTCTGTATCACAGTGTGTCACTGGGAGAGTGCTCTGTATCGCAGTGTGTAACAGGGAGAGTGCTCGTTATAGCAGTGTGTCACTGGGAGAGTGCTCTGTATCGCAGTGCGTAACTGGGAGATTACTCTGTATCACAGTGTGTCACTGGGAGAGTGCTCTGAATCGCAGTGTGTCACTGGGAGAGTGCTCGGTATCGCAGTGTGTCACTGGGAGAGCGCTCTGTATCGCAGTGTGTCACTGGCAGAGCGCTCTCTATCGCATTGTGTCACTGGGAGAATGCTCAGCATCGCAGTGTGTCCCTGGGAGAGCGCTCGGTATGGCAGTGTGTCACTGGGAGAGCGCTCTGTATCGCAGTGTGTCACTGGGAGAGCGCTGGTATGGCAGTGTGTCACCGGGAGAGGGCTCTGTATCGCAGTGTGTCACTGGGAGAGCGCTCTGTATCACAGTGTGTCACTGGGAGAGCCCTCGGTATGGCAGTGTGTCACTGGGAGAATGCTCTACATCGCAGTGTGTCACTGGGAGAGCGCTCGGTATGGCAGTGTGTCACTGGGAGAGCGCTCTGTATCGCAGTGTGTCACTGGGAGAGCGCTCTGTATGGCAGTGTGTCACTGTGAGAGCGCTCGGTATCGCAGTGTGTCACTGGGAAAGCGCTCGGTATGGCAGTGTGTCACTGGGAGAGTGCTCTGTATCGCAGTGTGTCACTGGGAAAGCGCTCGGTATGGCAGTGTGTCACTGGGAGAGCGCTCTGTATCGCAGTGTGTCACTGGGAAAGCGCTCGGTATGGCAGTGTGTCACTGGGAGAGCGCTCGGTATCGCAGTGTCACTGGGAGAGCGTCCTGCATCGCAGTGTGTCACTGGGAGAGCGCTCGGTATGGCAGTGTGTCACTGGGAGAGCGCTTGGTATCGCAGTGTGTCACTGGGAAAGCACTCGGTATGGCAGTGTGTCACTGGGAGAGCGCTCGGTATGGCAGTGTGTCACTGGGAGAGCGCTCTGTATCGCACTGTGTCACTGGGAGAGCACTCGTTATCGCAGTGTGTCCCTGGGAGAGCGCTCGGTATCGCAGTGTGTAACTGGGAGAATGCTCTGCATCGCAGTGTGTCACTGGGAGAGCGCTCGGTATGGCAGTGTGTCACTGGGAAAGCGCTCGGTATGGCAGTGTGTCACTGGGAGAGCGCTCGGTATGGCAGTGTGTCACTGGGAGAGTGCTCTGTGTCGCAGTGTGTCCCTGGCAGAGCGCTCGGTATGGCAGTGTGTCACTGGGAGTGTGCTCTGTATCGCAGTGTGTCACTGGGAGAGCGCTCGGTATCGCAGTGTGTCACTGGGAGAATGCTCTGCATCGCAGTGTGTCACTGGGAGAGCTCTCGATATGGCAGTGTGTCACTGGGAGAGCGCTCTGTATCGCAGTGTGTCACTGGCAGAGTGCTCTGTGTCGCAGTGTGTCACTGGGAGAGCGCTCGGTATCGCAGTGTGTCACTGGGAGTGTGCTCTGTGTCGCAGTGTGTCCCTGGCAGAGCGCTCGGTATCGCAGTGTGTAACTGGGAGTGTGCTCTGTATCACAGTGTGTCACTGGGAGAGCGCTCGGTATGGCAGTGTGTCACTGGGAGAGCGCTCGGTATCGCAATGTGTAACTGGGAGAATGCTCTGTATCGCAGTGTGTCACTGTGAGAGGGCTCTGCATCGCAGTGTGTCACTGGGAGAGCGCTTGGTATGGCAGTGTGTCACTGGCAGAGCGCTCTCTATCGCATTGTGTCACTGGGAGAATGCTCAGCATTGCAGTGTGCCACTGGGAGAGCGCTCTGTATCACAGTGTGTCACTGGGTGAGTGCTCTGCATCGCAGTGTGTCACTGGGAGAGCGCTTGGTATGGCAGTGTGTCACTGGGAGAGCGCTCGGCATGGCTGTGTGTCACTGGCAGAGTGCTCTCTATCGCATTGTGTCACTGGGAGAATGCTCAGCATTGCAGTGTGCCACTGGGAGAGAGCTCTGTATCACAGTGTGTCACTGGGAGAGTGCTCTGTATCGCAGTGTGTAACTGGGAGAGTGCTCGTTATCGCAGTGTGTCACTGGGAAAGCGCTCGGTATGGCAGTATGTCACTGGGAGAGCACTCGGTATGGCAGTGTGTCACTGGGAGAGCGCTCTGTATCACAGTGTGTCACTGGGAGAACGCTCGGTATAGCAGTGTGTCACTGGGAGAGCACTCGGTATGGCAGTGTGTCACAGGGAGAGCACTCTGTATCGCAGTGTGTCCCTGGGAGAGCATTCTGTATCGCAGTGTGTCCCTGGGAGAGCGCTCGGCATGGCAGTGTGTCACTGGGAGAGTGCTCTGTATCGCAGTGTGTCCCTGGGAGAGCGCTCGGTACGGCAGTGTATCACTGGGAGAATGTTCTGCATTGCAGTGTGCCACTGGGAGGGCACTCGGTATAGCAGTGTGTCACTGAGAGAGTGCTCTGTATCGCAGTGTGTCACTGGGAGAGCGCTCGGTATAGCAGTGTGTCACTGGGAGTGTGCTCTGTGTGGCAGTGTGTCACTGGGAGAGCACTCGTTATCGCAGTGTATCACTGGGAGTGGGCTCTGTATCGCAGTGTGTCACTCGGGGAGCGCTCGTTATGGCAGTGTGTCCCTGGGAGAGCGCTCGGTATTGCAGTGTGTCACTGGGAGTGCGCTCTGTATCACAGTGTGTCACTGGGAGAGCGCTCTGTATCGCAGTGTGTCCCTAGGAGAGCACTCTGTATCGCAGTGTGTCACTGGGAGAGCGCTCTGTATCACAGTGTGTCACTGGGAGAGCGCTCTGTATCGCAGTGTGTCCCTGGGAGAGCACTCTGTATCGCAGTGTGTCCCTGGGAGAGCGCTCGGTACGGCAGTGTATCACTGGGAGAATGTTCTGCATTGCAGTGTGTCACTGGGAGGGCACTCGGTATCGCAGTGTGTCCCTGTGAGAGCGCTCTGTATCGCAGTGTGCCACTGGGAGAGCGCTCGGTATGGCAGTGTGTCACTGGGAGAGGGCTCTGTATCGCAGTGTGTCACTGTGAGAGCGCTCGGTATGGCAGTGTGTCACTGGGAGAACGCTCTGTATCGCAGTGTCACTGGGAGAGCGCTCTGTATCGCAGTGTGTCACTGTGAGAGGGCTCTGTATCGCAGTGTGTCACTGGGAGAGCGCTCGGTATGGCAGTGTGTCCCTGGGAGAGCGCTCGGTATTGCAGTGTGTCACTGGGAGTGCGTTCTGTATCACAGTGTATCACTGGGAGAGTGCTTTGTAGCGCAGTGTGTCACTGGGAGAGTGCTCTGCATCGCAGTGTGTCACTGGGAGAGCGCTTGGTATAGCAATGTGTCACTGGGAGAGCGCTCGGTATCGCAATGTGTAACTGGGAGAATGCTCTGTATCGCAGTGTGTCACTGTGAGAGGGCTCTGCATCGCAGTGTGTCACTGGGAGAGCGCTTGGTATGGCAGTGTGTCACTGGCAGAGCGCTCTCTATCGCATTGTGTCACTGGGAGAATGCTCAGCATTGCAGTGTGCCACTGGGAGAGCGCTCTGTATCACAGTGTGTCACTGGGTGAGTGCTCTGCATCGCAGTGTGTCACTGGGAGAGCGCTTGGTATGGCAGTGTGTCACTGGGAGAGCGCTCGGCATGGCTGTGTGTCACTGGCAGAGTGCTCTCTATCGCATTGTGTCACTGGGAGAATGCTCAGCATTGCAGTGTGCCACTGGGAGAGAGCTCTGTATCACAGTGTGTCACTGGGAGAGCGCTCGGTATGGCAGTGTGTCACTGGGAGAACGCTCTGTATCGCAGTGTCACTGGGAGAGCGCTCTGTATCGCAGTGTGTCACTGTGAGAGGGCTCTGTATCGCAGTGTGTCACTGGGAGAGCGCTCGGTATGGCAGTGTGTCCCTGGGAGAGCGCTCGGTATTGCAGTGTGTCACTGGGAGTGCGTTCTGTATCACAGTGTATCACTGGGAGAGTGCTTTGTAGCGCAGTGTGTCCCTGGGAGAGCACTCTGTATCGCAGTGTGTCAATGGGAGAGCGCTCTGTATCACAGTGTGTCACTGGGAGAGCGCTCTGTATCGCAGTGTGTCCCTGGGAGAGCGCTTGGTATGGCAGTGTGTCACTGGGGGAGCACTCTGTATCGCAGTGTGTCACTGGGAGAGGGCTCTGTATCGCAGTGTGTCACTGGGAGAGCGCTCTGTATCACAGTGTGTCCCTGGGAGAGCGCTCGGTATGGCAGTGTGTCACTGGGAGAGCGCTCGGTATGGCAGTGTGTAACTGGGAGAATGCTCTGCATCGCAGTGTGTCACTGGGAGAACGCTCGGTATGGCAGTGTGTCACTGGGAGAGCACTCGGTATGGCAGTGTGTCACTGGGAGAGCGCTCGGTATGGCAGTGTGTCACTGGGAGAGCGCTCGGTATCGCAGTGTCACTGGGAGAGCGCTCGGTATGGCAGTGTGTCACTGGGAGAGCACTCGGTATGGCAGTGTGTCACTGGGAGAGCACTCGGTATGGCAGTGTGTCACTGGGAGAGCGCTCGGTATGGCAGTGTTTCACTGGGAGAGGGCTCTGTATGGCAGTGTGTCACTGGGAGAGCACTCGGTATGGCAGTGTGTCACTGGGAGAGCGCTCGGTATGGCAGTGTTTCAGTGGGAGAGGGCTCTGTATGGCAGTGTGTCACTGGGAGAGCGCTCTGTATCACAGTGTGTCACTGGGAGAGCACTCTGTATCACAGTGTGTCACTGGGAGAGCGCTCTGTATCACAGTGTGTCACTGGGAGAGCACTCGGTATCGCAGTGTGTCACTGGGAGAGCGCTCTGTATCGCAGTGTGTCACTGGGAGAGCGCTCGGTATGGCAGTGTGTCACTGGGAGAGCACTCGGTATCGCAGTGTGTCACTGGGAGAGCGCTCTGTATCGCAGTGTGTCACTGGGAGAGCGCTCGGTATGGCAGTGTGTCACTGGGAGAGCACTCGGTATCGCAGTGTGTCACTGGGAGAGCGCTCGGTATGGCAGTGTGTCACTGGGAGAGGGCTCGGTATCGCAGTGTGTCACTGGGAGAGCGCTCTGTATCGCAGTGTGTCACTGGGAGAGCGCTCTGTATCGCAGTGTGTCACTGGGAGAGCGCTCTGTATCGCAGTGTGTCACTGGGAGAGCGCTCGGTATGGCAGTGTGTCACTGGGAGAGTGCTCAGTATCGCATTGTGTCACTGGGAGAGCGCTCGGTATCGCAGTGTCACTGGGAGAGCGCTCGGTATGGCAGTGTGTCACTGGGAGAGCGCTCGGTATGGCAGTGTGTCACTGGGAGAGCGCTCGGTATCGCAGTGTGTCACTGGGAGAGCGCTCTGTATCGCAGTGTGTCACTGGGAGAGCGCTCTGTAGCGCAGTGTGTCACTTGGAGAACGCTCGGTATGGCAGTGTGTCACTGGGAGAGCGCTCGGTATGGCAGTGTGTAACTGGGAGAGAGCTCTGTATCGCAGTGTGTCACTGGGCGAACGCTCGGTATGGCAGTGTCACTGGGAGAGCGCTCGGTATGGCAGTGTGTCATTGGGAGAGCGCTCAGTATGGCAGTGTGTCACTGGGAGAGCGCTCTGTATTGCAGTGTGTCACTGGCAGAGCGCTCTCTATCGCAGTGTGTCCCTGGGAGAGTGCTCTGCATCGCAGTGTGTCACTGGGAGAACGCTCGGTATGACAGTGTGTCACTGGGAGAGCGCTCAGTATGGCAGTGTGTCACTGGCAGAGCGCTCTCTATCGCATTGTGTCACTGGGAGAATGCTCAGCATTGCAGTGTGTCACTGGGAGAGCGCTCTGTATCACAGTGTGTCACTGGGAGAGTGCTCTGTATCGCAGTGTGTAACAGGGAGAGTGCTCGTTATAGCAGTGTGTCACTGGGAGAGTGCTCTGTATCGCAGTGCGTAACTGGGAGATTACTCTGTATCACAGTGTGTCACTGGGAGAGTGCTCTGAATCGCAGTGTGTCACTGGGAGAGTGCTCGGTATCGCAGTGTGTCACTGGGAGAGCGCTCTGTATCGCAGTGTGTCACTGGCAGAGCGCTCTCTATCGCATTGTGTCACTGGGAGAATGCTCAGCATCGCAGTGTGTCCCTGGGAGAGCGCTCGGTATGGCAGTGTGTCACTGGGAGAGCGCTCTGTATCGCAGTGTGTCACTGGGAGAGCGCTGGTATGGCAGTGTGTCACCGGGAGAGGGCTCTGTATCGCAGTGTGTCACTGGGAGAGCGCTCTGTATCACAGTGTGTCACTGGGAGAGCCCTCGGTATGGCAGTGTGTCACTGGGAGAATGCTCTACATCGCAGTGTGTCACTGGGAGAGCGCTCGGTATGGCAGTGTGTCACTGGGAGAGCGCTCTGTATCGCAGTGTGTCACTGGGAGAGCGCTCTGTATGGCAGTGTGTCACTGTGAGAGCGCTCGGTATCGCAGTGTGTCACTGGGAAAGCGCTCGGTATGGCAGTGTGTCACTGGGAGAGTGCTCTGTATCGCAGTGTGTCACTGGGAAAGCGCTCGGTATGGCAGTGTGTCACTGGGAGAGCGCTCTGTATCGCAGTGTGTCACTGGGAAAGCGCTCGGTATGGCAGTGTGTCACTGGGAGAGCGCTCGGTATCGCAGTGTCACTGGGAGAGCGCCCTGCATCGCAGTGTGTCACTGGGAGAGCGCTCGGTATGGCAGTGTGTCACTGGGAGAGCGCTTGGTATCGCAGTGTGTCACTGGGAAAGCACTCGGTATGGCAGTGTGTCACTGGGAGAGCGCTCGGTATGGCAGTGTGTCACTGGGAGAGCGCTCTGTATCGCACTGTGTCACTGGGAGAGCACTCGTTATCGCAGTGTGTCCCTGGGAGAGCGCTCGGTATCGCAGTGTGTAACTGGGAGAATGCTCTGCATCGCAGTGTGTCACTGGGAGAGCGCTCGGTATGGCAGTGTGTCACTGGGAAAGCGCTCGGTATGGCAGTGTGTCACTGGGAGAGCGCTCGGTATGGCAGTGTGTCACTGGGAGAGTGCTCTGTGTCGCAGTGTGTCCCTGGCAGAGCGCTCGGTATGGCAGTGTGTCACTGGGAGTGTGCTCTGTATCGCAGTGTGTCACTGGGAGAGCGCTCGGTATCGCAGTGTGTCACTGGGAGAATGCTCTGCATCGCAGTGTGTCACTGGGAGAGCTCTCGATATGGCAGTGTGTCACTGGGAGAGCGCTCTGTATCGCAGTGTGTCACTGGCAGAGTGCTCTGTGTCGCAGTGTGTCACTGGGAGAGCGCTCGGTATCGCAGTGTGTCACTGGGAGTGTGCTCTGTGTCGCAGTGTGTCCCTGGCAGAGCGCTCGGTATCGCAGTGTGTAACTGGGAGTGTGCTCTGTATCACAGTGTGTCACTGGGAGAGCGCTCGGTATGGCAGTGTGTCACTGGGAGAGCGCTCGGTATCGCAATGTGTAACTGGGAGAATGCTCTGTATCGCAGTGTGTCACTGTGAGAGGGCTCTGCATCGCAGTGTGTCACTGGGAGAGCGCTTGGTATGGCAGTGTGTCACTGGCAGAGCGCTCTCTATCGCATTGTGTCACTGGGAGAATGCTCAGCATTGCAGTGTGCCACTGGGAGAGCGCTCTGTATCACAGTGTGTCACTGGGAGAGTGCTCTGCATCGCAGTGTGTCACTGGGAGAGCGCTTGGTATAGCAATGTGTCACTGGGAGAGCGCTCGGTATCGCAATGTGTAACTGGGAGAATGCTCTGTATCGCAGTGTGTCACTGTGAGAGGGCTCTGCATCGCAGTGTGTCACTGGGAGAGCGCTTGGTATGGCAGTGTGTCACTGGCAGAGCGCTCTCTATCGCATTGTGTCACTGGGAGAATGCTCAGCATTGCAGTGTGCCACTGGGAGAGCGCTCTGTATCACAGTGTGTCACTGGGTGAGTGCTCTGCATCGCAGTGTGTCACTGGGAGAGCGCTTGGTATGGCAGTGTGTCACTGGGAGAGCGCTCGGCATGGCTGTGTGTCACTGGCAGAGTGCTCTCTATCGCATTGTGTCACTGGGAGAATGCTCAGCATTGCAGTGTGCCACTGGGAGAGAGCTCTGTATCACAGTGTGTCACTGGGAGAGTGCTCTGTATCGCAGTGTGTAACTGGGAGAGTGCTCGTTATCGCAGTGTGTCACTGGGAAAGCGCTCGGTATGGCAGTATGTCACTGGGAGAGCACTCGGTATGGCAGTGTGTCACTGGGAGAGCGCTCTGTATCACAGTGTGTCACTGGGAGAACGCTCGGTATAGCAGTGTGTCACTGGGAGAGCACTCGGTATGGCAGTGTGTCACAGGGAGAGCACTCTGTATCGCAGTGTGTCCCTGGGAGAGCATTCTGTATCGCAGTGTGTCCCTGGGAGAGCGCTCGGCATGGCAGTGTGTCACTGGGAGAGTGCTCTGTATCGCAGTGTGTCCCTGGGAGAGCGCTCGGTACGGCAGTGTATCACTGGGAGAATGTTCTGCATTGCAGTGTGCCACTGGGAGGGCACTCGGTATAGCAGTGTGTCACTGAGAGAGTGCTCTGTATCGCAGTGTGTCACTGGGAGAGCGCTCGGTATAGCAGTGTGTCACTGGGAGTGTGCTCTGTGTGGCAGTGTGTCACTGGGAGAGCACTCGTTATCGCAGTGTATCACTGGGAGTGGGCTCTGTATCGCAGTGTGTCACTCGGGGAGCGCTCGTTATGGCAGTGTGTCCCTGGGAGAGCGCTCGGTATTGCAGTGTGTCACTGGGAGTGCGCTCTGTATCACAGTGTGTCACTGGGAGAGCGCTCTGTATCGCAGTGTGTCCCTAGGAGAGCACTCTGTATCGCAGTGTGTCACTGGGAGAGCGCTCTGTATCACAGTGTGTCACTGGGAGAGCGCTCTGTATCGCAGTGTGTCCCTGGGAGAGCACTCTGTATCGCAGTGTGTCCCTGGGAGAGCGCTCGGTACGGCAGTGTATCACTGGGAGAATGTTCTGCATTGCAGTGTGTCACTGGGAGGGCACTCGGTATCGCAGTGTGTCCCTGTGAGAGCGCTCTGTATCGCAGTGTGCCACTGGGAGAGCGCTCGGTATGGCAGTGTGTCACTGGGAGAGGGCTCTGTATCGCAGTGTGTCACTGTGAGAGCGCTCGGTATGGCAGTGTGTCACTGGGAGAACGCTCTGTATCGCAGTGTCACTGGGAGAGCGCTCTGTATCGCAGTGTGTCACTGTGAGAGGGCTCTGTATCGCAGTGTGTCACTGGGAGAGCGCTCGGTATGGCAGTGTGTCCCTGGGAGAGCGCTCGGTATTGCAGTGTGTCACTGGGAGTGCGTTCTGTATCACAGTGTATCACTGGGAGAGTGCTTTGTAGCGCAGTGTGTCACTGGGAGAGTGCTCTGCATCGCAGTGTGTCACTGGGAGAGCGCTTGGTATAGCAATGTGTCACTGGGAGAGCGCTCGGTATCGCAATGTGTAACTGGGAGAATGCTCTGTATCGCAGTGTGTCACTGTGAGAGGGCTCTGCATCGCAGTGTGTCACTGGGAGAGCGCTTGGTATGGCAGTGTGTCACTGGCAGAGCGCTCTCTATCGCATTGTGTCACTGGGAGAATGCTCAGCATTGCAGTGTGCCACTGGGAGAGCGCTCTGTATCACAGTGTGTCACTGGGTGAGTGCTCTGCATCGCAGTGTGTCACTGGGAGAGCGCTTGGTATGGCAGTGTGTCACTGGGAGAGCGCTCGGCATGGCTGTGTGTCACTGGCAGAGTGCTCTCTATCGCATTGTGTCACTGGGAGAATGCTCAGCATTGCAGTGTGCCACTGGGAGAGAGCTCTGTATCACAGTGTGTCACTGGGAGAGCGCTCGGTATGGCAGTGTGTCACTGGGAGAACGCTCTGTATCGCAGTGTCACTGGGAGAGCGCTCTGTATCGCAGTGTGTCACTGTGAGAGGGCTCTGTATCGCAGTGTGTCACTGGGAGAGCGCTCGGTATGGCAGTGTGTCCCTGGGAGAGCGCTCGGTATTGCAGTGTGTCACTGGGAGTGCGTTCTGTATCACAGTGTATCACTGGGAGAGTGCTTTGTAGCGCAGTGTGTCCCTGGGAGAGCACTCTGTATCGCAGTGTGTCAATGGGAGAGCGCTCTGTATCACAGTGTGTCACTGGGAGAGCGCTCTGTATCGCAGTGTGTCCCTGGGAGAGCGCTTGGTATGGCAGTGTGTCACTGGGGGAGCACTCTGTATCGCAGTGTGTCACTGGGAGAGGGCTCTGTATCGCAGTGTGTCACTGGGAGAGCGCTCTGTATCACAGTGTGTCCCTGGGAGAGCGCTCGGTATGGCAGTGTGTCACTGGGAGAGCGCTCGGTATGGCAGTGTGTAACTGGGAGAATGCTCTGCATCGCAGTGTGTCACTGGGAGAACGCTCGGTATGGCAGTGTGTCACTGTGAGAGGGCTCTGTATCGCAGTGTGTCACTGTGAGAGGGCTCTGTATCGCAGTGTGTCACTGGGAGAGCGCTCGGTCTGGCAGTGTGTCACTGGGAGAGCGCTCGGTATCGCAGTGTGTAACTGGGAGAGTGCTCTGTATCGCAGTGTGTCACTGGCAGAGCGCTCTCTATCGCATTGTGTCACTGGGGGAATGCTCAGCATTGCAGTGTGTCACTGGGAGAGCACTCTGTATCACAGTGTGTCACTGGGAGAGTGCTCTGTATCGCAGTGTGTAACTGGGAGAGTGCTCTGTATAGCAGTGTGTCACTGGGAGAGTGCTCTGTATCGCAGTGTGTAACTGGGAGAGTGCTCTGTATCGCAGTGTGTCACTGGGAGAGCGCTCGGTATCGCAGTGTCACTGGGAGAGCGCTCGGTATGGCAGTGTGTCACTGGGAGAGCGCTCGGTATCGCACTGTCACTGGGAGAGCGCTCGGTATGGCAGTGTGTCACTGGGAGAGCACTCGGTATCGCAGTGTCACTAGGAGAGCACTCGGTATAGCAGTGTGTCACTGGGAGAGCGCTCTGTATCGCAGTGTGTCACTGGGAGAGCACTCGGTATGGCAGTGTGTCCCTGGGAGAGCACTCGGTATCGCAGTGTCACTGGGAGAGCGCTCGGTATTGCAGTGTGTCACTGGGAGAGCGCTCGGTATCGCAGTGTCACTAGGAGAGCGCTCGGTATGGCAGTGTGTCACTGGGAGAGCACTCGGTATGGCAGTGTGTCACTGGGAGAGGGCTCTGTATCGCAGTGTCACTGGGAGAGCACTCGGTATAGCATTGTGTCACTGGGAGAGCGCTCGGTATGGCAGTGTGTCACTGGGAGAGCGCTATGTATCACAGTGTGTCACTGGGAGAGCGCTCGGTATGGCAGTGTGTCACTGGGAGAGCACTCGGTATCGCAGTGTCACTGGGAGAGCACTCTATCGCAGTGTGTCACTGGGAGAGCGCTCGGTATCGCAGTGTCACTAGGAGAGCGCTCGGTATGGCAGTGTGTCACTGGGAGAGCACTCTGTATAGCAGTGTCACTGGGAGAGCGCTCGGTATGGCAGTGTGTCACTGGGAGAGCGCTCGGTATCGCAGTGTCACTGGGAGAGCGCTCGGTATGGCAGTGTGTCACTGGGAGAACACTCGGTATGGCAGTGTGTCACTGGGAGAGCGCTCGGTATGGCAGTGTGTCACTGGGAGAGCGCTCGGTATCGCAGTGTCACTGGGAGAGCGCTCGGTATGGCAGTGTGTCACTGGGAGAGCACTCGGTATGGCAGTGTGTCACTGGGAGAGCACTCGGTATGGCAGTGTGTCACTGGGAGAGCGCTCGGTATGGCAGTGTTTCACTGGGAGAGGGCTCTGTATGGCAGTGTGTCACTGGGAGAGCACTCGGTATGGCAGTGTGTCACTGGGAGAGCGCTCGGTATGGCAGTGTTTCACTGGGAGAGGGCTCTGTATGGCAGTGTGTCACTGGGAGAGCGCTCTGTATCACAGTGTGTCACTGGGAGAGCACTCTGTATCACAGTGTGTCACTGGGAGAGCGCTCTGTATCACAGTGTGTCACTGGGAGAGCACTCGGTATCGCAGTGTGTAACTGGGAGAGCGCTCTGTATCGCAGTGTGTCACTGGGAGAGCGCTCGGTATGGCAGTGTGTCACTGGGAGAGCACTCGGTATCGCAGTGTGTCACTGGGAGAGCGCTCTGTATCGCAGTGTGTCACTGGGAGAGCGCTCGGTATGGCAGTGTGTCACTGGGAGAGCACTCGGTATCGCAGTGTGTCACTGGGAGAGCGCTCGGTATGGCAGTGTGTCACTGGGAGAGGGCTCGGTATCGCAGTGTGTCACTGGGAGAGCGCTCTGTATCGCAGTGTGTCACTGGGAGAGCGCTCTGTATCGCAGTGTGTCACTGGGAGAGCGCTCTGTATCGCAGTGTGTCACTGGGAGAGCGCTCGGTATGGCAGTGTGTCACTGGGAGAGTGCTCAGTATCGCATTGTGTCACTGGGAGAGCGCTCGGTATCGCAGTGTCACTGGGAGAGCGCTCGGTATGGCAGTGTGTCACTGGGAGAGCGCTCGGTATGGCAGTGTGTCACTGGGAGAGCGCTCGGTATGGCAGTGTGTCACTGGGAGAGCGCTCGGTATCGCAGTGTGTCACTGGGAGAGCGCTCTGTATCGCAGTGTGTCACTGGGAGAGCGCTCTGTAGCGCAGTGTGTCACTTGGAGAACGCTCGGTATGGCAGTGTGTCACTGGGAGAGCGCTCGGTATGGCAGTGTGTAACTGGGAGAGAGCTCTGTATCGCAGTGTGTCACTGGGCGAACGCTCGGTATGGCAGTGTCACTGGGAGAGCGCTCGGTATGGCAGTGTGTCACTGGGAGAGCGCTCAGTATGGCAGTGTGTCACTGGGAGAGCGCTCTGTATCGCAGTGTGTCACTGGCAGAGCGCTCTCTATCGCAGTGTGTCCCTGGGAGAGTGCTCTGCATCGCAGTGTGTCACTGGGAGAACGCTCGGTATGACAGTGTGTCACTGGGAGAGCGCTCAGTATGGCAGTGTGTCACTGGCAGAGCGCTCTCTATCGCATTGTGTCACTGGGAGAATGCTCAGCATTGCAGTGTGTCACTGGGAGAGCGCTCTGTATCACAGTGTGTCACTGGGAGAGTGCTCTGTATCGCAGTGTGTAACAGGGAGAGTGCTCGTTATAGCAGTGTGTCACTGGGAGAGTGTTCTGTATCGCAGTGCGTAACTGGGAGATTACTCTGTATCACAGTGTGTCACTGGGAGAGTGCTCTGAATCGCAGTGTGTCACTGGGAGAGTGCTCGGTATCGCAGTGTGTCACTGGGAGAGCGCTCTGTATCGCAGTGTGTCACTGGCAGAGCGCTCTCTATCGCATTGTGTCACTGGGAGAATGCTCAGCATTGCAGTGTGTCACTGGGAGAGCGCTCTGTATCACAGTGTGTCACTGGGAGAGCGCTCTGTATCGCAATGTGTAACTGGGAGAGCGCTCGTTATGGCAGTGTGTCACTGGCAGAGCGCTCTGTATCGCAGTGTGTCACTGGGAGAGCGCTCGGTATAGCAGTGTGTCACTGGGAGAGCGCTCTCTATCGCATTGTGTCGCTGGGAGAATGCTCAGCATTGCAGTGTGTCACTGGGAGAGCGCTCTGTATCACAGTGTGTCACTGGGAGAGCGCTCTGTATCGCAGTGTCACTGGGAGAGCGTTCGGTATGGCAGTGTGTCACTGGGAGAGCGCTTGGTATCGCAATGTGTAACTGGGAAAATGCTCTGCATCGCAGTGTGTCACTGGGAGCGCACTTGGTATCGCAATGTGTAACTGGGAGAGTGCTCTGTATCGCAGTGTGTAACTGGGAGAGTGCTCTGTATCGCAGTGTGTCATTGGCAGAGCGCTCCCTATTGCATTGTGTCACTGGGAGAATGCTCTGCATTGCAGTGTGCCACTGGGAGAGCATTCGGTATAGCAGTGTGTAACTGGGAGAGTGCTCTGTATCGCAGTGTGTCACTGGGAAAGCGCTCGGTATGGCAGTGTGTCACTGGGAGAGCGCTCTGTATCGCAGTGTGTCCCTGGGAGAGCACTCTGTATCGCAGTGTGTCCCTGGGAGAGCGCTCGGTATGGCAGTGTGTCACTGGGAGAGCGCTCTGTATCGCAGTGTGTCACTGGGAGAGCGCTGGCATGGCAGTGTGTCACTGGGAGAGAACTCTGTACCACAGTGTGTCACTGGGAGAGTGCTCTGTATCGCAGTGTGTCCCTGGGAGAGCGCTCGGTACGGCAGTGTATCACTGGGAGAATGTTCTGCATTGCAGTGTGCCACTGGGAGGGCACTCGGTATAGCGGTGTGTCACTGGGAGAGTGCTCTGTATCGCAGTGTGTCACTGGGAGAGCGCTCGGTATTGCAGTGTGTCACTGGGAGTGTGCTCTGTGTGGCAGTGTGTCACTGGGAGAGCACTCGTTATCGCAGTGTGTCACTGGGAGAGGGCTCTGTATCGCAGTGTGTCACTGGGTGAGTGCTCTGTATCGCAGTGTGTCACTCGGAGAGCGCTCGGTATGGCCGTGTGTCCCTGGGAGAGCGCTCGGTATTGCAGTGTGTCACTGGGAGTGCGCTCTGTATCACAGTGTATCACTGGGAGAGTGCTTTGTAGCGCAGTGTGTCCCTGGGAGAGCACTCTGTATCGCAGTGTGTCCCTGGGAGAGCACTCTGTATCGCAGTGTGTCACTGGGAGAGCGCTCTGTATCACAGTGTGTCACTGGGAGAGCGCTCTGTATCGCAGTGTGTCCCTGGGAGAGCATTCTGTATCGCAGTGTGTCCCTGGGAGAGCGCTTGGTATGGCAGTGTGTCACTGTGAGAGCACTCGGTATCGCACTGTGTCACTGGGAGAGGGCTCTGTATCACAGTGTGTCACCTTGAGAGCGCTCGGTGTGGCAGTGTGTCCCTGGGAGAGCGCTCGGCATGGCAGTGTGTCACTGGGCGAGCGCTCGGTATCGCAATGTGTAACTGGGAGAATGCTCTGCATCGCAGTGTGTCACTGGGACAACGCTCGGTATGGCAGTGTGTCACTGGGAGAGTGCTCTACATCGCAGTGTGTCACTGGGAGAGCGCTGGTATGGCAGTGTGTCACTGGGAGAGTGCTCTGTATCGCAGTGTGTCACTGGGAGAGGGCTCGGTATAGCAGTGTGTCACTGGGAGTGTGCTCTGTGTGGCAGTGTGTCACTGGGAAGCACTCGTTATCGCAGTGTGTCACTGGGAGAGGGCTCTGTATCGCAGTGTGTCACTCGGAGAGCGCTCGGTATGGCAGTGTGTCCCTGGGAGAGCGCTCGGTATTGCAGTGTGTCACTGGGAGTGCGCTTTGTACCACAGTGTGTCCCTGGGAGCGCACTCTGTATCGCAGTGTGTCCCTGGGAGAGCGCTCGGTACGGCAGTGTATCACTAAGAGAATGTTCTGCATTGCAGTGTGCCACTGGGAGGGCACTCGGTATTGCAGTGTGTCACTGGGAGAGTGCTCTGTATCGCAGTGTGTCACTGGGAGAGCGCTCGGTATAGCAGTGAGTCACTGGGAGTGTGCTCTGTGTGGCAGTGTGTCACTGGGAGAGCACTTGTTATCGCAGTGTGGCACTGGGAGAGGGCTCTGTATCGCAGTGTGTCACTCGGAGAGCGCTCGGTATGGCAGTGTGTCCCTGGGAGAGCGCTCGGTATTGCAGTGTGTCACTGGGAGTGCGCTCTGTATCACAGTGTATCACTGGGAGAGTGCTTTGTAGCGCAGTGTGTCCCGGGGAGAGCACTCTGTATCGCAGTGTGTCAATGGGAGAGCGCTCTGTATCACAGTGTGTCACTGGGAGAGCGCTCTGTATCGCAGTGTGTCCCTGGGAGAGCGCTTGGTATGGCAGTGTGTCACTGGGAGAGCACTCTGTATCGCAGTGTGTCACTGGGAGAGGGCTCTGTATCGCAGTGTGTCACTGGGAGAGCGCTCTGTATCGCAGTGTGTCACTGCGAGAGCGCTCGGTATGGCAGTGTGTCACTGGGAGAGCGCTCGGTATCGCAATGTGTAACTGGGAGAATGCTCTGCATTGCAGTGTCACTGGGAGAGCGCTCGGTATGGCAGTGTGTCACTGGGAGAGCGCTCGGTATCGCAATGTGTAACTGGGAGAATGCTCTGCATCGCAGTGTGTCACTGGGAGAACGCTCGGTATGGCAGTGTGTAACTGGGAGAGTGCTCTGTGTCGCAGTGTGTCACTGTGAGAGGGCTCTGTATCGCAGTGTGTCACTGGGAGAGCGCTCGGTATGGCAGTGTGTCACTGGGAGAGCGCTCGGTATCGCAGTGTGTCACGGGGAGAGAACTCTGTACCACAGTGTGTCACTGGGAGAGTGCTCTGTATCGCAGTGTGTCACTGGGAGTGCGCTCTGTATCACAGTGTGTCACTGGGAGAGTGCTCTGTATCGCAGTGTGTCACTGGGAGAGGGCTCGGTATAGCAGTGTGTCACTGGGAGTGTGCTCTGTGTGGCAGTGTGTCACTGGGAAGCACTCGTTATCGCAGTGTGTCACTGGGAGAGGGCTCTGTATCGCAGTGTGTCACTCGGAGAGCGCTCGGTATGGCAGTGTGTCCCTGGGAGAGCGCTCGGTATTGCAGTGTGTCACTGGGAGTGCGCTTTGTATCACAGTGTGTCACTGGGAGAGAACTCTGTACCACAGTGTGTCCCTGGGAGCGCACTCTGTATCGCAGTGTGTCCCTGGGAGAGCGCTCGGTACGGCAGTGTATCACTAAGAGAATGTTCTGCATTGCAGTGTGCCACTGGGAGGGCACTCGGTATTGCAGTGTGTCACTGGGAGAGTGCTCTGTATCGCAGTGTGTCACTGGGAGAGCGCTCGGTATAGCAGTGAGTCACTGGGAGTGTGCTCTGTGTGGCAGTGTGTCACTGGGAGAGCACTTGTTATCGCAGTGTGGCACTGGGAGAGGGCTCTGTATCGCAGTGTGTCACTCGGAGAGCGCTCGGTATGGCAGTGTGTCCCTGGGAGAGCGCTCGGTATTGCAGTGTGTCACTGGGAGTGCGCTCTGTATCACAGTGTATCACTGGGAGAGTGCTTTGTAGCGCAGTGTGTCCCGGGGAGAGCACTCTGTATCGCAGTGTGTCAATGGGAGAGCGCTCTGTATCACAGTGTGTCACTGGGAGAGCGCTCTGTATCGCAGTGTGTCCCTGGGAGAGCGCTTGGTATGGCAGTGTGTCACTGGGAGAGCACTCTGTATCGCAGTGTGTCACTGGGAGAGGGCTCTGTATCGCAGTGTGTCACTGGGAGAGCGCTCTGTATCGCAGTGTGTCACTGCGAGAGCGCTCGGTATGGCAGTGTGTCACTGGGAGAGCGCTCGGTATCGCAATGTGTAACTGGGAGAATGCTCTGCATTGCAGTGTCACTGGGAGAGCGCTCGGTATGGCAGTGTGTCACTGGGAGAGCGCTCGGTATCGCAATGTGTAACTGGGAGAATGCTCTGCATCGCAGTGTGTCACTGGGAGAACGCTCGGTATGGCAGTGTGTAACTGGGAGAGTGCTCTGTGTCGCAGTGTGTCACTGTGAGAGGGCTCTGTATCGCAGTGTGTCACTGGGAGAGCGCTCGGTATGGCAGTGTGTCACTGGGAGAGCGCTCGGTATCGCAGTGTGTCACGGGGAGAGAACTCTGTACCACAGTGTGTCACTGGGAGAGTGCTCTGTATCGCAGTGTGTCACTGGGAGTGCGCTCTGTATCACAGTGTGTCACTGGGAGAGCGCTCGGTATGGCAGTGTGTCACTGGGAGAGCGCTCTGTATCGCAGTGTGTCACTGGGAGAGCGCTGGTATGGCAGTGTGTCACTGGGAGAGAACTCTGTACCACAGTGTGTCACTGGGAGAGTGCTCTGTATCGCAGTGTGTCCCTGGGAGAGCGCTCGGTACGGCAGTGTGTAACTGGGAGAGTGCTCTGTATCGCAGTGTGTCACTGTGAGAGGGCTCTGTATCGCAGTGTGTCACTGGGAGAGCGCTCGGTATGGCAGTGTGTCACTGGGAGAGCGCTCGGTATCGCAATGTGTAACTGGGAGAATGCTCTGCATCGCAGTGTGTCACTGGGAGAACGCTCGGTATGGCAGTGTGTCACTGGGAGTGCGCTCTGTATCACAGTGTATCACTGGGAGAGTGCTTTGTAGCGCAGTGTGTCCCTGGGAGAGCACTCTGTATCGCAGTGTGTCCCTGGGAGAGCACTCTGTATCGCAGTGTGTCACTGGGAGAGCGCTCTGTATCACAGTGTGTCACTGGGAGAGCGCTCTGTATCGCAGTGTGTCCCTGGGAGAGCATTCTGTATCGCAGTGTGTCCCTGGGAGAGCGCTTGGTATGGCAGTGTGTCACTGTGAGAGCACTCGGTATCGCAGTGTGTCACTGGGAGAGGGCTCTGTATCGCAGTGTGTCACCTTGAGAGCGCTCGGTGTGGCAGTGTGTCCCTGGGAGAGCGCTCGGCATGGCAGTGTGTCACTGGGAGAGCGCTCGGTATCGCAATGTGTAACTGGGAGAATGCTCTGCATCGCAGTGTGTCACTGGGACAACGCTCGGTATGGCAGTGTGTCACTGGGAGAGTGCTCTACATCGCAGTGTGCCACTGGGAGAGCACTCTGTATAGTAGTGTGTCACTGGGAGAGTGCTTTGTATTGCAGTGTGTCCCTGGGAGAGCGCTCGGTATAGCAGTGTGTCACTGGGAGAGTGCTCTGTATCGCAGTGTGTCCCTGGCAGAGCGCTCGATATGGCAGTGTGTAACAGGGAGAGTGCTCTGTATCGCAGTGGGTCACTGGGAGAGTGCTCTGTATCACAGTGTGCCACTGGGAAAGTGCTCTGTTTGGCAGTGTGTCACTGGGAGAGTGCTCTGTTTGGCAGTGTGTCACTGGGAAAGTGCTCTGTTTGGCAGTGTGTCACTGGGAGAGTGCTCTGTATCGCAGTGTGTCACTGGGAAAGCGCTCGGTATGGCAGTGTGTCACTGGGAGAGCGCATGGAATGGTAGTGTGTAACTGGGAGAATGCTCTGCATCGCAGTGTGTCACTGGGACAACGCTCAGTACGGCAGTGTGTAACTGGGAGGGTGCTCTGTATCGCAGTGTGTCACTGGGAGAGCACTCGGTATGGCAGTGTGTCACTGGGAGAGCGTTCTGTATTGTAGTGTGTCACTGGGAGAGAGCTGGTATGGCAGTGTGTCACTGGGAGAGCGCTCTGTACCACAGTGTGTCACTGGGAGAGTGCTCTGTATCGCAGTGTGTCGCTGGATGAGCGCTCTCTATCGCAGTGTGTCACTGGGAGAACGCTCGGTATGGCAGTGTGTCACTGGGAGAGCGCTCTCTATCGCAGTGTGTCACTGGGAGAGAGCTAGTATGGCAGTGTGTCACCGGGAGAGCGCTCTGTACCACAGTGTGTCACTGGGAGAGTGCTCTGTATTGCAGTGTGCCACTGGGAGGGCAC
This sequence comes from Scyliorhinus torazame, assembly GCF_047496885.1. Lineage (NCBI taxonomy): Eukaryota > Metazoa > Chordata > Chondrichthyes > Carcharhiniformes > Scyliorhinidae > Scyliorhinus > Scyliorhinus torazame. The sequence continues at coordinate 271,052 of NW_027307853.1, forward strand.
TCGGTATAGCAGTGTGTCACTGGGAGAGTGCTCTGTATCGCAGTGTGTCACTGGAAGAGCGCTCGGTATAGCAGTGTGTCACTGGGAGTGTGCTCTGTGTGGCAATGTGTCACTGGGAGAGCACTCGGTATCGCAGTGTGTCACTGGGAGAGCGCACTGTATCACAGTGTGTCACTGGGAGAGTGCTCTGTATCGCAGTGTGTCACTGGGAAAGCGCTCGGTATGGCATTGTGTCACTGGGAGAGCGCTCTGTATCGCAGTGTGTCCCTGGGAGAGCAATCGGTATGGCAGTGTGTCACTGGGAGAGCGCTCGGTATGGCAGTGTGTAACTGGGAGAGTGCTCTGTATCGCAGTGTGTCACTGGGAGAGCGCTCGGTATGGCAGTGTGTAACTGGGAGAGTGCTCTGTATCGCAGTGTGTCACTGGGATAGCGCTCGGTATGGCAGAGTGTCACTGGGAGAGCGCTCGGTATGGCAGTGTGTCACTGGGAGAGCGCTCTGTATCGCAGTGTGTCGCTCTATATCGCAGTGTATCACTGGGAGAGTGTTAGGTATCACACTGTCACTGGGAGAATGCACTGTTTGCAGTGTGTCACTGGGAGAACGCTCGGTATGGCAGTGTGTAACTGGGAGAGTGCTCTGTGTCGCAGTGTGTCACTGTGAGAGGGCTCTGTATCGCAGTGTGTCACTGGGAGAGCGCTCGGTATGGCAGTGTGTCACTGGGAGAGCGCTCGGTATCGCAGTGTGTCACGGGGAGAGAACTCTGTACCACAGTGTGTCACTGGGAGAGTGCTCTGTATCGCAGTGTGTCACTGGGAGTGCGCTCTGTATCACAGTGTGTCACTGGGAGAGTGCTCTGTATCGCAGTGTGTCCCTGGGAGAGCACACTGTATCGCAGTGTGTCACTGGGAGAGCGCTCTGTATCACAGTGTGTCACTGGGAGAGCGCTCTGTATCGCAGTGTGTCCCTGGGAGAGCACTCTGTATCGCAGTGTGTCCCTGGGAGAGCGCTCGGTATGGCAGTGTGTCACTGGGAGAGCGCTCTGTATCGCAGTGTGTCACTGGGAGAGCGCTGGTATGGCAGTGTGTCACTGGGAGAGAACTCTGTACCACAGTGTGTCACTGGGAGAGTGCTCTGTATCGCAGTGTGTCCCTGGGAGAGCGCTCGGTACGGCAGTGTGTAACTGGGAGAGTGCTCTGTATCGCAGTGTGTCACTGTGAGAGGGCTCTGTATCGCAGTGTGTCACTGGGAGAGCGCTCGGTATGGCAGTGTGTCACTGGGAGAGCGCTCGGTATCGCAATGTGTAACTGGGAGAATGCTCTGCATCGCAGTGTGTCACTGGGAGAACGCTCGGTATGGCAGTGTGTCACTGGGAGTGCGCTCTGTATCACAGTGTATCACTGGGAGAGTGCTTTGTAGCGCAGTGTGTCCCTGGGAGAGCACTCTGTATCGCAGTGTGTCCCTGGGAGAGCACTCTGTATCGCAGTGTGTCACTGGGAGAGCGCTCTGTATCACAGTGTGTCACTGGGAGAGCGCTCTGTATCGCAGTGTGTCCCTGGGAGAGCATTCTGTATCGCAGTGTGTCCCTGGGAGAGCGCTTGGTATGGCAGTGTGTCACTGTGAGAGCACTCGGTATCGCAGTGTGTCACTGGGAGAGGGCTCTGTATCGCAGTGTGTCACCTTGAGAGCGCTCGGTGTGGCAGTGTGTCCCTGGGAGAGCGCTCGGCATGGCAGTGTGTCACTGGGAGAGCGCTCGGTATCGCAATGTGTAACTGGGAGAATGCTCTGCATCGCAGTGTGTCACTGGGACAACGCTCGGTATGGCAGTGTGTCACTGGGAGAGTGCTCTACATCGCAGTGTGCCACTGGGAGAGCACTCTGTATAGTAGTGTGTCACTGGGAGAGTGCTTTGTATTGCAGTGTGTCCCTGGGAGAGCGCTCGGTATAGCAGTGTGTCACTGGGAGAGTGCTCTGTATCGCAGTGTGTCCCTGGCAGAGCGCTCGATATGGCAGTGTGTAACAGGGAGAGTGCTCTGTATCGCAGTGGGTCACTGGGAGAGTGCTCTGTATCACAGTGTGCCACTGGGAAAGTGCTCTGTTTGGCAGTGTGTCACTGGGAGAGTGCTCTGTTTGGCAGTGTGTCACTGGGAAAGTGCTCTGTTTGGCAGTGTGTCACTGGGAGAGTGCTCTGTATCGCAGTGTGTCACTGGGAAAGCGCTCGGTATGGCAGTGTGTCACTGGGAGAGCGCATGGAATGGTAGTGTGTAACTGGGAGAATGCTCTGCATCGCAGTGTGTCACTGGGACAACGCTCAGTACGGCAGTGTGTAACTGGGAGGGTGCTCTGTATCGCAGTGTGTCACTGGGAGAGCACTCGGTATGGCAGTGTGTCACTGGGAGAGCGTTCTGTATTGTAGTGTGTCACTGGGAGAGAGCTGGTATGGCAGTGTGTCACTGGGAGAGCGCTCTGTACCACAGTGTGTCACTGGGAGAGTGCTCTGTATCGCAGTGTGTCGCTGGATGAGCGCTCTCTATCGCAGTGTGTCACTGGGAGAACGCTCGGTATGGCAGTGTGTCACTGGGAGAGCGCTCTCTATCGCAGTGTGTCACTGGGAGAGAGCTAGTATGGCAGTGTGTCACCGGGAGAGCGCTCTGTACCACAGTGTGTCACTGGGAGAGTGCTCTGTATTGCAGTGTGCCACTGGGAGGGCACTCGGTATAGCAGTGTGTCACTGGGAGAGTGCTCTGTATCGCAGTGTGTCACTGGAAGAGCGCTCGGTATAGCAGTGTGTCACTGGGAGTGTGCTCTGTGTGGCAATGTGTCACTGGGAGAGCACTCGGTATCGCAGTGTGTCACTGGGAGAGCGCACTGTATCACAGTGTGTCACTGGGAGAGTGCTCTGTATCGCAGTGTGTCACTGGGAAAGCGCTCGGTATGGCATTGTGTCACTGGGAGAGCGCTCTGTATCGCAGTGTGTCCCTGGGAGAGCAATCGGTATGGCAGTGTGTCACTGGGAGAGCGCTCGGTATGGCAGTGTGTAACTGGGAGAGTGCTCTGTATCGCAGTGTGTCACTGGGAGAGCGCTCGGTATGGCAGTGTGTAACTGGGAGAGTGCTCTGTATCGCAGTGTGTCACTGGGATAGCGCTCGGTATGGCAGAGTGTCACTGGGAGAGCGCTCGGTATGGCAGTGTGTCACTGGGAGAGCGCTCTGTATCGCAGTGTGTCGCTCTATATCGCAGTGTATCACTGGGAGAGTGTTAGGTATCACACTGTCACTGGGAGAATGCACTGTTTGCAGTGTGTCACTGGGAGAGTGCTCTGTATCACACCACTGATAAGTACTCTTGTGTCACTGGTAGATTGCTGTGCATTGCAGTCTGCCAGTGGGAGGGTGCTCTGTATGGCAGTGTGCCAGTGGGAGAGCGCTCTGTATCGCAGTGTGTCCCTGGGAGAGCAATCGGTATGGCAGTGTGTCACTGGGAGGGTGCTCTGTATGGCAGTGTGTCACTGGGAGAGCGCTCTCTATCGCAGTGTGTCACTGGGAGAGAGCTAGTATGGCAGTGTGTCACCGGGAGAGCGCTCTGTACCACAGTGTGTCACTGGGAGAGTGCTCTGTATTGCAGTGTGCCACTGGGAGGGCACTCGGTATAGCAGTGTGTCACTGGGAGAGTGCTCTGTATCGCAGTGTGTCACTGGAAGAGCGCTCGGTATAGCAGTGTGTCACTGGGAGTGTGCTCTGTATCGCAGTGTGTCACTGGAAGAGCGCTCGGTATAGCAGTGTGTCACTGGGAGAGTGCTCTGTATCGCAGTGTGTCACTGGAAGAGCGCTCGGTATAGCAGTGTGTCACTGGGAGTGTGCTCTGTGTGGCAATGTGTCACTGGGAGAGCACTCGGTATCGCAGTGTGTCACTGGGAGAGCGCACTGTATCACAGTGTGTCACTGGGAGAGTGCTCTGTATCGCAGTGTGTATCTGGGAGAGTGCTCTGTATCGCAGTGTGTCACTGGGAAAGCGCTCGGTATGGCATTGTGTCACTGGGAGAGCGCTCTGTATCGCAGTGTGTCCCTGGGAGAGCACTCGGTATGGCAGTGTGTCACTGGGAGAGCGCTCGGTATGGCAGTGTGTAACTGGGAGAGTGCTCTGTATCGCAGTGTGTCACTGGGAGAGCGCTCGGTATGGCAGTGTGTAACTGGGAGAGTGCTCTGTATCGCAGTGTGTCACTGGGATAGCGCTCGGTATGGCAGAGTGTCACTGGGAGAGCGCTCGGTATGGCAGTGTGTCACTGGGAGAGCGCTCTGTATCGCAGTGTGTCGCTCTATATCGCAGTGTATCACTGGGAGAGTGTTAGGTATCACACTGTCACTGGGAGAATGCACTGTTTGCAGTGTGTCACTGGGAGAGTGCTCTGTATCACACCACTGATAAGTACTCTTGTGTCACTGGTAGATTGCTGTGCATTGCAGTCTGCCAGTGGGAGGGTGCTCTGTATGGCAGTGTGCCAGTGGGAGAGTGCTCTGTATCGCAGTGCGTCACTGGGAGAGTGCACTATATCACAGTGCGCCACTGGGAGAGTGATCTGTATTGCAGTGCACCACTTGGAGAGTGCTCTGTATCGCAGTGTGTCACTGGGATAGTGCTCTGTATCGCAGTGCGACACTGGGAGTGTGCTCCGTATCAAAGAACAAATAAATGTACAGCACAGGAACAGGCCTTTCGGCCCTCCAATCCCGTGCCAACCATGCTGCCCGACTAAACTACTATCTTCTACACTTCCAGGGTCCGTATCCCTCTATTCCCATCCTATTCACGTATTTGTCAAGATGCCCCTTAAATGTCACTATCGTCCCTGCTTCCACCACCACCTCCGGTAGCGAGTTCCAGGCACCCACTACCCTCTGCGTAAAAAACTTGCCTCGTACATCTACTCTAAACCTTGCCCCTCTCACCTTAAACCTATGCCCCCCTAGTAATTGACCCCACTACCCTGGGGAAAAGACTCTGACTATCCACTCTGTCTATGCCCCTCATAATTTTGTAGACCTCTATCAGGTCTCCCCTCAACCTCCTTCGTTCCAGTGAGAACAAACCGAGTTTATTCAACCGCTCCTCATAGCTAATGCCCCCCATACCAGGCAACATTCTGGTAAATCTCTTCTGCACCCTCTCTAAAGCCTCCACATCCTTCTGGTAGTGTGGCGACCAGAATTGAACACTATACTCCAAGTGTGGCCTAACTAAGATTCTATACAGCTGCAACATGACTTGCCAATTCTTATACTCAATGCCCCGGCCAATGAAGAGCCCCGGTATCGCAGTGTGTCACTGGGTGAGTGCTCTGTATCGCAGTGTGTAACTGGGAGAGTGCTCTGTATCGCAGTGTGTCACTGGGAAAGCGCTCGGTATGGCAGTGTGTCACTGGGAGAGCACTCTGTATCGCAGTGTGTCCCTGAGAGAGCACTCTGTATCGCAGTGTGTCCCTGGGAGAGAACTCTGTACCACAGTGTGTCACTGGGAGAGTGCTCTGTATCGCAGTGTGTCCCTGGGAGAGCGCTCGGTACGGCAGTGTATCACTGGGAGAATGTTCTGCATTGCAGTGTGCCACTGGGAGGGCACTCGGTATAGCAGTGTGTCACTGGGAGAGTGCTCTGTATCGCAGTGTGTCACTGGGAGAGCGCTCGGTATAGCAGTGTGTCACTGGGAGTGTGCTCTGTGTGGCAGTGTGTCACTGGGAGAGCACTCGTTATCGCAGTGTGTCACTGGGAGAGGGCTCTGTATCGCAGTGTGTCACTCGGAGAGCGCTCGGTGTGGCAGTGTGTCCCTGGGAGAGCGCTCGGTATTGCAGTGTGTCACTGGGAGTGCGCTCTGTATCACAGTGTGTCACTGGGAGAGTGCTCTGTATCGCAGTGTGTCCCTGGGAGAGCACTCTGTATCGCAGTGTGTCACTGGGAGAGGGCTCTGTATCGCAGTGTGTCACTGGGAGAGGGCTCTGTATGGCAGTGTGTCCCTGGGAGAACGCTCGGTATGGCAGTGTGTAACTCGGAGAGTGCTCGGTATGGCAGTGTGTCACTGGGAGAGGGCTCTATATCGCAGTGTGTCGCTGGGAGAGGGCTCGGTATGGCAGTGTGTCCCTGGGAGAACGCTCGGTATGGCAGTGTGTCACTGGGAGAGGGCTCTGTATCGCAGTGTGTCACTGGGAGAGGGCTCTGTATGGCAGTGTGTCCCTGGGAGAACGCTCGGTATGGCAGTGTGTCACTGGGAGAGCGCTCGGTATGGCAGTGTGTAACTGGGAGAGTGCTCTGTATCGCAGTGTGTCCCTGGGAGAACGCTCGGTATGGCAGTGTGTCACTGGGAGAGGGCTCTGTATCGCAGTGTGTCACTCGGAGAGCGCTCGGTGTGGCAGTGTGTCCCTGGGAGAGCGCTCGGTATTGCAGTGTGTCACTGGGAGTGCGCTCTGTATCACAGTGTGTCACTGGGAGAGTGCTCTGTATCGCAGTGTGTCCCTGGGAGAGCACTCTGTATCGCAGTGTGTCACTGGGAGAGGGCTCTGTATCGCAGTGTGTCACTGGGAGAGGGCTCTGTATGGCAGTGTGTCCCTGGGAGAACGCTCGGTATGGCAGTGTGTAACTCGGAGAGTGCTCGGTATGGCAGTGTGTCACTGGGAGAGGGCTCTATATCGCAGTGTGTCGCTGGGAGAGGGCTCGGTATGGCAGTGTGTCCCTGGGAGAACGCTCGGTATGGCAGTGTGTCACTGGGAGAGGGCTCTGTATCGCAGTGTGTCACTGGGAGAGGGCTCTGTATGGCAGTGTGTCCCTGGGAGAACGCTCGGTATGGCAGTGTGTCACTGGGAGAGCGCTCGGTATGGCAGTGTGTAACTGGGAGAGTGCTCTGTATCGCAGTGTGTCCCTGGGAGAACGCTCGGTATGGCAGTGTGTCACTGGGAGAGCGCTCGGTATCGCAGTGTGTAACTGGGAGAGTGCTCTGTATCGCAGTGTGTCACTGGCAGAGCGCTCTCTATCGCATTGTGTCACTGGGAGAATGCTCAGCATTGCAGTGTGCCACTGGGAGAGCGCTCTGTATCACAGTGTGTCACTGGGAGAGTGCTCTGTATCGCAGTGTGTCACTGGGAGAGGGCTCTGTATGGCAGTGTGTCCCTGGGAGAACGCTCGGTATGGCAGTGTGTCACTGGGAGAGCGCTCGGTTTGGCAGTGTGTAACTGGGAGAGTGCTCTGTATCGCAGTGTGTCCCTGGGAGAACGCTCGGTATGGCAGTGTGTCACTGGGAGAGCGCTCGGTATCGCAGTGTGCAACTGGGAGAGTGCTCTGTATCGCAGTGTGTCACTGGCAGAGCGCTCTCTATCGCATTGTGTCACTGGGAGAATGCTCAGCATTGCAGTGTGCCACTGGGAGAGCGCTCTGTATCACAGTGTGTCACTGGGAGAGTGCTCTGTATCGCAGTGTGTAACTGGGAGAGCGCTCGGTATCGCAATGTGTAATTGGGAGAATGCTCTGCATCGCATTGTGTCACTGGGAGAGCGCTTGGTATCGCAGTGTGTAACCTGGAGAGTGCTCTGTATCGCAGTGTGTCACTGGCAGAGCGCTCCCTATCGCATTGTGTCACTGGGAGAATGCTCTGCATTGCAGTGTGCCACTGGGAGAGCGCTCTGTATCACAGTGTGTCACTGGGAGAGCGCTCTGTATCGCAGTGTGTCACTGGCAGAGCGCTCCCTATCGCATTGTGTCACTGGGAGAAAGCTCTGCATTGCAGTGTGCCACTGCTAGAGCACTCGTTATCGCAGTGTGTCACTGGGAGAGGGCTCTGTATCGCAGTGTGTCCCTGGGAGAGCGCTCGGTATGGCAGTGTGTCCCTGGGAGAGCACTCTGTATCGCAGTGTGTCCCTGGGAGAGCGCTCGGTATGGCAGTGTGTCCCTGGGAGAGCGCTCTGTATCGCAGTGTGTCACTGGGAGAGCGCTGGTATGGCAGTGTGTCACTGGGAGAGAACTCTGTCCCACAGTGTGTCACTGGGAGAGTGCTCATTATCGCAGTGTGTCCCTGGGAGAGCGCTCGGTACGGCAGTGTATCACTGGGAGAATGTTCTGCATTGCAGTGTGCCACTGGGAGGGCACTCTGTATAGCAGTGTGTCACTGGGAGAGTGCTCTGTATCGCAGTGTGTCACTGGGAGAGGGCTCGGTATAGCAGTGTGTCACTGGGAGTGTGCTCTGTGTGGCAGTGTGTCACTGGGAAGCACTCGTTATCGCAGTGTGTCACTGGGAGAGGGCTCTGTATCGCAGTGTGTCACTCGGAGAGCGCTCGGTATGGCAGTGTGTCCCTGGGAGAGCGCTCGGTATTGCAGTGTGTCACTGGGAGTGCGCTTTGTATCACAGTGTGTCACTGGGAGAGAACTCTGTACCACAGTGTGTCCCTGGGAGCGCACTCTGTATCGCAGTGTGTCCCTGGGAGAGCGCTCGGTACGGCAGTGTATCACTAAGAGAATGTTCTGCATTGCAGTGTGCCACTGGGAGGGCACTCGGTATTGCAGTGTGTCACTGGGATAGTGCTCTGTATCGCAGTGTGTCACTGGGAGAGCGCTCGGTATAGCAGTGAGTCACTGGGAGTGTGCTCTGTGTGGCAGTGTGTCACTGGGAGAGCACTTGTTATCGCAGTGTGGCACTGGGAGAGGGCTCTGTATCGCAGTGTGTCACTCGGAGAGCGCTCGGTATGGCAGTGTGTCCCTGGGAGAGCGCTCGGTATTGCAGTGTGTCACTGGGAGTGCGCTCTGTATCACAGTGTATCACTGGGAGAGTGCTTTGTAGCGCAGTGTGTCCCGGGGAGAGCACTCTGTATCGCAGTGTGTCAATGGGAGAGCGCTCTGTATCACAGTGTGTCACTGGGAGAGCGCTCTGTATCGCAGTGTGTCCCTGGGAGAGCGCTTGGTATGGCAGTGTGTCACTGGGAGAGCACTCTGTATCACAGTGTGTCACTGGGAGAGGGCTCTGTATCGCAGTGTGTCACTGGGAGAGCGCTCTGTATCGCAGTGTGTCACTGCGAGAGCGCTCGGTATGGCAGTGTGTCACTGGGAGAGCGCTCGGTATCGCAATGTGTAACTGGGAGAATGCTCTGCATTGCAGTGTCACTGGGAGAGCGCTCGGTATGGCAGTGTGTCACTGGGAGAGCGCTCGGTATCGCAATGTGTAACTGGGAGAATGCTCTGCATCGCAGTGTGTCACTGGGAGAACGCTCGGTATGGCAGTGTGTAACTGGGAGAGTGCTCTGTGTCGCAGTGTGTCACTGTGAGAGGGCTCTGTATCGCAGTGTGTCACTGGGAGAGCGCTCGGTATGGCAGTGTGTCACTGGGAGAGCGCTCGGTATCGCAGTGTGTCACGGGGAGAGAACTCTGTACCACAGTGTGTCACTGGGAGAGTGCTCTGTATCGCAGTGTGTCACTGGGAGTGCGCTCTGTATCACAGTGTGTCACTGGGAGAGTGCTCTGTATCGCAGTGTGTCCCTGGGAGAGCACACTGTATCGCAGTGTGTCACTGGGAGAGCGCTCTGTATCACAGTGTGTCACTGGGAGAGCGCTCTGTATCGCAGTGTGTCCCTGGGAGAGCACTCTGTATCGCAGTGTGTCCCTGGGAGAGCGCTCGGTATGGCAGTGTGTCACTGGGAGAGCGCTCTGTATCGCAGTGTGTCACTGGGAGAGCGCTGGTATGGCAGTGTGTCACTGGGAGAGAACTCTGTACCACAGTGTGTCACTGGGAGAGTGCTCTGTATCGCAGTGTGTCCCTGGGAGAGCGCTCGGTACGGCAGTGTGTAACTGGGAGAGTGCTCTGTATCGCAGTGTGTCACTGTGAGAGGGCTCTGTATCGCAGTGTGTCACTGGGAGAGCGCTCGGTATGGCAGTGTGTCACTGGGAGAGCGCTCGGTATCGCAATGTGTAACTGGGAGAATGCTCTGCATCGCAGTGTGTCACTGGGAGAACGCTCGGTATGGCAGTGTGTAACTGGGAGAGTGCTCTGTATCGCAGTGTGTCACTGTGAGAGGGCTCTGTATCGCAGTGTGTCACTGGGAGAGCGCTCGGTATGGCAGTGTGTCACTGGGAGAGCGCTCGGTATCGCAGTGTGTCACGGGGAGAGAACTCTGTACCACAGTGTGTCACTGGGAGAGTGCTCTGTATCGCAGTGTGTCACTGGGAGTGCGCTCTGTATCACAGTGTGTCACTGGGAGAGTGCTCTGTATCCCAGTGTGTCCCTGGGAGAGCACACTGTATCGCAGTGTGTCACTGGGAGAGCGCTCTGTATCACAGTGTGTCACTGGGAGAGCGCTCTGTATCGCAGTGTGTCCCTGGGAGAGCACTCTGTATCGCAGTGTGTCCCTGGGAGAGCGCTCGGTATGGCAGTGTGTCACGGGGAGAGCGCTCTGTATCGCAGTGTGTCACTGGGAGAGCGCTGGTATGGCAGTGTGTCACTGGGAGAGAACTCTGTACCACAGTGTGTCACTGGGAGAGTGCTCTGTATCGCAGTGTGTCCCTGGGAGAGCGCTCGGTACGGCAGTGTATCACTGGGAGAATGTTCTGCATTGCAGTGTGCCACTGGGAGGGCACTCGGTATAGCAGTGTGTCACTGGGAGAGTGCTCTGTATCGCAGTGTGTCACTGGGAGAGCGCTCGGTATAGCAGTGTGTCACTGGGAGTGTGCTCTGTGTGGCAGTGTGTCACTGGGAGAGCACTCGTTATCGCAGTGTGTCACTGGGAGAGGGCTCTGTATCGCAGTGTGTCACTGGGAGAGTGCTCTGTATCGCATGTGTCACTCGGAGAGCGCTCGGTATTGCAGTGTGTCACTGGGAGTGCGCTCTGTATCACAGTGTATCACTGGGAGAGTGCTTTGTAGCGCAGTGTGTCCCTGGGAGAGCACTCTGTATCGCAGTGTGTCAATGGGAGAGCGCTCTGTATCGCAGTGTGTCCCTGGGAAAGCATTCTGTATCGCAGTGTGTCCCTGGGAGAGCGCTTGGTATGGCAGTGTGTCACTGTGAGAGCACTCGCTATCGCAGTGTGTCACTGGGAGAGGGCTCTGTATCGCAGTGTGTCACTGGGAGAGCGCTCGGTATGGCAGTGTGTTCGGTATGGCAGTGTGTCACTGGGAGAATGCTCTACATCGCAGTGTGTAACTGGGAGAGCGCTCGGTATGGCAGTGTGTCATTGGGAGAGCGCTCGGTATCGCAGTGTCACTGGGAGAGCGCTCGGTATCACAGTGTGTCAACGGGAGAGTGCTCTGTATCGCAGTGGGTCACTGGGAGAGCGCTCTGTATGGCAGTGTGTCACTGTGAGAGCGCTCGGTATCGCAGTGTGTAACTGGGAAAGCGCTCAGTATGGCAGTGTGTCACTGGGAGAGCGCTCTGTATCGCAGTGTGTCACTGGGAGAATGCTCTGCATCGCAGTGTGTCACTGGGAGAGCGCTCGGTATGGCAGTGTGTCACTGGGAGAGCGCTCTGTATCGCAGTGTGTAACTGGGAGAATGCTCTGCATCGCAGTGTGTCACTGGGAGAGCGCTCGGTATGGCAGTGTGTCACTGGGAAAGCGCTCGGTATGGCAGTGTGTCACTGGGAGAGCGCTCTGTATCGCAGTGTGTCACTGGGAAAGCGCTCGGTATGGCAGTGTGTCACTGGGAGAGCGCTCGGTATCGCAGTGTGTAACTGGGAGAATGCTCTGCATCGCAGTGTGTCACTGGGAGAGCGCTTGGTATCGCAGTGTGTCACTGGGAAAGCACTCGGTATGGCAGTGTGTCACTGGGAGAGCGCTCTGTATCGCAGTGTGTCACTGGGAGAGCACTCGTTATTGCAGTGTGTCCCTGGGAGAGCACTCTGTATCGCAGTGTGTAACTGGGAGAATGCTCTGCATCGCAGTGTGTCACTGGGAGAGCGCTCGGTATGGCAGTGTGTCACTGGGAAAGCGCTCGGTATGGCAGTGTGTCACTGGGAGAGCGCTCTGTATCGCAGTGTGTCACTGGGAAAGCGCTCGGTATGGCAGTGTGTCACTGGGAGAGCGCTCGGTATCGCAGTGTGTAACTGGGAGAGCGCTCTGTATCGCAGTGTGTCACTTGGAGAGCGCTCGGTATGGCAGTGTGTCACTGGGAGAGCGCTCTGTATCGCAGTGTGTCACTGACAGAGTGCTCTGTGTCGCAGTGTGTCCCTGGCAGAGCGCTCGGTATCGCAGTGTGTCACTGGGAGAGCGCTCTGTATCGCAGTGTGTAACTGGGAGAATGCTCTGCATCGCAGTGGGTCACTTGGAGAGCGCTCGGTATGGCAGTTTGTCACTGGGAGAGCGCTCTGTATCGCAGTGTGTCCCTGGCAGAGCGCTCGGTATCGCAGTGTGTCACTGGGAGAGCGCTCTGTATCACAGTGTGTCACTGGGAGAGCGCTCGGTATCGCAGTGTGTCACTGGGAGAGCGGTCGGTATCGCAATGTGTAACTGGGAGAATGCTCTGTATCGCAGTGTGTCACTGTGAGAGGGCTCTGCATCGCAGTGTGTCACTGGGAGAGCGCTTGGTATGGCAGTGTGTCACTGGCAGAGCTCTCTCTATCGCATTGTGTCACTGGGAGAATGCTCAGCATTCCAGTGTGTCACTGGGAGAGCGCTTGGTATGGCAGTGTGTCACTGGGAGAGCGCTCGGTATGGCAGTGTGTCACTGGCAGAGCGCTCTCTATCGCATTGTGTCACTGGGAGAATGCTCAGCATTGCAGTGTGTCACTGGGGGAGCGCTCTGTATCGCAGTGTGTAACTGGGAGAATGCTCTGCATCGCAGTGGGTCACTTGGAGAGCGCTCGGTATGGCAGTGTGCCACCGGGAGAGCGCTCTGTATCACAGTGTGTCACTGGGAGAGTGCTCTGTATCGCAGTGTGTAACTGGGAGAGTGCTCGGTATCGCAGTGTGTCACTGGGAAAGCGCTCGGTATGGCAGTGTGTCACTGGGAGAGCACTCAGTATGGCAGTGTGTCACTGGGAGAGGGCTCTGCATCGCAGTGTGTCCCTGGGAGAGTGCTCTGTATCGCAGTGTGTCACTGGGAGAGCGCTCGGTATAGCAGTGTGTCACTGGGAGTGTGCTCTGTGTGGCAGTGTGTCACTGGGAGAGCACTCGTTATCGCAGTGTGTCACTGGGAGAGGGCTCTGTATCGCAGTGTGTCACTGGGAGAGCGCTCGGTATGGCAGTGTGTCCCTGGGAGAGCGCTCGGTATAGCAGTGTGTCACTGGGAGTGTGCTCTGTGTGGCAGTGTGTCACTGGGAGAGCACTCGTTATCGCAGTGTGTCACTGGGAGAGTGCTCTGTATCGCAGTGTGTCACTCGGAGAGCGCTCGGTTTGGCAGTGTGTCCCTGGGAGAGCGCTCTGTATCGCAGTGTGTCACTGGGAGAGCGCTGGTATGGCAGTGTGTCACTGGGAGAAAACTCTGTACCACAGTGTGTCACTCGGAGAGTGCTCTGTATCGCAGTGTGTCACTGGGAGAGGGCTCTGTATCGCAGTGTGTCACTGGGAGAGCGCTCTGTATCGCAGTGTGTCCCTGGGAGAGCGCTCGGTATTGCAGTGTGTCACTGTGAGTGCGCTCTGTATCACAGTGTGTCACTGGGAGAGTGCTCTGTATCGCAGTGTGTCCCTGGGAGAGCACTCTGTATCGCAGTGTGTCACTGGGAGAGCGCTCTGTATCACAGTGTGTCACTGGGAGAGCGCTCTGTGTCGCAGTGTGTCCCTGGGAGAGCACTCTGTATCGCAGTGTGTCCCTGGGAGAGCGCTCGGTATGGCAGTGTGTCACTGGGAGAGCGCTCTGTATCGCAGTGTGTCACTGGGACAATGCTCAGCATTGCAGTGTGCCACTGGGAGAGTGCTCTGTATCACAGTGTGTCACTGGGAGAGTGCTCTGTATCGCAGTGTGTAACTGGGAGAGTGCTCGGTATCGCAGTGTGCCACTGGGAGAGTGCTCGGTATCGCAGTGTGTCACTGGGAAAGTGCTCGGTATGGCAGTGTGTCACTGGGAGTGCGCTCGGCATGACAGTGTGTCACTGGGAGAGTGCTCTGTATCGCAGTGTCACTGGGAGAGCGCTCGGTATGGCAGTGTGTCACTGGGAGAGCGCTCGGTATCGCAATGTGTAACTGGGAGAATGCTCTGCATCGCAGTGTGTCACTGGGAGAGCGCTCGGTATGGCAGTGTGTCACTGGGAGAGCGCTTGGTATCGCAGTGTGTAACTGGGAGAGTGCTCTGTATCGCAGTGTGTCACTGGCAGAGCGCTCCCTATCGCATTGTGTCACTGGGAGAATGCTCTGCATTGCAGTGTGCCACTGGGAGAGCGCTCTGTATCACAGTGTGTCACTGGGAGAGTGCTCTGTATCGCAGTGTGTAACTGGGAGAGTGCTCTGTATCGCAGTGTGTCACTGGGAAAGCGCTCGGTATGGCAGTGTGTCACTGGGAGAGCGCTCTGTATCGCAGTGTGTCCCTGGGAGAGCACTCTGTATCGCAGTGTGTCCCTGGGAGAGCGCTCGGTATGGCAGTGTGTCACTGGGAGAGAACTCTGTACCACAGTGTGTCACTGGGAGAGTGCTCTGTATCGCAGTGTGTCCCTGGGAGAGCGCTCGGTACGGCAGTGTATCACTGGGAGAATGTTCTGCATTGCAGTGTGCCACTGGGAGGGCACTCGGTATAGCAGTGTGTCACTGGGAGAGTGCTCTGTATCGCAGTGTGTCACTGGGAGAACGCTCGGTATAGCAGTGTGTCACTGGGAGTGTGCTCTGTGTGGCAGTGTGTCCCTGGGAGAGCACTCGTTATCGCAGTGTGTCACTGGGAGAGGGCTCTGTATCGCAGTGTGTCACTGGGAGAGCGCTGGTATGGCAGTGTGTCACTGGGAGAGAACTCTGTACCACAGTGTGTCACTGGGAGAGTGCTCTGTATCGCAGTGTGTCCCTGGGAGAGCGCTCGGTACGGCAGTGCATCACTGGGAGATTGTTCTGCATTGCAGTGTGCCACTGGGAGGGCACTCGGTATAGCAGTGTGTCACTGGGAGAGTGCTCTGTATCGCAGTGTGTCACTGGGAGAGGGCTCTGTATCACAGTGTGTCACTGGGAGAGTGCTCTGTATCGCAGTGTGTCCCTGGGAGAGCACTCTGTATCGCAGTGTGTCACTGGAAGAGCGCTCTGTATCACAGTGTGTCACTGGGAGAGCGCTCTGTATCGCAGTGTGTCCCTGGGAGAGCACTCTGTATCGCAGTGTGTCCCTGGGAGAGCGCTCGGTATGGCAGTGTGTCACTGGGAGAGCGCTCTGTATCGCAGTGTGTCACTGGGAGAGCGCTGGTATGGCAGTGTGTCACTGGGAGAGAACTCTGTACCACAGTGTGTCACTGGGAGAGTGCTCTGTATCGCAGTGTGTCACTGGGAGAGCGCTGGTATGGCAGTGTGTCACTGGGAGAGAACTCTGTACCACAGTGTGTCACTGGGAGAATGCTCTGTATCACAGTGTGTCGCTGGGAGAGCGCTCGGTACGGCAGTGTATCACTGGGAGAATGTTCTGCATTGCAGTGTGCCACTGGGAGGGCACTCGGTATAGCAGTGTGTCACTGGGAGAGTGCTCTGTATCGCAGTGTGTCACTGGGAGTGTGCTCTGTGTGGCAGTGTGTCACTGGGAGAGCGCTCGGTATAGCAGGGTGTCACTGGGAGTGTGCTCTGTGTGGCAGTGTGTCACTGGGAGAGCACTCGTTATCGCAGTGTGTCACTGGGAGAGGGCTCTGTATCGCAGTGTGTCACTGGGAGAGCGCTCGGTATGGCAGTGTGCCCCTGGGAGAGCGCTCGGTATAGCAGTGTGTCACTGGGAGAGCGCTCTGTATCACAGTGTGTCACTGGGAGAGCGCTCTGTATCGCAGTGTGTCCCTGGGAGAGCACTCTGTATCGCAGTGTGTCCCTGGGAGAGCGCTCGGCATGGCAGTGTGTCACTGGGAGAGCGCTCTGTATCGCAGTGTGTCACTGGGAGAGCGCTGGTATGGCAGTGTGTCACTGGGAGAGAACTCTGTACCACAGTGTGTCACTGGGAGAGTGCTCTGTATCGCAGTGTGTCACTGGGAGAGCGCTGGTATGGCAGTGTGTCACTGGGAGAGAACTCTGTACCACAGTGTGTCACTGGGAGAATGCTCTGTATCGCAGTGTGTCGCTGGGAGAGCGCTAGGTACGGCAGTGTATCACTGGGAGAATGTTCTGCATTGCAGTGTGCCACTGGGAGTGCACTCGGTATAGCAGTGTGTCACTGGGAGAGTGCTCTGTATCGCAGTGTGTCACTGGGAGTGTGCTCTGTGTGGCAGTGTGTCACTGGGAGAGCGCTCGGTATAGCAGTGTGTCACTGGGAGTGTGCTCTGTGTGGCAGTGTGTCACTGGGAGAGCACTCGTTATCGCAGTGTATCACTGGGAGAGGGCTCTGTATCGCAGTGTGTCACTGGGATAGCGCTCGGTATGGCAGTGTGTCACTGGGAGAGCACTCGGTATGGCAGTGTGTCACTGGGAGAGGGCTCTGCATCGCAGTGTGTCCCTGGGAGAGTGCTCTGTATCGCAGTGTGTCACTGGGAGAGCGCTCGGTATGGCAGTGTGTCCCTGGGAGAGCTCTCGGTATAGCAGTGTGTCACTGGGAGTGTGCTTTGTGTGGCAGTGTGTCACTGGGAGAGCACTCGTTATCGCAGTGTGTCACTGGGAGGGTGCTCTGTATCGCAGTGTGTCACTCGGAGAGCGCTCGGTATGGCAGTGTGTCCCTGGGAGAGCGCTCTGTATCGCAGTGTGTCACTGGGAGAGCGCTGGTATGGCAGTGTGTCACTGGGAGAGAACTCTGTACCGCAGTGTGTCACTGGGAGAGTGCTCTGTATCGCAGTGTGTCACTGGGAGAGGGCTCTGTATCGCAGTGTGTCACTGGGAGAGCGCTCTGTATCACAGTCTGTCACTGGGAGAGGGCTCTGTATCGCAGTGTGTCACTCGGAGAGCGCTCGGTATGGCAGTGTGTCACTGGGAGTGCGCTTGGTATCGCAGTGTGTCACTGGGAGAGCGCTCTGTATCGCAGTGTGTCCCTGGGAGAGCGCTCGGTATTGCAGTGTGTCACTGGGAGTGCGCTCTGTATCACAGTGTGTCACTGGGAGAGTGCTCTGTATCGCAGTGTGTCCCTGGGAGAGCACTCTGTATCGCAGTGTGTCACTGGGAGAGCGCTCTGTATCACAGTGTGTCACTGGGAGAGCGCTCTGTGTCGCAGTGTGTCCCTGGGAGAGCACTCTGTATCGCAGTGTGTCACTGGGACAATGCTCAGCATTGCAGTGTGCCACTGGGAGAGCGCTCTGTATCACAGTGTGTCACTGGTAGAGTGCTCTGTATCGCAGTGTGTAACTGGGAGAGTGCTCGGTATCGCAGTGTGCCACTGGGAGAGTGCTCGGTATCGCAGTGTGTCACTGGGAAAGTGCTCGGTATGGCAGTGTGTCACTGGGAGTGCGCTCGGCATGGCAGTGTGTCACTGGGAGAGTGCTCTGTATCGCAGTGTCACTGGGAGAGCGCTCGGTATGGCAGTGTGTCACTGGGAGAGCGCTCGGTATCGCAATGTGTAACTGGGAGAATGCTCTGCATCGCAGTGTGTCACTGGGAGAGCGCTCGGTATGGCAGTGTGTCACTGGGAGAGCGCTCTGTATCACAGTGTGTCACTGGGAGAGTGCTCTGTATCGCAGTGTGTAACTGGGAGAGTGCTCTGTATCGCAGTGTGTCACTGGGAAAGCGCTCGGTATGGCAGTGTGTCACTGGAAGAGCGCTCTGTATCGCAGTGTGTCCCTAGGAGAGCACTCTGTATCGCAGTGTGTCCTTGGGAGAGCGCTCGGTATGGCAGTGTGTCACTGGGAGAGTGCTCTGTGTGGCAGTGTGTCACTGGGAAGCACTCGTTATCGCAGTGTGTCACTGGGAGAGGGCTCTGTATCGCAGTGTGTCACTCGGAGAGCGCTCGGTATGGCAGTGTGTCCCTGGGAGAGCGCTCGGTATTGCAGTGTGTCACTGGGAGTGCGCTTTGTTTCACAGTGTGTCACTGGGAGAGAACTCTGTACCACAGTGTGTCCCTGGGAGCGCACTCTGTATCGCAGTGTGTCCCTGGGAGAGCGCTCGGTACGGCAGTGTATCACAAAGAGAATGTTCTGCATTGCAGTGTGCCACTGGGACGGCACTCGGTATAGCAGTGTGTCACTGGGAGAGTGCTCTGTATCGCAGTGTGTCACTGGGAGAGCGCTCGGTATAGCAGTGAGTCACTGGGAGTGTGCTCTGTGTGGCAGTGTGTCACTGGGAGAGCACTTGTTATCGCAGTGTGGCACTGGGAGAGGGCTCTGTATCGCAGTGTGTCACTCGGAGAGCGCTCGGTATGGCAGTGTGTCCCTGGGAGAGCGCTCGGTATTGCAGTGTGTCACTGGGAGTGCGCTCTGTATCACAGTGTATCACTGGGAGAGTGCTTTGTAGCGCAGTGTGTCCCTGGGAGAGCACTCTGTATCGCAGTGTGTCAATGGGAGAGCGCTCTGTATCGCAGTGTGTCCCTGGGAGAGCGCTTGGTATGGCAGTGTGTCACTGGGAGAGCACTCTGTATCGCAGTGTGTCACTGGGAGAGGGCTCTGTATCGCAGTGTGTCACTGGGAGAGCGCTCTGTATCGCAGTGTGTCACTGCGAGAGCGCTCGGTATGGCAGTGTGTCACTGGGAGAGCGCTCGGTATCGCAATGTTTTACTGGGAGAATGCTCTGCATTGCAGTGTCACTGGGAGAGCGCTCGGTATGGCAGTGTGTCACTGGGAGAGCGCTCGGTATCGCAATGTGTAACTGGGAGAATGCTCTGCATCGCAGTGTGTCACTGGGAGAACGCTCGGTATGGCAGTGTGTAACTGGGAGAGTGCTCTGTGTCGCAGTGTGTCACTGTGAGAGGGCTCTGTATCGCAGTGTGTCACTGGGAGAGCGCTCGGTATGGCAGTGTGTCACTGGGAGAGCGCTCGGTATCGCAGTGTGTCACGGGGAGAGAACTCTGTACCACAGTGTGTCACTGGGAGAGTGCTCTGTATCGCAGTGTGTCACTGGGAGTGCGCTCTGTATCACAGTGTGTCACTGGGAGAGTGCTCTGTATTGCAGTGTGTCCCTGGGAGAGCACACTGTATCGCAGTGTGTCACTGGGAGAGCGCTCTGCATCACAGTGTGTCACTGGGAGAGCGCTCTGTATCGCAGTGTGTCCCTGGGAGAGCACTCTGTATCGCAGTGTGTCCCTGGGAGAGCGCTCGGTATGGCAGTGTGTCACTGGGAGAGCGCTCTGTATCGCAGTGTGTCACTGGGAGAGCGCTGGTATGGCAGTGTGTCACTGGGAGAGAACTCTGTACCACAGTGTGTCACTGGGAGAGTGCTCTGTATCGCAGTGTGTCCCTGGGAGAGCGCTCGGTACGGCAGTGTGAAACTGGGAGAGTGCTCTGTATCGCAGTGTGTCACTGTGAGAGGGCTCTGTATCGCAGTGTGTCACTGGGAGAGCGCTCGGTATGGCAGTGTGTCACTGGGAGAGCGCTCGGTATCGCAATGTGTAACTGGGAGAATGCTCTGCATCGCAGTGTGTCACTGGGAGAACGCTCGGTATGGCAGTGTGTAACTGGGAGAGTGCTCTGTATCGCAGTGTGTCACTGTGAGAGGGCTCTGTATCGCAGTGTGTCACTGGGAGAGCGCTCGGTATGGCAGTGTGTCACTGGGAGAGCGCTCGGTATCGCAGTGTGTCACGGGGAGAGAACTCTGTACCACAGTGTGTCACTGGGAGAGTGCTCTGTATCGCAGTGTGTCACTGGGAGTGCGCTCTGTATCACAGTGTGTCACTGGGAGAGTGCTCTGTATCGCAGTGTGTCCCTGGGAGAGCACACTGTATCGCAGTGTGTCACTGGGAGAGCGCTCTGTATCACAGTGTGTCACTGGGAGAGCGCTCTGTATCGCAGTGTGTCCCTGGGAGAGCACTCTGTATCGCAGTGTGTCCCTGGGAGAGCGCTCGGTATGGCAGTGTGTCACGGGGAGAGCGCTCTGTATCGCAGTGTGTCACTGGGAGAACGCTGGTATGGCAGTGTGTCACTGGGAGAGAACTCTGTACCACAGTGTGTCACTGGGAGAGTGCTCTGTATCGCAGTGTGTCCCTGGGAGAGCGCTCGGTACGGCAGTGTATCACTGGGAGAATGTTCTGCATTGCAGTGTGCCACTGGGAGGGCACTCGGTATAGCAGTGTGTCACTGGGAGAGTGCTCTGTATCGCAGTGTGTCACTGGGAGAGCGCTCGGTATAGCAGTGTGTCACTGGGAGTGTGCTCTGTGTGGCAGTGTGTCACTGGGAGAGCACTCGTTATCGCAGTGTGTCACTGGGAGAGGGCTCTGTATCGCAGTGTGTCACTGGGAGAGTGCTCTGTATCGCATGTGTCACTCGGAGAGCGCTCGGTATTGCAGTGTGTCACTGGGAGTGCGCTCTGTATCACAGTGTATCACTGGGAGAGTGGTTTGTAGCGCAGTGTGTCCCTGGGAGAGCACTCTGTATCGCAGTGTGTCAATGGGAGAGCGCTCTGTATCGCAGTGTGTCCCTGGGAGAGCATTCTGTATCGCAGTGTGTCCCTGGGAGAGCGCTTGGTATGGCAGTGTGTCACTGTGAGAGCACTCGCTATCGCAGTGTGTCACTGGGAGAGGGCTCTGTATCGCAGTGTGTCACTGGGAGAGCGCTCGGTATGGCAGTGTGTCACTGGGAGAATGCTCTACATCGCAGTGTGTAACTGGGAGAGCGCTCGGTATGGCAGTGTGTCATTGGGAGAGCGCTCGGTATCGCAGTGTCACTGGGAGAGCGCTCGGTATCACAGTGTGTCAACGGGAGAGTGCTCTGTATCGCAGTGGGTCACTGGGAGAGCGCTCTGTATGGCATTGTGTCACTGTGAGAGCGCTCGGTATCGCAGTGTGTAACTGGGAAAGCGCTCAGTATGGCAGTGTGTCACTGGGAGAGCGCTCTGTATCGCAGTGTGTCACTGGGAGAATGCTCTGCATCGCAGTGTGTCACTGGGAGAGCGCTCGGTATGGCAGTGTGTCACTGGGAGAGCGCTCTGTATCGCAGTGTGTAACTGGGAGAATGCTCTGCATCGCAGTGTGTCACTGGGAGAGCGCTCGGTATGGCAGTGTGTCACTGGGAAAGCGCTCGGTATGGCAGTGTGTCACTGGGAGAGCGCTCTGTATCGCAGTGTGTCACTGGGAAAGCGCTCGGTATGGCAGTGTGTCACTGGGAGAGCGCTCGGTATCGCAGTGTGTAACTGGGAGAGCGCTCTGTATCGCAGTGTGTCACTTGGAGAGCGCTCGGTATGGCAGTGTGTCACTGGGAGAGCGCTCTGTATCGCAGTGTGTCACTGGCAGAGTGCTCTGTGTCGCAGTGTGTCCCTGGCAGAGCGCTCGGTATCGCAGTGTGTAACTGGGAGTGTGCTCTGTATGGCAGTGTGTCACTGTGAGAGGGCTCTGCATCGCAGTGTGTCACTGGGAGAGCGCTTGGTATGGCAGTGTGTCACTGGCAGAGCGCTCTCTATCGCATTGTGTCACTGGGAGAATGCTTAGCATTGCAGTGTGTCACTGGGAGAGCGCTCTGTATCGCAGTGTGTAACTGGGAGAATGCTCTGCATCGCAGTGGGTCACTTGGAGAGCACTCGGTATGGCAGTGTGTCACTGGGAGAGCGCTCTGTATCGCAGTGTGTCCCTGGCAGAGCGCTCGGTATCGCAGTGTGTCACTGGGAGAGCGCTCTGTATCACAGTGTGTCACTGGGAGAGCGCTCGGTATCGCAATGTGTAACTGGGAGAATGCTCTGTATCGCAGTGTGTCACTGTGAGAGGGCTCTGCATCGCAGTGTGTCACTGGGAGAGCGCTTGGTATGGCAGTGTGTCACTGGCAGAGCTCTCTCTATCGCATTGTGTCACTGGGAGAATGCTCAGCATTGCAGTGTGCCACTGGGAGAGCGCTCTGTATCACAGTGTGTCACTGGGAGAGTGCTCTGCATCGCAGTGTGTCACTGGGAGAGCGCTTGGTATGGCAGTGTGTCACTGGGAGAGCGCTCGGTATGGCAGTGTGTCACTGGGAGAGGGCTCTGCATCGCAGTGTGTCCCTGGGAGAGTGCTCTGTATCGCAGTGTGTCACTGGGAGAGCGCTCGGTATAGCAGTGTGTCACTGGGAGTGTGCTCTGTGTGGCAGTGTGTCACTGGGAGAGCACTCGTTATCGCAGTGTGTCACTGGGAGAGGGCTCTGTATCGCAGTGTGTCACTGGGAGAGCGCTCGGTATGGCAGTGTGTCCCTGGGAGAGCGCTCGGTATAGCAGTGTGTCACTGGGAGTGTGCTCTGTGTGGCAGTGTGTCACTGGGAGAGCACTCGTTATCGCAGTGTGTCACTGGGAGAGTGCTCTGTATCGCAGTGTGTCACTCGGAGAGCGCTCGGTTTGGCAGTGTGTCCCTGGGAGAGCGCTCTGTATCGCAGTGTGTCACTGGGAGAGCGCTGGTATGGCAGTGTGTCACTGGGAGAGAACTCTGTACCACAGTGTGTCACTCGGAGAGTGCTCTGTATCGCAGTGTGTCACTGGGAGAGGGCTCTGTATCGCAATGTGTCACTGGGAGAGCGCTCTGTATCGCAGTGTGTCCCTGGGAGAGCGCTCGGTATTGCAGTGTGTCACTGGGAGTGCGCTCTGTATCACAGTGTGTCACTGGGAGAGTGCTCTGTATCGCAGTGTGTCCCTGGGAGAGCACTCTGTATCGCAGTGTGTCACTGGGAGAGCGCTCTGTATCACAGTGTGTCACTGGGAGAGCGCTCTGTGTCGCAGTGTGTCCCTGGGAGAGCACTCTGTATCGCAGTGTGTCCCTGGGAGAGCGCTCGGTATGGCAGTGTGTCACTGGGAGAGCGCTCTGTATCGCAGTGTGTCACTGGGACAATGCTCAGCATTGCAGTGTGCCACTGGGAGAGCGCTCTGTATTACAGTGTGTCACTGGGAGAGTGCTCTGTATCGCAGTGTGTAACTGGGAGAGTGCTCGGTATCGTAGTGTGCCACTGGGAGAGTGCTCTGTATCTCAGTGTCACTGGGAGAGCGCTCGGTATGGCAGTGTGTCACTGGGAGAGCGCTCGGTATCGCAATGTGTAACTGGGAGAATTCTCTGCATCGCAGTGTGTCACTGGGAGAGCGCTCGGTATGGCAGTGTGTCACTGGGAGAGCGCTTGGTATCGCAGTGTGTAACTGGGAGAGTGCTCTGTATCGCAGTGTGTCACTGGCAGAGCGCTCCCTATCGCATTGTGTCACTGGGAGAATGCTCTGCATTGCAGTGTGCCACTGGGAGAGCGCTCTGTATCACAGTGTGTCACTGGGAGAGTGCTCTGTATCGCAGTGTGTAACTGGGAGAGTGCTCTCTATCGCAGTGTGTCACTGGGAAAGCGCTCGGTATGGCAGTGTGTCACTGGGAGAGCGCTCTGTATCGCAGTGTGTCCCTGGGAGAGCACTCTGTATCGCAGTGTGTCCCTGGGAGAGCGCTCGGTATGGCAGTGTGTCACTGGGAGAGCGCTCTGTATCGCAGTGTGTCACTGGGAGAGCGCTGGCATGGCAGTGTGTCACTGGGAGAGAACTCTGTACCACAGTGTGTCACTGGGAGAGTGCTCTGTATCGCAGTGTGTCCCTGGGAGAGCGCTCGGTACGGCAGTGTATCACTGGGAGAATGTTCTGCATTGCAGTGTGCCACTGGGAGGGCACTCGGTATAGCAGTGTGTCACTGGGAGAGTGCTCTGTATCGCAGTGTGTCACTGGGAGAACGCTCGGTATAGCAGTGTGTCACTGGGAGTGTGCTCTGTGTGGCAGTGTGTCACTGGGAGAGCACTCGTTATCGCAGTGTGTCACTGGGAGAGGGCTCTGTATCGCAGTGTGTCACTCGGAGAGCGCTCGGTATGGCAGTGTGTCCCTGGGAGAGCGCTCTGTATCGCAGTGTGTCACTGGGAGAGCGCTGGTATGGCAGTGTGTCACTGGGAGAGAACTCTGTACCACAGTGTGTCACTGGGAGAGTGCTCTGTATCGCAGTGTGTCCCTGGGAGAGCGCTCGGTACGGCAGTGCATCACTGGGAGATTGTTCTGCATTGCAGTGTGCCACTGGGAGGGCACTCGGTATAGCAGTGTGTCACTGGGAGAGTGCTCTGTATCGCAGTGTGTCACTGGGAGAGGGCTCTGTATCACAGTGTGTCACTGGGAGAGTGCTCTGTATCGCAGTGTGTCCCTGGGAGAGCACTCTGTATCGCAGTGTGTCACTGGGAGAGCGCTCTGTATCGCAGTGTGTCCCTGGGAGAGCACTCTGTATCGCAGTGTGTCCCTGGGAGAGCGCTCGGTATGGCAGTGTGTCACTGGGAGAGCGCTCTGTATCGCAGTGTGTCACTGGGAGAGCGCTGGTATGGCAGTGTGTCACTGGGAGAGAACTCTGTACCACAGTGTGTCACTGGGAGAGTGCTCTGTATCGCAGTGTGTCACTGGGAGAGCGCTGGTATGGCAGTGTGTCACTGGGAGAGAACTCTGTACCACAGTGTGTCACTGGGAGAATGCTCTGTATCACAGTGTGTCGCTGGGAGAGCGCTCGGTACGGCAGTGTATCACTGGGAGAATGTTCTGCATTGCAGTGTTCCACTGGGAGGCCACTCGGTATAGCAGTGTGTCACTGGGAGAGTTTTCTGTATCGCAGTGTGTCACTGGGAGTGTGCTCTGTGTGGCAGTGTGTCACTGGGAGAGCGCTCGGTATAGCAGTGTGTCACTGGGAGTGTGCTCTGTGTGGCAGTGTGTCACTGGGAGAGCACTCGTTATCGCAGTGTGTCACTGGGAGAGGGCTCTGTATCGCAGTGTGTCACTGGGAGAGCGCTCGGTATGGCAGTGTGCCCCTGGGAGAGCGCTCGGTGTAGCAGTGTGTCACTGGGAGAGCGCTCTGTATCACAGTGTGTCACTGGGAGAGCGCTCTGTATCGCAGTGTGTCCCTGGGAGAGCACTCTGTATCGCAGTGTGTCCCTGGGAGAGCGCTCGGTATGGCAGTGTGTCACTGGGAGAGCGCTCTGTATCGCAGTGTGTCCCTGGGAGAGCGCTGGTATGGCAGTGTGTCACTGGGAGAGAACTCTGTACCACAGTGTGTCACTGGGAGAGTGCTCTGTATCGCAGTGTGTCACTGGGAGAGCGCTGGTATGGCAGTGTGTCACTGGGAGAGAACTCTGTACCACAGTGTGTCACTGGGAGAATGCTCTGTATCGCAGTGTGTCGCTGGGAGAGCGCTAGGTACGGCAGTGTATCACTGGGAGAATGTTCTGCATTGCAGTGTGCCACTGGGAGTGCACTCGGTATAGCAGTGTGTCACTGGGAGAGTGCTCTGTATCACAGTGTGTCACTGGGAGTGTGCTCTATGTGGCAGTGTGTCACTGGGAGAGCGCTCGGTATAGCAGTGTGTCACTGGGAGTGTGCTCTGTGTGGCAGTGTGTCACTGGGAGAGCACTCGTTATCGCAGTGTGTCACTGGGAGAGGGCTCGGTATCGCAGTGTGTCACTGGGAAAGCGCTCGGTATGGCAGTGTGTCACTGGGAGAGCACTCGGTATGGCAGTGTGTCACTGGGAGAGGGCTCTGCATCGCAGTGTGTCCCTGGGAGAGTGCTCTGTATCGCAGTGTGTCACTGGGAGAGCGCTCGGTATGGCAGTGTGTCCCTGGGAGAGCGCTCGGTATAGCAGTGTGTCACTGGGAGTGTGCTCTGTGTGGCAGTGTGTCACTGGGAGAGCACTCGTTATCGCAGTGTGTCACTGGGAGAGTGCTCTGTATCGCAGTGTGTCACTCGGAGAGCGCTCGGTATGGCAGTGTGTCCCTGGGAGAGCGCTCTGTATCGCAGTGTGTCACTGGGAGAGCGCTGGTATGGCAGTGTGTCACTGGGAGAGAACTCTGTACCACAGTGTGTCACTGGGAGAGTGCTCTGTATCGCAGTGTGTCACTGGGAGAGGGCTCTGTATCGCAGTGTGTCACTGGGAGAGCGCTCTGTATCACAGTCTGTCACTGGGAGAGGGCTCTGTATCGCAGTGTGTCACTCGGAGAGCGCTCGGTATGGCAGTGTGTCACTGGGAGTGCGCTTGGTATCGCAGTGTGTCACTGGGAGAGCGCTCTGTATCGCAGTGTGTCCCTGGGAGAGCGCTCGGTATTGCAGTGTGTCACTGGGAGTGCGCTCTGTATCACAGTGTGTCACTGGGAGAGTGCTCTGTATCGCAGTGTGTCCCTGGGAGAGCACTCTGTATCGCAGTGTGTCACTGGGAGAGCGCTCTGTATCACAGTGTGTCACTGGGAGAGCGCTCTGTGTCGCAGTGTGTCCCTGGGAGAGCACTCTGTATCGCAGTGTGTCACTGGGACAATGCTCAGCATTGCAGTGTGCCACTGGGAGAGCGCTCTGTATCACAGTGTGTCACTGGTAGAGTGCTCTGTATCGCAGGGTGTAACTGGGAGAGTGCTCGGTATCGCAGTGTGCCACTGGGAGAGTGCTCGGTATCGCAGTGTGTCACTGGGAAAGTGCTCGGTATGGCAGTGTGTCACTGGGAGTGCGCTCGGCATGGCAGTGTGTCACTGGGAGAGTGCTCTGTATCGCAGTGTCACTGGGAGAGCGCTCGGTATGGCAGTGTGTCACTGGGAGAGCGCTCGGTATCGCAATGTGTAACTGGGAGAATGCTCTGCATCGCAGTGTGTCACTGGGAGAGCGCTCGGTATGGCAGTGTGTCACTGGGAGAGCGCTCTGTATCACAGTGTGTCACTGGGAGAGTGCTCTGTATCGCAGTGTGTAACTGGGAGAGTGCTCTGTATCGCAGTGTGTCACTGGGAAAGCGCTCGGTATGGCAGTGTGTCACTGGAAGAGCGCTCTGTATCGCAGTGTGTCCCTAGGAGAGCACTCTGTATCGCAGTGTGTCCCTGGGAGAGCGCTCGGTATGGCAGTGTGTCACTGGGAGAGTGCTCTGTATCGCAGTGTGTCCCTGGGAGAGCGCTCGGTACGGCAGTGTATCACTGGAAGAATGTTCTGCATTGCAGTGTGCCACTGGGAGGGCACTCGGTATAGCAGTGTGTCACTGGGAGAGTGCTCTGTATCGCAGTGTGTCACTGGGAGAGCGCTCGGTATAGCAGTGTGTCACTGGGAGTGTGCTCTGTGTGGCAGTGTGTCACTGGGAGAGCACTCGTTATCGCAGTGTGTCACTGGGAGAGGGCTCTGTATCGCAGTGTGTCACTCGGAGAGCGCTCGGTATGGCAGTGTGTCCCTGGGAGAGCGCTCTGTATCGCAGTGTGTCACTGGGAGAGCGCTGGTATGGCAGTGTGTCACTGGGAGAGAACTCTGTACCACAGTGTGTCACTGGGAGAGTGCTCTGTATCGCAGTGTGTCCCTGGGAGAGCGCTCGGTACGGCAGTGTATCACTGGGAGATTGTTCTGCATTGCAGTGTGCCACTGGGAGGGCACTCGGTATAGCAGTGTGTCACTGGGAGAGTGCTCTGTATCGCAGTGTGTCACTGGGAGAGGGCTCTGTATCACAGTGTGTCACTGGGAGAGTTCTCTGTATCGCAGTGTGTCCCTGGGAGAGCACTCTGTGTCGCAGTGTGTCACTGGGAGAGCGCTCTGTATCACAGTGTGTCACTGGGAGAGCGCTCTGTATCGCAGTGTGTCCCTGGGAGAGCACTCTGTATCGCAGTGTGTCCCTGGGAGAGCGCTCGGTATGGCAGTGTGTCACTGGGAGAGCGCTCTGTATCGCAGTGTGTCACTGGGAGAGCGCTGGTATGGCAGTGTGTCACTGGGAGAGAACTCTGTACCACAGTGTGTCACTGGGAGAGTGCTCTGTATCGCAGTGTGTCACTGGGAGAGCGCTGGTATGGCAGTGTGTCACTGGGAGAGAACTCTGTACCACAGTGTGTCACTGGGAGAATGCTCTGTATCACAGTGTGTCGCTGGGAGAGCGCTCGGTACGGCAGTGTATCACTGGGAGAATGTTCTGCATTGCAGTGTGCCACTGGGAGGGCACTCAGTATAGCAGTGTATCACTGGGAGAGTGCTCTGTATCGCAGTGTGTCACTGGGAGTGTGCTCTGTGTGGCAGTGTGTCACTGGGAGAGCGCTCGGTATAGCAGTGTGTCACTGGGAGTGTGCTCTGAGTGGCAGTGTGTCACTGGGAGAGCACTCGTTATCGCAGTGTGTCACTGGGAGAGGGCTCTGTATCGCAGTGTGTCACTGGGAGAGCGCTCGGTATGGCAGTGTGTCCCTGGGAGAGCGCTCGGTATAGCAGTGTGTCACTGGGAGAGCGCTCTGTACCACAGTGTGTCACTGGGAGAGCGCTCTGTATCGCAGTGTGTCCCTGGGAGAGCACTCTGTATGGCAGTGTGTCACTGGGAGAGCGCTTGGTCTCGCTGTGTGAAACTGGGAGAGTGCTCTGTATCGCAGTGTGTCACTGGCAGAGCGCTCCCTATCGCATTGTGTCACTGGGAGAATGCTCTGCATTGCAGTGTGCCACTGGGAGAGCGCTCTGTATCACAGTGTGTCACTGGGAGAGTGCTCTGTATCGCAGTGTGTAACTGGGAGAGTGCTCTGTATCGCAGTGTGTCACTGGGAAAGTGCTCGGTATGGCAGTGTGTCACTGGGAGAGCGCTCTGTATCGCAGTGTGTCCCTGGGAGAGCACTCTGTATCGCAGTGTGTCCCTGGGAGAGGGCTCGGTATGGCAGTGTGTCACTGGGAGAGCGCTCTGTATCGCAGTGTGTCACTGGGAGAGCGCTGGTATGGCAGTGTGTCACTGGGAGAGAACTCTGTACCACAGTGTGTCACTGGGAGAGTGCTCTGTATCGCAGTGTGTCACTGGGAGAGCGCTGGTATGGCAGTGTGTCACTGGGAGAGAACTCTGTACCACAGTGTGTCACTG